>NC_090936.1:181467640-181767640 GCF_040938575.1 Ambystoma mexicanum
CTTAGTCGTCCCATCCATTCGTCGTCTATAGTCCCTAGTGAACATGCACCGTCCACCTCCTCGCTTTCCCCTCCCACTGCCATACTCAACCTATCACTCTCATCCAACCCTCCTCTGACATCACATAACAAGTCCTCTCTGATCCCTCTCTCTCGTGATACATCACCAATGCTCCCTTCTACTGCTCCTACCTCTATTATTCGTGTCGGCTCTTCCTCAATTCTGAACAGTATTTCCCCCTTTTTCCATCCTTCCTCAATTTGTCTATTTTCGCTCGACGCTCTAGACGTGCGTCCTGATTGTGTAGGGGCGCACGCTGTGCGCTCACATATGTCTTTTATTCTTGAGAGTTCATCTCTTGCCACAGTAAGCCTCGACTCTAAGTCACTCGTTAGCTTCTCTATATCCACCCTCTGTGTGCTTCCCTGGGCGCGCTCTCTGGTGCTTTCGTATGGCGGGGGGGCTGTTGGTCTTTGTGGTGTACCAGTTGTGGGGGGAGGCACATAAGTAGGGTCGCTATATCCTGCTGCGGGGGCTGGTTTAGGTAATATCGGGTACAAACTAATCACCTCCGCAGGTTGTTCTGTACTTAGCTGTTCCTTTTCCTCTCTTGGAATCATCAGTGGATTATCTGTGGTGGAAGGTAGATCAATATTTGGTGCCGGAGCTTTGGGTGGGGGTACTTCCTCAAACAATCTCCAGAGGTCTAATATCTCCTTCCTATTTTGCCATTGTTTCCCCTTATACTTGAGGCTAATGCATGCTCGTACCATATCAAGAACGCTTTTGTCAAAAGACCCTCCCTCGGGCCAAATCTGGGGCAGACCCTCCCCTTTCAATTCTGTTACCCATTGATCGTGATATTTATTTATTCGTTCAGCGTATCCCGGTAAGCTCTTACAAATATGTGACAAGGGAGTTTCTGCCCCCATACTCTAAATCACTAACACAGCCGTGTCCACCTTCTTTACTTTTAGTTAGGTGTAGATATGTGTATGTATACCTTTATGGCACAGACAAGAGCGGACGTCTCAAAGATTATCACCCAATTTTATTCACTGCGCAAATCCTTTCTCACTCACCATAGCTCATCTCCTTCCCATTCCCATACACTCTCATGTGATTTCACTTGCAACTGATCAATTACTAGTTATGGTCAACACTCTCTGGCACCACCTCGCGGTCAACCGTTCGTCTCCAATACTCACACGGTACGCGCACCCTTCACAATGCTTTCCCACTCACACCTCGTCTTTGTTTTTTTTTTTTTTTTTTCTTTTCCTCCCTTTCCTCCCTGGCCAGCTGTCCCTGTTTTTCTGCTAAGGTTACTGTGTTCACGTCTGTACGTGCCACTACTTAGTCCCCACTCCTCAAAATGTGCTCCCTATTTTATAGTTATTCTACAAGTATATTTATCTTATACCCTTTTCGCTTTCACCCCCTGCCCCGTGGAATGGAAAAAAGAAATAGAGAGAGTAGCAATCACTAAAAAATATTCCCGGTGTCTCCCTTTGCCAGACACCAATAACTTATTTCTTACTTCTTCATATATTCCCAGTACTAGTTTAGATAGCACTATGCGGCGCCGCCTTCCACCCCCTTTCGGAGCCAGGTTTCCGTCACTTCTACCACTTCACTTATTTCTTACTCCTAATGGCCATATGCAAAGAAAAGATAAAGAAAGTTTCAAGACCCGTCTTTAGTAGACCCCCGTTATTCTTCTCCTCTACCTGTCCCCGTTCTTCTGTTCACAATTTCCCCTCCCTTCCCCTTTACGATCGCTCGCACTCAGTACTCACGTGCCCGTCTTGAACCGATAGTCTCCGAAACTGGGTCCGTCCAGGCAGTGTCACCGGTAACTCAACGGTCAGCCCCTGGCTCCGGCGAGCGGCACTCAAAGGGGATTTTTTTCCAATCGGGATCCCGTACCCTTTCTCATTGAGTGCGCACTTCTTATTGTGCCGGTCGCCGTTGGCGGGCAGCCTCCCGGAGCCGGCTCACCGTGCGTATCCCTTCTCGACCGGAGATTCTCGTGCCACAAGGGGGTCGTTAAAAAGGAGTTAGGAAAAATAATTTGGAGATATCACGCTATCGGGGTCACCACTGAAAGGAGGCGCCCCCAATTTCAGCACGATCCTCCCCGCAATGAGAGACAATAAGGGACTCTCCCGTAGTGGGAATAAGACCAAGACAGAGTGCGGGTGAGCGTAAGTGGGAGTTTATCCAAAGAATAGGGCATGCAAAGAACTCTGCAACCTCCGAGAGCGCTCTGTCTGACAATAGCAAAGACAGGCGTATTTCTAATACAAAAAACGTCATCAGAACCTACACACTATAGGGGGCACAAGTTAATTGGGATTGGGTGGCGTCGACTAACTATAGGTGTTGCTGCAGCGTGGTTGGTCTTGGCGTGAGGACGTCACTGGTCAGCCTCGTGGGTTGGGTTGGGCCTGGCAGGCCAGCTTGAGGTCATCCGAGCGGTGTTGGTATGCTGGGGCAGCCTGTGACAAAGATGAATACCTTTCCTGACTCGTTTGCCCTAGGCCATGCACACTGCAATTATTCAAGAAACGACATCTAAGTTCATCAATAAATCGCTCAGCAGCTTATCTTATAAAATAAACGCAACACATGAGGAATGCACCTCGTGAGAGGTCCGGTGGTTGTCGGTTGGGGTGAGATTTACCTGTGTCCTATTGACCGGTATTTTAGGTCGAGGGGCTGGGCTCTGGGGCCTGAGCCGAATGATACACGTCTGTCTGCCGCGTTAGAAGTTATTACATAAATGGGTCTCTGTGTCTTGTCCCAGTGATGGGGGTCGTCTTTGCACGGGGTCATGATTCTTGGGGTGGTCTAGGGGGGGGGGGGTTATGGAGTTTACGAGAGGGTGCTGGTAGATCAGTGGATTCAAACGTGGGTTTATTACCGTGCTGTAAATAACACAGGTGGCGGGCTGTGGCCTTGGGTGCGGTACCGGGGCCTCTGACTCTCTGAAGCGGCTCCAGCTTGGTTGGGGGAGGTGAGGGAGCGCGGCACATGCCTTAGCTTCTTTATCTGGCAGGCTTGGTAGGGTGGGAGGGAGAATGGCCTTGCATATATTCAAAAAGGTTTTTTCCTCGTGCGTTGCTAACTTTTGAATGCAGAACTTTTATAATGTTCCGCCTTATTTTGATGTTATTTAAACACACATATATATTTCAATTTCGTTACACATTTCTTTAATACAGTCGGTCCGAGTACCTTTTCATTACCTAACATTATATTTACTACATGGTGTGATTATTTTATGTACATTAGACGTTACACGAGGTAGTTCTAGGTTATGGCCTACAGAGATTGATGCTCGCTGCTTTAGGTGATTAAGAAAACATATATGAGTTCAGGTTTCTACATAAAATTGTAAGAACACTTATACAGATAAAGGCTATACATTTGGTCGACATCTTTCTCTGTGGTTATAGCAGCACTAGTCCAGACCTGGGGTGGTATCATGTAACGTTACATCTTTATGGTTTATTCACAGTTTACAGGATCTGTTTAAACAGAGGTAGTTCGTTAATACCAATACTTGAATTATTTTCTACTTTCTTCAGATAGTGATGCTTCAGCTTTTTTCCCGTCACCCCGGCCTCGCGGACCAGGTCGTGCGGGGTGCAATATTACATTGTGAACGATAAAATGTTACAGTGTTAGCATCTCGGGTTAGCTCATACCCGACTTTCTCATGGGAACGCGCTCGCAGCGGATCTACCAGGGCTACTGCGGCGGCAGAGATGCATGAAAGGCCCTCCAAAGGTGGGGGCCTCGTTACAGTGTGCTGAACTCACGCCATGTTTGCTAGACAAGATGGCTTCTAGGCCTAACTGATTTTTGGTATATGCAGGGAACGGATACGTGTGGGCAATGTCGTCGGCGGGTGAGCCCTCCTCCACCTGGGCCCGGGTGGCATGAGGGGACGCCCACCGAGTCATGGTCCTCACCTGGGGAGAAGGCTGCAGGTGAGGAGGGCCTCGCGGCCAGTCCTCCCCTACAGGACATTCAGAGCTTTCTGACACAGTTTCAAGGCCACCAACATTTTCTGGACTTTAGGAGGTCTACAATGACTGTAAACCCCTTTTTTGTGCCTCCAAAGTTTTCAACATTTTTGCAGCCTTAGATGCATTTTAAGGCCTTTTTTGGGCTGCTATCATATTCTGAACTTTCAGTGGTGCAGGATGCATGTTATTTCCATAAATATTTTTGGGAATTTCAGTGGTCTAGGTTGCGGGTTACTGCCCATTTCAGGCTGCAAATGTTTTTGGGATATTCAGAGCTCTCTGACACCGTTTTTGGGCAACCAACATTTTCTGGACTTTAGGGGGTCTAGGATGACTGTAAACCCCTTTTTTGGGCCTCTAAAGTTTTCAAAATTTTTGCAGCCTAAGATGCATATTAAGGCCTTTTTTGGGCTGCAACATATTCTGAACTTTCAGTGGTGTAGGATGCGTTTTCCTGCCATGAGTATTTTTAGGAATTTCAGTGGTCTAGGATGCGGGTTAATGCCCATTTCAGGCTGCAAATGTTTTTGGGACATTCAGAGCTTTCTGACACAGTTTTTAGGCCACCAACATTTTCTGGACTTTAGGGGGTCTAGGATGCATGTAAACCCCTTTTTTGGGCCTCCAAAGTTTTCTACATTTTTGCAGCCATAAGATGCATTTTAAGGCATTTTTTGGGCTTCTAACATATTCTGAACTTTCAGAGTGTAAGATGCATTTTTCGTGCCATACATATTTTTGGGAATTTCAATGGTCTAGGATGCGTGTTAATGCCCCTTATAGGCTACAAATGTTTTGGGGATATTCAGAGCTCTCTGACACCGTTTTTTGGCCACCAACATTTTCTGGACTTTAGGGGGTCTACGATGCCTGTAAACCCCTTTTTTGGACCTCCAAAGTTTTCAATATTTTTGCAGCCTAAGATGCATTTTAAGGCCTTTTTTGGGCTGCTAACATATTCTGAACTTTCAGCGGTGTAGGATGCATTTTTCGTGCAATGAATATTTTTGGGAATTTCAGTGGTCTAGGATGCGGTTTAATGCCCATTTCAGGCTGCAAATATTTTTGGGACATTCAGAGCTTTCTGACACAGTTTTTAGGCCACCAACATTTTCTGGACTTTAGGGGGTCTAGGATGCCTGTAAACCCCTTTTTTGGGCCTCCAAAGTTTTCAACATTTTTGCAGCCTAAGATGCATTTTAAGGCCTTTTTTGGGCTGCTATCATATTCTGAACTTTCAGCGGTGCAGGATGCATTTTTCGTGCACAAAATATTTTTGGGAATTTCAGTGGTCTAGGATGAGGGTTAATGCCCATTTCAGGCTGCAAATGTTTTTGGGACATTCAGAGCTCTCTGACATAGTTTTTGGGCCACCAACTTTTTCTGGACTTTTGGTGGTCTAGGATGACTGTAAACCCCTTTTTTGGGCCTCTAAAGTTTTCAACATTTTTGCTGCCTAAAATGCATATTAAGGCCTTTTTTGGGCTGCTAACATATTCTGAACTTTCAGTGGTGTAGGATGCATTTTTCGTGCCATAAATATTTTTGGGATTTTCAGTGGTCTAGGATGAGGGTTAATGCCCATTTCAGGCTGCAAATGTTTTTGGGACATTCAGAGCTCTCTGACACAGTTTTTGGGCCACCAACATTTTCCGGACTTTAGGGGGTCTAGGATGACTGTAAACCCCTTTTTTGGGCCTCCAAAGTTTTCAACATTTTTGCAGCCTAAGATGATTTTTAGGCCTTTTTTGGGCTGCTATCATATTCTGAACTTTCAGTGGTGCAGGATGCATGTTATTTCATAAATACTTTTGAGAATTTCAGTGGTCTAGGATGCGGATTAATGCCCATTTCAGGCTGCAAATGTTTTTGGGACATTCCGAGCTTTCTGACACAGTTTCTAGACCACCAACATTTTCTGGACTTTAGGGGGTCTAGGATGACTGTAAACCCCTTTTTTGGGCCTCCAAAGTTTTCAACATTTTTGCAGCCTAAGATGATTTTTAGGCCTTTTTTGGGCTGCTATCATATTCTGAACTTTCAGTGGTGCAGGATGCATGTTATTTCCATAAATACTTTTGGGAATTTCAGTGGTCTAGGATGCGGGTTAATGCCCATTTCAGGCTGCAAATGTTTTTGGGACATTCCGAGCTTTCTGACACAGTTTTTAGGCCACCAACATTTTCGGGACTTTAGGGGGTCTAGGATGCCTGTAAACCCATTTTTTGGGCCTCCAAAGTTTTCTAAATTTTTGCAGCCATAAGATGCATTTTAAGGCATTTTTCTGGGCTTCTAACATATTCTGAACTTTCAGCGGTGCAGGATGCATTTTTCGTGCCATAAATATTTTTGGGAATTTCAGTGGTCTAGGATGCGGGTTAATGCCCATTTCAGGCTGCAAATGTTTTTGGGATATTCAGAGCTCTCTGACACCATTTTTGGGCCACCAACATTTTCTGGACTTTAGGGGGTCTAGGATGCCTGTAAACCCCTTTTTTGGGCCTCCAAAGTTTTCTACATTTTTGCAGCCCTAAGATGCATGTTATGGCCTTTTTTGGGCTGCTAACATATTCTGAACTTTCAGCGGTGTAGGATGCATTTTTCGTGCCATAAATATTTTTGGGAATTTCAGTGGTCTAGGATACGTGTTAATGCCCCTTATGGGCTACACATGTTTTGGGGCTATTCAGAGCTCTCTGACACCGTTTTTGGCCACCAACATTTTCTGGACTTTAGGGGGTCTAGGATGCCTGTAAACCCCTTTTTTGGGCCTCCAAAGTTTTCAACATTTTTGCAGCCTAAGATGGATTTTAAGGCCTTTTTTGGGCTGCTATCATATTCTGAACTTTCAGGGGTGTAGGATGCATTTTTTCGTGCACAAAATATTTTTGGGGATTTCAGTGGTCTAGGATGCGGGTTAATGCCCATTTCAGGCTGCAAATGCTTTTGGGACATTCAGAGCTTTCTGACACAGTTTCAAGGCCACCAACATTTTCTGGACTTTAGGGGGTCTACGATGACTGTAAACCCCTTTTTTGTGCCTCCAAAGTTTTCAACATTTTTGCAGCCTAAGATGCATTTTAAGGCCTTTTTTGGGCTGCTATCATATTCTGAACTTTCAGTGGTGCAGGATGCATGTTATTTCCATAAATATTTTTGGGAATTTCAGTGGTCTAGGATGCGGGTTACTGCCCATTTCAGGCTGCAAATGTTTTTGGGACATTCTGAGCTTTCTGACACAGTTTCTAGAATACTAAGATGCATTTTAAGGCCTTTTTTGGGCTGCTATCATATTCTGAACTTTCAGCGGTGCAGGATGCATTTTTCGTGCACAAAATATTTTTGGGAATTTCAGTGGTCTAGGATGAGGGTTAATGCCCATTTCAGGCTGCAAATGTTTTTGGGACATTCAGAGCTCTCTGACACAGTTTTTGGGCCACTAACTTTTTCTGGACTTTAGGGGTTCTAGGATGACTGTAAACCCCTTTTTTGGGCCTCTAAAGTTTTCAACATTTTTGCTGCCTAAGATGCATTTTAAGGCCTTTTTTGGGCTGCTATCATATTCTGAACTTTCAGTGGTGCAGGATGCATGTTATTTCCATAAATATTTTTGGGAATTTCAGTGGTCTAGGATGTGGGTTACTGCCCATTTCAGGCTGCAAATGTTTTTGGGATATTCAGAGCTCTCTGACACCGTTTTTGGGCAACCAACATTTTCTGGACTTTAGGGGGTCTAGGATGACTGTAAACCCCTTTTTTGGGCCTCTAAAGTTTTCAACATTTTTGCAGCCTAAGATGCATATTAAGGCCTTTTTTGGGCTGCTAACATATTCTGAACTTTCAGTGGTGTAGGATGCGTTTTCCTGCCATGAATATTTTTGGGAATTTCAGTGGTCTAGGATGCGGGTTAATGCCCATTTCAGGCTGCAAATGTTTTTGGGACATTCCGAGCTTTCTGACACAGTTTTTAGGCCACCAACATTTTCTGGACTTTAGGGGGTCTAGGATGCCTGTAAACCCCTTTTTTGGGCCTCCAAAGTTTTCTACATTTTTGCAGCCATAAGATGCATTTTAAGGCATTTTTCTGGGCTTCTAACATATTCTGAACTTTCAGCGGTGCAGGATGCATTTTTCGTGCCATAAATATTTTTGGGAATTTCAGTGGTCTAGGATGCGGGTTAATGCCCATTTCAGGCTGCAAATGTTTTTGGGATATTCAGAGCTCTCTGACACCATTTTTGGGCCACCAACATTTTCTGGACTTTAGGTGGTCTAGGATGCCTGTAAACCCCTTTTTTGGGCCTCCAAAGTTTTCTACATTTTTGCAGCCCTAAGATGCATGTTATGGCCTTTTTTGGGCTGCTAACATATTCTGAACTTTCAGCGGTGTAGGATGCATTTTTCGTGCCATAAATATTTTTGGGAATTTCAGTGGTCGAGGATACGTGTTAATGCCCCTTATGGGCTACAAATGTTTTGGCGCTATTCAGAGCTCTCTGACACCGTTTTTTGGCCACCAACATTTTCTGGACTTTAGGGGGTCTAGGATGCCTGTAAACCCCTTTTTTGGGCCTCCAAAGTTTTCAACATTTTTGCAGCCTAAGATGGATTTTAAGGCCTTTTTTGGGCTGCTATCATATTCTGAACTTTCAGGGGTGTAGGATGCATTTTTTCGTGCACAAAATATTTTTGGGGATTTCAGTGGTCTAGGATGCGGGTTAATGCCCATTTCAGGCTGCAAATGCTTTTGGGACATTCAGAGCTTTCTGACACAGTTTCAAGGCCACCAACATTTTCTGGACTTTAGGGGGTCTACGATGACTGTAAACCCCTTTTTTGTGCCTCCAAAGTTTTCAACATTTTTGCAGCCTAAGATGCATTTTAAGGCCTTTTTTGGGCTGCTATCATATTCTGAACTTTCAGTGGTGCAGGATGCATGTTATTTCCATAAATATTTTTGGGAAATTCAGTGGTCTAGGATGCGGGTTACTGCCCATTTCAGGCTGCAAATGTTTTTGGGATATTCAGAGCTCTCTGACACCGTTTTTGGGCAACCAACATTTTCTGGACTTTAGGGGGTCTAGGATGACTGTAAACCCCTTTTTTGGGCCTCTAAAGTTTTCAACATTTTTGCAGCCTAAGATGCATATTAAGGCCTTTTTTGGGCTGCTAACATATTCTGAACTTTCAGTGGTGTAGGATGCGTTTTCCTGCCATGAATATTTTTGGGAAATTCAGTGGTCTAGGATGCGGGTTAATGCCCATTTCAGGCTGCAAATGTTTTTGGGACATTCAGAGCTTTCTGACACAGTTTTTAGGCCACCAACATTTTCTGGACTTTAGGGGGTCTAGGATGCATGTAAACCCCTTTTTTGGGCCTCCAAAGTTTTCTACATTTTTGCAGCCATAAGATGCATTTTAAGACATTTGTTGGGCTTCTAACATATTCTGAACTTTCAGAGTGTAAGATGCATTTTTCGTGCCATACATATTTTTGGGAATTTCAATGGTCTAGGATGCGTGTTAATGCCCCTTATAGGCTACAAATGTTTTGGGGATATTCAAAGCTCTCTGACACTGTTTTTTGGCCACCAACATTTTCTGGACTTTAGGGGGTGTAGGATGCCTGTAAACCCCTTTTTTGGACCTCCAAAGTTTTCAATATTTTTGCAGCCTAAGATGCATTTTAAGGCCTTTTTTGGGCTGCTAACATATTCTGAACTTTCAGCGGTGTAGGATGCATTTTTCGTGCAATGAATATTTTTGGGAATTTCAGTGGTCTAGGATGCGGTTTAATGCCCATTTCAGGCTACAAATATTTTTGGGACATTCCGAGCTTTCTGACACAGTTTTTAGGCCACCAACATTTTCTGGACTTTAGGGGGTCTAGGATGCCTGTAAACCCCTTTTTTGGGGCCTCCAAAGTTTTCTACATTTTTGCAGCCATAAAATGCATTTTAAGGCATTTTTCTGGGCTTCTAACATATTCTGAACTTTCAGCGGTGCAGGATGCATTTTTCGTGCCATAAATATTTTTGGGAATTTCAGTGGTCTAGGATACGTGTTAATGCCCCTTATGAGCTACATATGTTTTGGGGCTATTCAGAGCTGTCTGACACCGTTTCTTGGCCACCAACATTTTCTGGACTTTAGGGGGTCTAGGATGCCTGTAAACCCCTTTTTTGGGCCTCCAAAGTTTTCAACATTTTTGCAGCCTAAGATGCATTTAAGGCCTTTTCTGGGCTGCTATCATATTCTGAACTTTCAGTGGTGCAGGATGCATGTTATTTCCATAAATATTTTTGGGAATTTCAGTGGTCTAGGATGCGGGTTACTGCCCATTTCAGGCTGCAAATGTTTTTGGGATATTTAGAGCTCTCTGACACCGTTTTTGGGCAACCAACATTTTCTGTACTTTAGGGGGTCTATGATACCTGTAAACCCCTTTTTTGGACCTCCAAAGTTTTCAATATTTTTGCACCCTAAGATGCATTTTAAGGCCTTTTTTGGGCTGCTAACATTTTCTGAACTTTCAGCGGTGCAGGATGCATTTTTCGTGCACAAAATATTTTTGGGAATTTCAGTGGTCTAGGATGAGGGTTAATGCCCATTTCAGGCTGCAAATGTTTTTTGGGACATTCAGAGCTCTCTGACACAGTTTTTGGGCCACCAACTTTTACTGGACTTTAGGGGGTCTAGGATGACTGTAAACCCCTTTTTTGGGCCTCTAAAGTTTTCAACATTTTTGCAGCCTAAAATGCATATTAAGGCCTTTTTTGGGCTGCTAACATATTCTGAACTTTCAGTGGTGTAGGATGCATTTTTCGTGTCATAAATATTTTTGGGATTTTCAGTGGTCTAGGATGCGGGTTAATGCCCATTTCAGGCTGTAAATGTTTTTGGGACATTCAGAGCTCTCTGACACAGTTTTTGGGCCACCAACATTTTCCGGACTTTAGGGGTCTAGGATGACTGTAAACCCCTTTTTTGGGGCCTCCAAAGTTTTCAACATTTTTGCAGCCTAAGATGATTTTTAGGCCTTTTTTGGGCTGCTATCATATTCTGAACTTTCAGTGGTGCAGGATGCATGTTATTTCCATAAATACTTTTGGGAATTTCAGTGGTCTAGGATGCGGGTTAATGCCCATTTCAGGCTGCAAATGTTTTTGGGGCATTCCGAGCTTTCTGACACAGTTTTTAGGCCACCAACATTTTCTGGACTTTAGGGGGTCTAGGATGCCTGTAAACCCCTTTTTTGGGCCTCCAAAGTTTTCTACATTTTTGCAGCCATAAGATGCATTTTAAGGCATTTTTCTGGGCTTCTAACATATTCTGAACTTTCAGTGGTGCAGGATGCATTTTTCGTGCCATAAATATTTTTGGGAATTTCAGTGGTCTAGGATGCGGGTTAATGCCCATTTCAGGCTGCAAATGTTTTTGGGATATTCAGAGCTCTCTGACACCATTTTTGGGCCACCAACATTTTCTGGACTTTAGGGGGTCTAGGATGCCTGTAAACCCCTTTTTTGGGCCTCCAAAGTTTTCTACATTTTTGCAGCCCTAAGATGCATGTTATGGCCTTTTTTGGGCTGCTAACATATTCTGAACTTTCAGCGGTGTAGGATGCATTTTTCGTGCCATAAATATTTTTGGGAATTTCAGCGGTCTAGGATACGTGTTAATGCCCCTTATGGGCTACAAATGTTTTGGGGCTATTCAGAGCTCTCTGACACCGTTTTTTGGCCACCAACATTTTCTGGACTTTAGGGGGTCTAGGATGCCTGTAAACCCCTTTTTTGGGCCTCCAAAGTTTTCAACATGTTTGCAGCCTAAGATGGATTTTAAGACCTTTTTTGGGCTGCTATCATATTCTGAACTTTCAGGGGTGTAGGATGCATTTTTTCGTGCACAAAATATTTTTGGGGATTTCAGTGGTCTAGGATGCGGGTTAATGCCCATTTCAGGCTGCAAATGTTTTTGGGATATTCAGAGCTCTCTGACACCGTTTTTGGGCAACCAACATTTTCTGGACTTTAGGGGGTCTAGGATGACTGTAAACCCCTTTTTTGGACCTCCAAAGTTTTCAAAATTTTTGCAGCCTAAGATGCATTTTAAGGCCTTTTTTGGGCTGCTAACATATTCTGAACTTTCAGCGGTGTAGGATGCATTTTTCGTGCAATGAATATTTTTGGGAATTTCAGTGGTCTAGGATGCGGTTTAATGCCCATTTCAGACTGCAAATATTTTTGGGACATTCAGAGCTTTCTGACACAGTTTTTAGGCCACCAACATTTTCTGACCTTTAGGGGGTCTACGATGACTGTAAACCCCTTTTTTGTGCCTCCAAAGTTTTCAACATTTTTGCAGCCTAAGATGCATTTTAAGGCCTTTTTTGGGCTGCTATCATATTCTGAACTTTCAGTGGTGCAGGATGCATGTTATTTCCATAAATATTTTTGGGAATTTCAGTGGTCTAGGATGCGGGTTACTGCCCATTTCAGGCTGCAAATTTTTTTTGTTATATTCAGAGCTCTCTGACACCGTTTTTGGGCAACCAACATTTTCTGGACTTTAGGGGGTCTAGGATGACTGTAAACCCCTTTTTTGGACCTCCAAAGTTTTCAAAATTTTTGCAGCCTAAGATGCATTTTAAGGCCTTTTTTGGGCTGCTAACATATTCTGAACTTTCAGCGGTGTAGGATGCATTTTTCGTGCAATGAATATTTTTGGGAATTTCAGTGGTCTAGGATGCGGTTTAATGCCCATTTCAGGCTGCAAATATTTTTGGGACATTCAGAGCTCTCTGACACTGTTTTTGGGCAACCAACATTTTCTGGACTTTAGGGGGTCTAGGATGACTGTAAACCCCTTTTTTGGGCCTCCAAGGTTTTCAACATTTTTGCAGCCTAAGATGATTTTTAGGCCTTTTTTGGGCTGCTATCATATTCTGAACTTTCAGTGGTGCAGGATGCATGTTATTTCCATAAATACTTTTGGGAATTTCAGTGGTCTAGGATGCGGGTAAATGCCCATTTCAGGCTGCAAATGTTTTTGGGACATTCCGAGCTTTCTGACACAGTTTTTAGGCCACCAACATTTTCTGGACTTTAGGGGGTCTAGGATGCCTGTAAACCCCTTTTTTGGGCCTCCAAAGTTTTCTACATTTTTGCAGCCATAAGATGCATGTTATGGCCTTTTTTGGGCTGCTAACATATTCTGAACTTTCAGCGGTGTAGGATGCGTTTTTCCTGCCATAAATATTTTTGGGAATTTCAGTGGTCTAGGATGCGGGTTAATGCCCATTTCAGGCTGCAAATGTTTTTGGGATATTCAGAGCTCTCTGACACCATTTTTGGGCCACCAACATTTTCTGGACTTTAGGGGGTCTAGGATGCCTGTAAACCCCTTTTTTCGGCCTCCAATGTTTTCTACATTTTTGCAGCCCTAAGATGCATGTTATGGCCTTTTTTGGGCTGCTAACATATTCTGAACTTTCAGCGGTGTAGGATGCATTTTTCGTGCCATAAATATTTTTGGGAATTTCAGTGGTCTAGGATGCGGGTTAATGCCCATTTCAGGCAGCAGATGTTTTTGGGACATTCCGAGCTTTCTGACACAGTTTCTAGGCCACCAACATTTTCTGGACTTTAGGGGGTCTAGGATGACTGTAAACCCCTTTTTTGGGCCTCCAAAGTTTTCAACATTTTTGCAGCCTAAGATGCATTTTAAGGCCTTTTTTGGGCTGCTATCGTATTCTGAACTTTCAGCGGTGTAGGATGCATTTTTCGTGCAATGAATATTTTTGGGAATTTCAGTGGTCTAGGATGCGGTTTAATACCCATTTCAGGCTGCAAATATTTTTGGGACATTCAGAACTTTCTGACACAGTTTTTAGGCCACCAACATTTTCTGGACTTTAGGGGGTCTAGGATGCCTGTAAACCCCTTTTTTGGGCCTCTAAAATTTTCAACATTTTTGTAGCCTAAGATGCATTTTAAGGCCTTTTTTTGGGCTGCTAACATATTCTGAACTTTCAGCGGTGTAGGATGCATTTTTCGTGCCATAAATATTTTTGGGATTTTCAGTGCTCTAGGATGCGGGTTAATGCCCCTTTCAGGCTGCAAATGTTTTTGAGACATTCAGAGCTCTGTGACCCTGTTTTTAGGCCACCAACATTTTCTGGACTTCAGGGGGTCTAGGATGCCTGTAAACCCCTTTTTTGGGCCTCCAAAGTTTTCTGCATGTTTGCAGCCCTAAAATGCATTTTAAGGCATTTTTTGGGCTGCTAACATATTCTGAACTTTCAGGATGTAAGATGCATTTTTTGTGCCAAAACAATTTTTGGGAATTTCAGTGGTCTAGGATGCAGGTTAATGCCCCTTATAGGCTACACATGTTTTTGGGACATTCAGAGCTCTCTGACAGTTTTTTGGGACACCAACATTTTCTAGACTTTAGGGGGTCTAGGATGCCTGTAAACCCCCTTTTTTGGGCCTCCAAAGTTTTCTACATTTTTGCAGCCCTAAGATGCATTTTAAGGCATTTTTGGGGCTGCTAACATATTCTGAACTTTCAGGGTGTAAAATGCATTTTTCGTGCCAAAACTATTTTTGGGAATTTCAGTGGTCTAGGATGCAGGTTAATGCCCCTTATAGGCTACAAATGTTTTTGGGACATTCAGAGCTCTCTGACAGTTTTTTGGCCCACCAACATTTTCTGGACTTTAGGGGGTCTAGGATGCCTGTAAACCCCTTTTTTGGGCCTCTAAAGTTTTCAACATGTTTGCAGCCTAAGATGCATTTTAAGGCCTTTTTTGGGCTGCTAACATATTCTGAACTTTCAGCGGTGTAGGATGCATTTTTCGTGCCATGAATATTTTTGGGAATTTCAGTGGTCTAGGATGCGGGTTAATGCCCCTTTCAGGCTGCAAATGTTTTTGAGACATTCAGAGCTCTGTGACCCTGTTTTTAGGCCACCAACATTTTCTGGACTTCAGGGGGTCCAGGATGCCTGTAAACCCCTTTTTTCGGCCTCTAAAGTTTTCAACATGTTTGCAGCCTAAGATGCATATTAAGGCCTTTTTTGGGCTGCTATCATATTCTGAACTTTCAGTGGTGCAGGATGCATGTTATTTCCATAAATATTTTTGGGAATTTCAGTGGTCTAGGATGCGGGTTAATGCCCATTTCAGGCTGCAAATGTTTTTGGGATATTCAGAGCTCTCTGACACCGTTTTTGGACCACCAACATTTTCTGGACTTTAGGGGGTCTAGGATGCCTGTAAACCCCTTTTTTGGGCCTCCAAAGTTTTCTACATTTTTGCAGCCCTAAGGTGCATGTTATGGCCTTTTTTGGGCTGCTAACATATTCTGAACTTTCAGTGGTGCAGGATGCATGTTATTTCCATAAATATTTTTGGGAATTTCAGTGGTCTAGGATGCGGGTTAATGCCCATTTCAGGCTGCAAATGTTTTTGGGATATTCAGAGCTCTCTGACACTGTTTTTGGGCCACCAACATTTCCTGGACTTTAGGGGGTCTAGGATGCCTGTAAACCCCTTTTTTGGGCCTCCAAAGTTTTCAACATTTTTGCAGCCTAAGATGGATTTTAAGGCCTTTTTTTGGCTGCTATCATATTCTGAACTTTCATGGGTGTAGGATGCATTTTTTCATGCACAAAATATTTTTGGGGATTTCAGTGGTCTAGGATGCGGGTTAATGCCCATTTCAGGCTGCACATTTTTTTGGGATATTCAGAGCTCTCTGACACCGTTTTTGGGCCACCAACATTTTCTGGACTTTAGGGGGTCTAGGATGCCTATAAACCCCTTTTTTGGGCCTCCAAAGTTTTCAACATTTGTGCAGCCTAAGATGCATTTTAAGTCCTGTTTTGAGCTGCTAACATATTCTGAAATTTCAGGGGTTAGGATGCATTTATCGTGCACAAAATATTTTTGGGATTTTCAGTGCTCTAGGATGCGGGTTAATGCCCCTTTCCGGCTGCAAATGTTTTTGAGACATTCAGAGCTCTCTGACCCTGTTTTTGGGCCACCAACATTTTCTGGACTTTAGGGGTCTAGGATGCCTGTAAAGCCCTTTTTTGGACCTCCAAAATTTTCAATATTTATGCAGCCTAAGATGCATTTTAAGGCCTTTTTTGGGCTGCTAACATATTCTGAACTTTCAGTGGTGTAGGATGCGTTTTCCTGCCATGAATATTTTTGGGAATTTCAGTGGTCTAGGATGCGGTTTAATGCCCATTTCAGGCTGCAAATATTTTTGGGACATTCAGAGCTTTCTGACACAGTTTTTAGGCCACCAACATTTTCTGGACTTTAGGGGGTCTAGGATGCCTGTAAACCCCTTTTTTGGACCTTCAAAGTTATCAACATTTTTGCAGCCTAAGATGCATTTTAAGGCCTATTTTGGGCTGCTATCATATTCTGAACTTTCAGTGGTGCAGGATGCATGTTATTTCCATAAATATTTTTGGGAATTTCAGTGGTCTAGGATGCGGGTTAATGCCCATTTCAGGCTGCAAATGTTTTTGGGATATTCAGAGCTCTCTGACACCGTTTTTGGGCCACCAACATTTTCTGGACTTTAGGGGGTCTAGGATGCCTGTAAAGCCCTTTTTTGGGCCTCCAAAGTTTTCAACATTTTTGCAGCCTAAGATGGATTTTAAGGCCTTTTTTTGGCTGCTATCATATTCTGAACTTTCAGGGGTGTAGGATGCATTTTTTCATGCACAAAATATTTTTGGGGATTTCAGTGGTCTAGGATGTGGGTTAATGCCCATTTCAGGCTGCAAATGTTTTTGGGATATTCAGAGCTCTCTGACACCGTTTTTGGGCCACCAACATTTTCTGGACTTTAGGGGGTCTAGGATGCCTGTAAACCCCTTTTTTGGGCCTCCAAAGTTTTCAACATTTGTGCAGCCTAAGATGCATTTTAAGGCCTTTTTTGAGCTGCGGGTTATTCTGAAATTTCAGGGGTTAGGATACATTTTTCGTGCACAAAATATTTTTGGGATTTTCAGTGCTCTAGGATGCGGGTTAATGCCCCTTTCCAGCTGCAAATGTTTTTGAGACATTCAGAGCTCTCTGACCCAGTTTTTGGGCCACCAACATTTTCTGGACTTTAGGGGTCTAGGATGCCTGTAAAGCCCTTTTTTGGACCTCCAAAGTTTTCAATATTGTTGCAGCCTAAGATGCATTTTAAGGCCTTTTTTGGGCTGCTAACATATTCTGAACTTTCAGCGGTGTAGGATGCATTTTTCGTGCCATGAATATTTTTGGGAATTTCATTGGTCTAGGATGCGGTTTAATGCCCATTTCAGGCTGCAAATATCTTTGGGACATTCAGAGCTTTCTGACACAGTTTTTAGGCCACCAACATTTTCTGGACTTTAGGGGGTCTAGGATGCCTGTAAACCCCTTTTTTGGGCCTGTAAAGTTTTCAACATTTTTGCAGCCTAAGATGCAATTTAAAGCCTTTTTTTGGGCTGCTATCATATTCTGAACTTTCAGCGGTGCAGGATGCATTTTTCGTGCACAAAATATTTTTGGGAATTTCAGTGGTCTAGGATGCGGTTTAATGCCCATTTCAGGCTGCAAATATTTTTGGGACATTCAGAGCTTTCTGACACTGTTTTTAGGCCACCAACATTGTCTGGACTTTAGGGGGTCTAGGATGCCTGTAAACCCCTTTTTTGGGCCTCCAAAGTTTTCAACATTTTTGCAGCCTAAGATGCATTTTAAGGCCTTTTTTGGGCTGCTATCATATTCTGAACTTTCAGCGGTGCAGGATGCATTTTTCGTGCACAAAATATTTTTGGGAATTTCAGTGGTCTAGGATGAGGGTTAATGCCCATTTCAGGCTGCAAATGTTTTTGGGACATTCAGAGCTCTCTGACATAGTTTTTGGGCCACCAACTTTTTCTGGACTTTTGGTGGTCTAGGATGACTGTAAACCCCTTTTTTGGGCCTCTAAAGTTTTCAACATTTTTGCTGCCTAAAATGCATATTAAGGCCTTTTTTGGGCTGCTAACATATTCTGACCTTTCAGTGGTGTAGGATGCATTTTTCGTGCCATAAATATTTTTGGGATTTTCAGTGGTCTAGGATGAGGGTTAATGCCCATTTCAGGCTGCAAATGTTTTTGGGACATTCAGAGCTCTCTGACACAGTTTTTGGGCCACCAACATTTTCCGGACTTTAGGGGGTCTAGGATGACTGTAAACCCCTTTTTTGGGCCTCCAAAGTTTTCAACATTTTTGCAGCCTAAGATGATTTTTAGGCCTTTTTTGGGCTGCTATCATATTCTGAACTTTCAGTGGTGCAGGATGCATGTTATTTCATAAATACTTTTGAGAATTTCAGTGGTCTAGGATGCGGATTAATGCCCATTTCAGGCTGCAAATGTTTTTGGGACATTCCGAGCTTTCTGACACAGTTTCTAGACCACCAACATTTTCTGGACTTTAGGGGGTCTAGGATGACTGTAAACCCCTTTTTTGGGCCTCCAAAGTTTTCAACATTTTTGCAGCCTAAGATGATTTTTAGGCCTTTTTTGGGCTGCTATCATATTCTGAACTTTCAGTGGTGCAGGATGCATGTTATTTCCATAAATACTTTTGGGAATTTCAGTGGTCTAGGATGCGGGTTAATGCCCATTTCAGGCTGCAAATGTTTTTGGGACATTCCGAGCTTTCTGACACAGTTTTTAGGCCACCAACATTTTCTGGACTTTAGGGGGTCTAGGATGCCTGTAAACCCCTTTTTTGGGCCTCCAAAGTTTTCTAAATTTTTGCAGCCATAAGATGCATTTTAAGGCATTTTTCTGGGCTTCTAACATATTCTGAACTTTCAGCGGTGCAGGATGCATTTTTCGTGCCATAAATATTTTTGGGAATTTCAGTGGTCTAGGATGCGGATTAATGCCCATTTCAGGCTGCAAATGTTTTTGGGATATTCAGAGCTCTCTGACACCATTTTTGGGCCACCAACATTTTCTGGACTTTAGGGGGTCTAGGATGCCTGTAAACCCCTTTTTTGGGCCTCCAAAGTTTTCTACATTTTTGCAGCCCTAAGATGCATGTTATGGCCTTTTTTGGGCTGCTAACATATTCTGAACTTTCAGCGGTGTAGGATGCATTTTTCGTGCCATAAATATTTTTGGGAATTTCAGTGGTCTAGGATACGTGTTAATGCCCCTTATGGGCTACACATGTTTTGGGGCTATTCAGAGCTCTCTGACACCGTTTTTGGCCACCAACATTTTCTGGACTTTAGGGGGTCTAGGATGCCTGTAAACCCCTTTTTTGGGCCTCCAAAGTTTTCAACATTTTTGCAGCCTAAGATGGATTTTAAGGCCTTTTTTGGGCTGCTATCATATTCTGAACTTTCAGGGGTGTAGGATGCATTTTTTCGTGCACAAAATATTTTTGGGGATTTCAGTGGTCTAGGATGCGGGTTAATGCCCATTTCAGGCTGCAAATGCTTTTGGGACATTCAGAGCTTTCTGACACAGTTTCAAGGCCACCAACATTTTCTGGACTTTAGGGGGTCTACGATGACTGTAAACCCCTTTTTTGTGCCTCCAAAGTTTTCAACATTTTTGCAGCCTAAGATGCATTTTAAGGCCTTTTTTGGGCTGCTATCATATTCTGAACTTTCAGTGGTGCAGGATGCATGTTATTTCCATAAATATTTTTGGGAATTTCAGTGGTCTAGGATGCGGGTTACTGCCCATTTCAGGCTGCAAATGTTTTTGGGACATTCTGAGCTTTCTGACACAGTTTCTAGAATACTAAGATGCATTTTAAGGCCTTTTTTGGGCTGCTATCATATTCTGAACTTTCAGCGGTGCAGGATGCATTTTTCGTGCACAAAATACTTTTGGGAATTTCAGTGGTCTAGGATGAGGGTTAATGCCCATTTCAGGCTGCAAATGTTTTTGGGACATTCAGAGCTCTCTGACACAGTTTTTGGGCCACTAACTTTTTCTGGACTTTAGGGGTTCTAGGATGACTGTAAACCCCTTTTTTGGGCCTCTAAAGTTTTCAACATTTTTGCTGCCTAAGATGCATTTTAAGGCCTTTTTTGGGCTGCTATCATATTCTGAACTTTCAGTGGTGCAGGATGCATGTTATTTCCATAAATATTTTTGGGAATTTCAGTGGTCTAGGATGTGGGTTACTGCCCATTTCAGGCTGCAAATGTTTTTGGGATATTCAGAGCTCTCTGACACCGTTTTTGGGCAACCAACATTTTCTGGACTTTAGGGGGTCTAGGATGACTGTAAACCCCTTTTTTGGGCCTCTAAAGTTTTCAACATTTTTGCAGCCTAAGATGCATATTAAGGCCTTTTTTGGGCTGCTAACATATTCTGAACTTTCAGTGGTGTAGGATGCGTTTTCCTGCCATGAATATTTTTGGGAATTTCAGTGGTCTAGGATGCGGGTTAATGCCCATTTCAGGCTGCAAATGTTTTTGGGACATTCAGAGCTTTCTGACACAGTTTTTAGGCCACCAACATTTTCTGGACTTTAGGGGGTCTAGGATGCATGTAAACCCCTTTTTTGGGCCTCCAAAGTTTTCTACATTTTTGCAGCCATAAAATGCATTTTAAGGCATTTTTTGGGCTTCTAACATATTCTGAACTTTCAGAGTGTAAGATGCATTTTTCGTGCCATACATATTTTTGGGAATTTCAATGGTCTAGGATGCGTGTTAATGCCCCTTATAGGCTACAAATGTTTTGGGGATATTCAGAGCTCTCTGACACCGTTTTTTGGCCACCAACATTTTCTGGACTTTAGGGGGTCTACGATGCCTGTAAACCCCTTTTTTGGACCTCCAAAGTTTTCAATATTTTTGCAGCCTAAGATGCATTTTAAGGCCTTTTTTGGGCTGCTAACATATTCTGAACTTTCAGCGGTGTAGGATGCATTTTTCGTGCAATGAATATTTTTGGGAATTTCAGTGGTCTAGGATGCGGTTTAATGCCCATTTCAGGGTGCAAATATTTTTGGGACATTCAGAGCTTTCTGACACAGTTTTTAGGCCACCAACATTTTCTGGACTTTAGGGGGTCTAGGATGCCTGTAAACCCCTTTTTTGGGCCTCCAAAGTTTTCAACATTTTTGCAGCCTAAGATGCATTTTAAGGCCTTTTTTGGGCTGCTATCATATTCTGAACTTTCAGCGGTGCAGGATGCATTTTTCGTGCACAAAATATTTTTGGGAATTTCAGTGGTCTAGGATGAGGGTTAATGCCCATTTCAGGCTGCAAATGTTTTTGGGACATTCAGAGCTCTCTGACACAGTTTTTGGGCACTAACTTTTTCTGGACTTTAGGGGTTCTAGGATGACTGTAAACCCCTTTTTTGGGCCTCTAAAGTTTTCAACATTTTTGCTGCCTAAAATGCATATTAAGGCCTTTTTTGGGCTGCTAACATATTCTGAACTTTCAGTGGTGCAGGATGCATGTTATTTCCATAAATATTTTTGGGAATTTCAGTGGTCTAGGATGTGGGTTACTGCCCATTTCAGGCTGCAAATGTTTTTGGGATATTCAGAGCTCTCTGACACCGTTTTTGGGCAACCAACATTTTCTGGACTTTAGGGGGTCTAGGATGACTGTAAACCCCTTTTTTGGGCCTCTAAAGTTTTCAACATTTTTGCAGCCTAAGATGCATATTAAGGCCTTTTTTGGGCTGCTAACATATTCTGAACTTTCAGTGGTGTAGGATGCGTTTTCCTGCCATGAATATTTTTGGGAATTTCAGTGGTCTAGGATGCGGGTTAATGCCCATTTCAGGCTGCAAATGTTTTTGGGACATGTTATGACCCGGTCTGGGTCATGGTGATATAATCAGGATACAGTTGCAGGTATGCTTAATGGTTGCTTTATTCAGGTTCTTCAGTTACAGGTACAAATCAGGTCTCATCAAGTCCATAAGGAGATAGGAACAAATCATGAGGGAAACCCACTGGCTCCCACCACCCAGGCTTCCTTAGATCAACTGCCTGGGTTAGAACCCTTTCATACACAAACACTCCAAGATACCTCATACATTCCACAAATGACATCACCACATACATACAGCATTCAGAAGGTGAAACCATAACAAGGAAGGCTGATCCTAACACCTCCTTCCCTTATAAGGGCAGTCTATTCCTAACACCTCCTTCCCCTGCAATCCCAACATTACAGTGTCACACCTCAAACACACCATGACCTGAATCCGTCATCACACCTAACCATCAAAAGGCCTCATGTACGAATATTCTGCCAGTCACTCTAAAAGACCAAGAATATAACAGCTGGACAACCAGGCGTAACTAACAATCCGGTAACGGCACCCCACCATCTAAACAACAACAACTTCTGTCCTTCAAAAAATCACGCATCACCTTCCACCCGTCGCCGCCACCAACGGGTCACCAGCCTGCCACACTGGAGCACAGACCTGCCCCTCTGGGCTACTAACCAGCATGCCATACGCCACCTGGGAAACACAACAGGACATTCAGAGCTTTCTGACACAGTTTTTAGGCCACCAACATTTTCTGGACTTTAGGGGGTCTAGGATGCCTGTAAACCCCTTTTTTGGGCCTCCAAAGTTTTCAACATTTTTGCAGCCTAAGATGCATTTTAAGGCCTTTTTTGGGCTGCTATCATATTCTGAACTTTCAGCGGTGCAGGATGCATTTTTCGTGCACAAAATATTTTTGGGAATTTCAGTGGTCTAGGATGAGGGTTAATGCCCATTTCAGGCTGCAAATGTTTTTGGGACATTCAGAGCTCTCTGACACAGTTTTTGTGCCACCAACTTTTTCTGGACTTTAGGGGGTCTAGGATGACTGTAAACCCCTTTTTTGGGCCTCTAAAGTTTTCAACATTTTTGCTGCCTAAAATGCATATTGAGGCCTTTTTTGGGCTGCTAACATATTCTGAACTTTCAGTGGTGTAGGATGCATTTTTCGTGCCATAAATATTTTTGGGATTTTCAGTGGTCTAGGATGAGGGTTAATGCCCATTTCAGGCTGCAAATGTGTTTGGGACATTCAGAGCTCTCTGACACAGTTTTTGGGCCACCAACATTTTCCGGACTTTAGGGGGTCTAGGATGACTGTAAACCCCTTTTTTGGGCCTCCAAAGTTTTCAACATTTTTGCAGCCTAAGATGATTTTTAGGCCTTTTTTGGGCTGCTATCATATTCTGAACTTTCAGTGGTGCAGGATGCATGTTATTTCCATAAATACTTTTGGGAATTTCAGTGGTCTAGGATGCGGGTTAATGCCCATTTCAGGCTGCAAATGTTTTTGGGACATTCCGAGCTTTCTGACACAGTTTCTAGACCACCAACATTTTCTGGACTTTAGGGGGTCTAGGATGACTGTAAACCCCTTTTTTGGGCCTCCAAAGTTTTCAACATTTTTGCAGCCTAAGATGATTTTTAGGCCTTTTTTGGGCTGCTATCATATTCTGAACTTTCAGTGGTGCAGGATGCATGTTATTTCCATAAATACTTTTGGGAATTTCAGTGGTCTAGGATGCGGGTTAATGCCCATTTCAGGCTGCAAATGTTTTTGGCACATTCCGAGCTTTCTGACACAGTTTTTAGGCCACCAACATTTTCTGGACTTTAGGGGGTCTAGGATGCCTGTAAACCCCTTTTTTGGGCCTCCAAAGTTTTCTACATTTTTGCTGCCTTAAGATGCATTTTAAGGCATTTTTCTGGGCTTCTAACATATTCTGAACTTTCAGCGGTGCAGGATGCATTTTTCGTGCCATAAATATTTTTGGGAATTTCAGTGGTCTAGGATGCGGGTTAATGCCCATTTCAGGCTGCAAATGTTTTTGGGATATTCAGAGCTCTCTGGCACCATTTTTGGGCCACCAACATTTTCTGGACTTTAGGGGGTCTAGGATGCCTGTAAACCCCTTTTTTGGGCCTCCAAAGATTTCTACATTGTTGCAGCCCTAAGATGCATGTTATGGCCTTTTTTGGGCTGCTAACATATTCTGAACTTTCAGCGGTGTAGGATGCATTTTTCGTGCCATAAATATTTTTGGGAAGTTCAGTGGTCTAGGATACGTGTTAATGCCCCTTATGGGCTACACATGTTTTGGGGCTATTCAGAGCTCTCTGACACCGTTTATTGGCCACCAACATTTTCTGGACTTTATGGGGTCTACGATGACTGTAAATCCCTTTTTTGTGCCTCCAAAATTTTCAACATTTTTGCAGCCTAAGATGCATTTTAAGGCCTTTTTTGGGCTGCTATCATATTCTGAACTTTCAGTGGTGCAGGATGCATGTTATTTCCATAAATATTTTTGGGAATTTCAGTGGTCTAGGATGCGGGTTACTGCCCATTTCAGGCTGCAAATGTTTTTGGGATATTCAGAGCTCTCTGACACCGTTTTTGGGCAACCAACATTTTCTGGACTTTAGGGGGTCTAGGATGACTGTAAACCCCTTTTTTGGGCCTCTAAAGTTTTCAACATTTTTGCAGCCTAAGATGCATATTAAGGCCTTTTTTGTGCTACTAACATATTCTGAACTTTCAGTGGTGTAAGATGCGTTTTCCTGCCATGAATATTTTTGGGAATTTCAGTGGTCTAGGATGCGGGTTAATGCCCATTTCAGGCTGCAAATGTTTTTGGGACATTCAGAGCTTTCTGACACAGTTTTTAGGCCACCAACATTTTCTGGACTTTAGGGGGTCTAGGATGCATGTAAACCCCTTTTTTGGGCCTCCAAAGTTTTCTACATTGTTGCAGCCATAAGATGCATTTTAAGGCATTTTTTTGGGCTTCTAACATATTCTGAACTTTCAGAGTGTAAGATGCATTTTTCGTGCCATACATATTTTTGGGAATTTCAATGGTCTAGGATGCGTGTTAATGCCCCTTATAGGCTACAAATGTTTTGGGGATATTCAGAGCTCTCTGACACTGTTTTTTGGCCACCAACATTTTCTGGACTTTAGGGGGTCTACGATGCCTGTAAACCCCTTTTTTGGACCTCCAAAGTTTTCAATATTTTTGCAGCCTAAGATGCATTTTAAGGCCTTTTTTGGGCTGCTAACATATTCTGAACTTTCAGCGGTGTAGGATGCATTCTTCGTGCAATGAATATTTTTGGGAATTTCAGTGGTCTAGGATGCGGTTTAATGCCCTTTTCAGGCTGCAAATATTTTTGGGACATTCAGAGCTTTCTGACACAGTTTTTAGGCCACCAACATTTTCTGGACTTTAGGGGGTCTAGGATGCCTGTAAACCCCTTTTTTGGGCCTCCAAAGTTTTCAACATTTTTGCAGCCTAAGATGCATATTAAGGCCTTTTTTGGGCTGCTATCATATTCTGAACTTTCAGCGGTGCAGGATGCATTTTTCGTGCACAAAATATTTTTGGGATTTTCAGTGGTCTAGGATGAGGGTTAATGCCCATTTCAGGCTGCAAATGTTTTTGGGACATTCAGAGCTCTCTGACACAGTTTTTGGGCCACCAACTTTTTCTGGACTTTAGGGGGTCTAGGATGACTGTAAACCCCTTTTTTGGGCCTCTAAAGTTTTCAACATTTTTGCAGCCTAAGATGATTTTTAGGCCTTTTTTGGGCTGCTATCATATTCTGAACTTTCAGTGGTGCAGGATGCATGTTATTTCCATAAATACTTTTGGGAATTTCAGTGGTCTAGGATGCGGGTTAATGCCCATTTCAGGCTGCAAATGTTTTTGGGACATTCCGAGCTTTCTGACACAGTTTCTAGACCACCAACATTTTCTGGACTTTAGGGGGTCTAGGATGACTGTAAACCCCTTTTTTGGGCCTCCAAAGTTTTCAACATTTTTGCAGCCTAAGATGATTTTTAGGCCTTTTTTGGGCTGCTATCATATTCTGAACTTTCAGTGGTGCAGGATGCATGTTATTTCCATAAATACTTTTGGGAATTTCAGTGGTCTAGGATGCGGGTTAATGCCCATTTCAGGCTGCAAATGTTTTTGGCACATTCCGAGCTTTCTGACACAGTTTTTAGGCCACCAACATTTTCTGGACTTTAGGGGGTCTAGGATGCCTGTAAACCCCTTTTTTGGGCCTCCAAAGTTTTCTACATTTTTGCTGCCTTAAGATGCATTTTAAGGCATTTTTCTGGGCTTCTAACATATTCTGAACTTTCAGCGGTGCAGGATGCATTTTTCGTGCCATAAATATTTTTGGGAATTTCAGTGGTCTAGGATGCGGGTTAATGCCCATTTCAGGCTGCAAATGTTTTTGGGATATTCAGAGCTCTCTGGCACCATTTTTGGGCCACCAACATTTTCTGGACTTTAGGGGGTCTAGGATGCCTGTAAACCCCTTTTTTGGGCCTCCAAAGATTTCTACATTGTTGCAGCCCTAAGATGCATGTTATGGCCTTTTTTGGGCTGCTAACATATTCTGAACTTTCAGCGGTGTAGGATGCATTTTTCGTGCCATAAATATTTTTGGGAAGTTCAGTGGTCTAGGATACGTGTTAATGCCCCTTATGGGCTACACATGTTTTGGGGCTATTCAGAGCTCTCTGACACCGTTTATTGGCCACCAACATTTTCTGGACTTTATGGGGTCTACGATGACTGTAAACCCCTTTTTTGTGCCTCCAAAATTTTCAACATTTTTGCAGCCTAAGATGCATTTTAAGGCCTTTTTTGGGCTGCTATCATATTCTGAACTTTCAGTGGTGCAGGATGCATGTTATTTCCATAAATATTTTTGGGAATTTCAGTGGTCTAGGATGCGGGTTACTGCCCATTTCAGGCTGCAAATGTTTTTGGGATATTCAGAGCTCTCTGACACCGTTTTTGGGCAACCAACATTTTCTGGACTTTAGGGGGTCTAGGATGACTGTAAACCCCTTTTTTGGGCCTCTAAAGTTTTCAACATTTTTGCAGCCTAAGATGCATATTAAGGCCTTTTTTGTGCTACTAACATATTCTGAACTTTCAGTGGTGTAAGATGCGTTTTCCTGCCATGAATATTTTTGGGAATTTCAGTGGTCTAGGATGCGGGTTAATGCCCATTTCAGGCTGCAAATGTTTTTGGGACATTCAGAGCTTTCTGACACAGTTTTTAGGCCACCAACATTTTCTGGACTTTAGGGGGTCTAGGATGCATGTAAACCCCTTTTTTGGGCCTCCAAAGTTTTCTACATTGTTGCAGCCATAAGATGCATTTTAAGGCATTTTTTTGGGCTTCTAACATATTCTGAACTTTCAGAGTGTAAGATGCATTTTTCGTGCCATACATATTTTTGGGAATTTCAATGGTCTAGGATGCGTGTTAATGCCCCTTATAGGCTACAAATGTTTTGGGGATATTCAGAGCTCTCTGACACTGTTTTTTGGCCACCAACATTTTCTGGACTTTAGGGGGTCTACGATGCCTGTAAACCCCTTTTTTGGACCTCCAAAGTTTTCAATATTTTTGCAGCCTAAGATGCATTTTAAGGCCTTTTTTGGGCTGCTAACATATTCTGAACTTTCAGCGGTGTAGGATGCATTCTTCGTGCAATGAATATTTTTGGGAATTTCAGTGGTCTAGGATGCGGTTTAATGCCCTTTTCAGGCTGCAAATATTTTTGGGACATTCAGAGCTTTCTGACACAGTTTTTAGGCCACCAACATTTTCTGGACTTTAGGGGGTCTAGGATGCCTGTAAACCCCTTTTTTGGGCCTCCAAAGTTTTCAACATTTTTGCAGCCTAAGATGCATATTAAGGCCTTTTTTGGGCTGCTATCATATTCTGAACTTTCAGCGGTGCAGGATGCATTTTTCGTGCACAAAATATTTTTGGGATTTTCAGTGGTCTAGGATGAGGGTTAATGCCCATTTCAGGCTGCAAATGTTTTTGGGACATTCAGAGCTCTCTGACACAGTTTTTGGGCCACCAACTTTTTCTGGACTTTAGGGGGTCTAGGATGACTGTAAACCCCTTTTTTGGGCCTCTAAAGTTTTCAACATTTTTGCAGCCTAAGATGATTTTTAGGCCTTTTTTGGGCTGCTATCATATTCTGAACTTTCAGTGGTGCAGGATGCATGTTATTTCCATAAATACTTTTGGGAATTTCCGTGGTCTAGGATGCGGGTTAATGCCCATTTCAGGCTGCAAATGTTTTTGGGACATTCCGAGCTTTCTGACACAGTTTCTAGACCACCAACATTTTCTGGACTTTAGGGGGTCTAGGATGACTGTAAACCCCTTTTTTGGGCCTCCAAAGTTTTCAACATTTTTGCAGCCTAAGATGATTTTTAGGCCTTTTTTGGGCTGCTATCATATTCTGAACTTTCAGTGGTGCAGGATGCATTTTTCGTGCCATAAATACTTTTGGGAATTTCAGTAGTCTAGGATGCGGGTTAATGCCCATTTCAGGCTGCAAATGTTTTTGGGACATTCCGAGCTTTCTGACACAGTTTTTAGGCCACCAACATTTTCTGGACTTTAGGGGGTCTAGGATGCCTGTAAACCCCTTTTTTGGGCCTCCAAAGTTTTCTACATTTTTGCAGCCATAAGATGCATTTTAAGGCATTTTTCTGGGCTTCTAACATATTCTGAACTTTCAGCGGTGCAGGATGCATTTTTCGTGCCATAAATATTTTTGGGAATTTCAGTGGTCTAGGATGCGGGTTAATGCCCATTTCAGGCTGCAAATGTTTTTGGGATATTCAGAGCTCTCTGACACCATTTTTGGGCCACCAACATTTTCTGGACTTTAGGGGGTCTAGGATGCCTGTAAACCCCTTTTTTGGGCCTCCAAAGTTTTCTACATTTTTGCAGCCCTAAGATGCATGTTATGGCCTTTTTTGGGCTGCTAACATATTCTGAACTTTCAGCGGTGTAGGATGCATTTTTCGTGCCATAAATATTTTTGGGAATTTCAGTGGTCGAGGATACGTGTTAATGCCCCTTATGGGCTACAAATGTTTTGGCGCTATTCAGAGCTCTCTGACACCGTTTTTTGGCCACCAACATTTTCTGGACTTTAGGGGGTCTAGGATGCCTGTAAACCCCTTTTTTGGGCCTCCAAAGTTTTCAACATTTTTGCAGCCTAAGATGGATTTTAAGGCCTTTTTTGGGCTGCTATCATATTCTGAACTTTCAGGGGTGTAGGATGCATTTTTTCGTGCACAAAATATTTTTGGGGATTTCAGTGGTCTAGGATGCGGGTTAATGCCAATTTCAGGCTGCAAATGCTTTTGGGACATTCAGAGCTTTCTGACACAGTTTCAAGGCCACCAACATTTTCTGGACTTTAGGGGGTCTACGATGACTGTAAACCCCTTTTTTGTGCCTCCAAAGTTTTCAACATTTTTGCAGCCTAAGATGCATTTTAAGGCCTTTTTTGGGCTGCTATCATATTCTGAACTTTCAGTGGTGCAGGATGCATGTTATTTCCATAAATATTTTTGGGAAATTCAGTGGTCTAGGATGCGGGTTACTGCCCATTTCAGGCTGCAAATGTTTTTGGGAATTTCAGAGTTCTCTGACACTGTTTTTGGGCAACCAACATTTTCTGGACTTTAGGGGGTCTAGGATGACTGTAAACCCCTTTTTTGGGCCTCTAAAGTTTTCAACATTTTTGCAGCCTAAGATGCATATTAAGGCCTTTTTTGGGCTGCTAACATATTCTGAACTTTCAGTGGTGTAGGATGCGTTTTCCTGCCATGAATATTTTTGGGAAATTCAGTGGTCTAGGATGCGGGTTAATGCCCATTTCAGGCTGCAAATGTTTTTGGGACATTCAGAGCTTTCTGACACAGTTTTTAGGCCACCAACATTTTCTGGACTTTAGGGGGTCTAGGATGCATGTAAACCCCTTTTTTGGGCCTCCAAAGTTTTCTACATTTTTGCAGCCATAAGATGCATTTTAAGACATTTGTTGGGCTTCTAACATATTCTGAACTTTCAGAGTGTAAGATGCATTTTTCGTGCCATACATATTTTTGGGAATTTCAATGGTCTAGGATGCGTGTTAATGCCCCTTATAGGCTACAAATGTTTTGGGGATATTCAAAGCTCTCTGACACCGTTTTTTGGCCACCAACATTTTCTGGACTTTAGGGGGTGTAGGATGCCTGTAAACCCCTTTTTTGGACCTCCAAAGTTTTCAATATTTTTGCAGCCTAAGATGCATTTTAAGGCCTTTTTTGGGCTGCTAACATATTCTGAACTTTCAGCGGTGTAGGATGCATTTTTCGTGCAATGAATATTTTTGGGAATTTCAGTGGTCTAGGATGCGGTTTAATGCCCATTTCAGGCTACAAATATTTTTGGGACATTCAGAGCTTTCTGACACAGTTTTTAGGCCACCAACATTTTCTGGACTTTAGGGGGTCTAGGATGCCTGTAAACCCCTTTTTTGGGCCTCCAAAGTTTTCAACATTTTTGCAGCCTAAGATGCATTTTAAGGCCTTTTTTGGGCTGCTATCATATTCTGAACTTTCAGCGGTGCAGGATGAATTTTTCGTGCACAAAATATTTTTGGGAATTTCAGTGGTCTAGGATGAGGGTTAATGCCCATTTCAGGCTGTAAATGTTTTTGGGACATTCAGAGCTCTCTGACACAGTTTTTGGGCCACCAACATTTTCCGGACTTTAGGGGGTCTAGGATGACTGTAAACCCCTTTTTTGGGCCTCCAAAGTTTTCAACATTTTTGCAGCCTAAGATGATCTTTAGGCCTTTTTTGGGCTGCTATCATATTCTGAACTTTCAGTGGTGCAGGATGCATGTTATTTCCATAAATACTTTTGGGAATTTCAGTGGTCTAGGATGCGGGTTAATGCCCATTTCAGGCTGCAAATGTTTTTGGGACATTCCGAGCTTTCTGACACAGTTTCTAGACCACCAACATTTTCTGGACTTTAGGGGGTCTAGGATGACTGTAAACCCCTTTTTTGGGCCTCCAAAGTTTTCAACATTTTTGCAGCCTAAGATGATTTTTAGGCCTTTTTTGGGCTGCTATCATATTCTGAACTTTCAGTGGTGCAGGATGCATGTTATTTCCATAAATACTTTGGGGAATTTCAGTGGTCTAGGATGCGGGTTAATGCCCATTTCAGGCTGCAAATGTTTTTGGGACATTCCGAGCTTTCTGACACAGTTTTTAGGCCACCAACATTTTCTGGACTTTAGGGGGTCTAGGATGCCTGTAAACCCCTTTTTTGGGGCCTCCAAAGTTTTCTACATTTTTGCAGCCATAAAATGCATTTTAAGGCATTTTTCTGGGCTTCTAACATATTCTGAACTTTCAGCGGTGCAGGATGCATTTTTCGTGCCATAAATATTTTTGGGAATTTCAGTGGTCTAGGATACGTGTTAATGCCCCTTATGAGCTACATATGTTTTGGGGCTATTCAGAGCTGTCTGACACCGTTTCTTGGCCACCAACATTTTCTGGACTTTAGGGGGTCTAGGATGCCTGTAAACCCCTTTTTTGGGCCTCCAAAGTTTTCAACATTTTTGCAGCCTAAGATGCATTTAAGGCCTTTTCTGGGCTGCTATCATATTCTGAACTTTCAGTGGTGCAGGATGCATGTTATTTCCATAAATATTTTTGGGAATTTCAGTGGTCTAGGATGCGGGTTACTGCCCATTTCAGGCTGCAAATGTTTTTGGGATATTTAGAGCTCTCTGACACCGTTTTTGGGCAACCAACATTTTCTGTACTTTAGGGGGTCTATGATACCTGTAAACCCCTTTTTTGGACCTCCAAAGTTTTCAATATTTTTGCACCCTAAGATGCATTTTAAGGCCTTTTTTGGGCTGCTAACATTTTCTGAACTTTCAGCGGTGTAGGATGCATTTTTCGTGCAATGAATATTTTTGGGAATTTCAGTGGTCTAGGATGCGCTTTAATGTCCATTTCAGGCTGCAAATATTTTTGTGACATTCAGAGCTTTCTGACACAGTTTTTAGGCCACCAACATTTTCTGGACTTTAGGGGGTCTAGGATGCCTGTAAACCCCTTTTTTGGGCCTCCAAAGTTTTCAACATTTTTGCAGCCTAAGATGCATTTTAAGGCCTTTTCTGGGCTGCTATCATATTCTGAACTTTCAGCGGTGCAGGATGCATTTTTCGTGCACAAAATATTTTTGGGAATTTCAGTGGTCTAGGATGAGGGTTAATGCCCATTTCAGGCTGCAAATGTTTTTTGGGACATTCAGAGCTCTCTGACACAGTTTTTGGGCCACCAACTTTTACTGGACTTTAGGGGGTCTAGGATGACTGTAAACCCCTTTTTTGGGCCTCTAAAGTTTTCAACATTTTTGCAGCCTAAAATGCATATTAAGGCCTTTTTTGGGCTGCTAACATATTCTGAACTTTCAGTGGTGTAGGATGCATTTTTCGTGCCATAAATATTTTTGGGATTTTCAGTGGTCTAGGATGCGGGTTAATGCCCATTTCAGGCTGTAAATGTTTTTGGGACATTCAGAGCTCTCTGACACAGTTTTTGGGCCACCAACATTTTCCGGACTTTAGGGGTCTAGGATGACTGTAAACCCCTTTTTTGGGGCCTCCAAAGTTTTCAACATTTTTGCAGCCTAAGATGATTTTTAGGCCTTTTTTGGGCTGCTATCATATTCTGAACTTTCAGTGGTGCAGGATGCATGTTATTTCCATAAATACTTTTGGGAATTTCAGTGGTCTAGGATGCGGGTTAATGCCCATTTCAGGCTGCAAATGTTTTTGGGACATTCCGAGCTTTCTGACACAGTTTCTAGACCACCAACATTTTCTGGACTTTAGGGGGTCTAGGATGACTGTAAACCCCTTTTTTGGGCCTCCAAAGTTTTCAACATTTTTGCAGCCTAAAATGATTTTTAGGCCTTTTTTGGGCTGCTATCATATTCTGAACTTTCAGTGGTGCAGGATGCATGTTATTTCCATAAATACTTTTGGGAATTTCAGTGGTCTAGGATGCGGGTTAATGCCCATTTCAGGCTGCAAATGTTTTTGGGGCATTCCGAGCTTTCTGACACAGTTTTTAGGCCACCAACATTTTCTGGACTTTAGGGGGTCTAGGATGCCTGTAAACCCCTTTTTTGGGCCTCCAAAGTTTTCTACATTTTTGCAGCCATAAGATGCATTTTAAGGCATTTTTCTGGGCTTCTAACATATTCTGAACTTTCAGCGGTGCAGGATGCATTTTTCGTGCCATAAATATTTTTGGGAATTTCAGTGGTCTAGGATGCGGGTTAATGCCCATTTCAGGCTGCAAATGTTTTTGGGATATTCAGAGCTCTCTGACACCATTTTTGGGCCACCAACATTTTCTGGACTTTAGGGGGTCTAGGATGCCTGTAAACCCCTTTTTTGGGCCTCCAAAGTTTTCTACATTTTTGCAGCCCTAAGATGCATGTTATGGCCTTTTTTGGGCTGCTAACATATTCTGAACTTTCAGCGGTGTAGGATGCATTTTTCGTGCCATAAATATTTTTGGGAATTTCAGCGGTCTAGGATACGTGTTAATGCCCCTTATGGGCTACAAATGTTTTGGGGCTATTCAGAGCTCTCTGACACCGTTTTTTGGCCACCAACATTTTCTGGACTTTAGGGGGTCTAGGATGCCTGTAAACCCCTTTTTTGGGCCTCCAAAGTTTTCAACATGTTTGCAGCCTAAGATGGATTTTAAGACCTTTTTTGGGCTGCTATCATATTCTGAACTTTCAGGGGTGTAGGATGCATTTTTTCGTGCACAAAATATTTTTGGGGATTTCAGTGGTCTAGGATGCGGGTTAATGCCCATTTCAGGCTGCAAATGTTTTTGGGATATTCAGAGCTCTCTGACACCGTTTTTGGGCAACCAACATTTTCTAGACTTTAGGGGGTCTAGGATGACTGTAAACCCCTTTTTTGGACCTCCAAAGTTTTCAAAATTTTTGCAGCCTAAGATGCATTTTAAGGCCTTTTTTGGGCTGCTAACATATTCTGAACTTTCAGCGGTGTAGGATGCATTTTTCGTGCAATGAATATTTTTGGGAATTTCAGTGGTCTAGGATGCGGTTTAATGCCCATTTCAGGCTGCAAATATTTTTGGGACATTCAGAGCTTTCTGACACAGTTTTTAGGCCACCAACATTTTCTGACCTTTAGGGGGTCTACGATGACTGTAAACCCCTTTTTTGTGCCTCCAAAGTTTTCAACATTTTTGCAGCCTAAGATGCATTTTAAGGCCTTTTTTGGGCTGCTATCATATTCTGAACTTTCAGTGGTGCAGGATGCATGTTATTTCCATAAATATTTTTGGGAATTTCAGTGGTCTAGGATGCGGGTTACTGCCCATTTCAGGCTGCAAATTTTTTTTGTTATATTCAGAGCTCTCTGACACCGTTTTTGGGCAACCAACATTTTCTGGACTTTAGGGGGTCTAGGATGACTGTAAACCCCTTTTTTGGACCTCCAAAGTTTTCAAAATTTTTGCAGCCTAAGATGCATTTTAAGGCCTTTTTTGGGCTGCTAACATATTCTGAACTTTCAGCGGTGTAGGATGCATTTTTCGTGCAATGAATATTTTTGGGAATTTCAGTGGTCTAGGATGCGGTTTAATGCCCATTTCAGGCTGCAAATATTTTTGGGACATTCAGAGCTCTCTGACACTGTTTTTGGGCAACCAACATTTTCTGGACTTTAGGGGGTCTAGGATGACTGTAAACCCCTTTTTTGGGCCTCCAAGGTTTTCAACATTTTTGCAGCCTAAGATGATTTTTAGGCCTTTTTTGGGCTGCTATCATATTCTGAACTTTCAGTGGTGCAGGATGCATGTTATTTCCATAAATACTTTTGGGAATTTCAGTGGTCTAGGATGCGGGTAAATGCCCATTTCAGGCTGCAAATGTTTTTGGGACATTCCGAGCTTTCTGACACAGTTTTTAGGCCACCAACATTTTCTGGACTTTAGGGGGTCTAGGATGCCTGTAAACCCCTTTTTTGGGCCTCCAAAGTTTTCTACATTTTTGCAGCCATAAGATGCATTTTAAGGCATTTTTCTGGGCTTCTAACATATTCTGAACTTTCAGCGGTGCAGGATGCATTTTTCGTGCCATAAATATTTTTGGGAATTTCAGTGGTCTAGGATGCGGGTTAATGCCCATTTCAGGCTGCAAATGTTTTTGGGATATTCAGAGCTCTCTGACACCATTTTTGGGCCACCAACATTTTCTGGACTTTAGGGGGTCTAGGATGCCTGTAAACCCCTTTTTTCGGCCTCCAATGTTTTCTACATTTTTGCAGCCCTAAGATGCATGTTATGGCCTTTTTTGGGCTGCTAACATATTCTGAACTTTCAGCGGTGTAGGATGCATTTTTCGTGCCATAAATATTTTTGGGAATTTCAGTGGTCTAGGATGCGGGTTAATGCCCATTTCAGGCAGCAGATGTTTTTGGGACATTCCGAGCTTTCTGACACAGTTTCTAGGCCACCAACATTTTCTGGACTTTAGGGGGTCTAGGATGACTGTAAACCCCTTTTTTGGGCCTCCAAAGTTTTCAACATTTTTGCAGCCTAAGATGCATTTTAAGGCCTTTTTTGGGCTGCTATCGTATTCTGAACTTTCAGCGGTGTAGGATGCATTTTTCGTGCAATGAATATTTTTGGGAATTTCAGTGGTCTAGGATGCGGTTTAATACCCATTTCAGGCTGCAAATATTTTTGGGACATTCAGAACTTTCTGACACAGTTTTTAGGCCACCAACATTTTCTGGACTTTAGGGGGTCTAGGATGCCTGTAAACCCCTTTTTTGGGCCTCTAAAATTTTCAACATTTTTGTAGCCTAAGATGCATTTTAAGGCCTTTTTTTGGGCTGCTAACATATTCTGAACTTTCAGCGGTGTAGGATGCATTTTTCGTGCCATAAATATTTTTGGGATTTTCAGTGCTCTAGGATGCGGGTTAATGCCCCTTTTAGGCTGCAAATGTTTTTGAGACATTCAGAGCTCTGTGACCCTGTTTTTAGGCCACCAACATTTTCTGGACTTCAGGGGGTCTAGGATGCCTGTAAACCCCTTTTTTGGGCCTCCAAAGTTTTCTGCATGTTTGCAGCCCTAAAATGCATTTTAAGGCATTTTTTGGGCTGCTAACATATTCTGAACTTTCAGGATGTAAGATGCATTTTTTGTGCCAAAACAATTTTTGGGAATTTCAGTGGTCTAGGATGCAGGTTAATGCCCCTTATAGGCTACACATGTTTTTGGGACATTCAGAGCTCTCTGACAGTTTTTTGGGACACCAACATTTTCTAGACTTTAGGGGGTCTAGGATGCCTGTAACCCCCCTTTTTTGGGCCTCCAAAGTTTTCTACATTTTTGCAGCCCTAAGATGCATTTTAAGGCATTTTTGGGGCTGCTAACATATTCTGAACTTTCAGGGTGTAAAATGCATTTTTCGTGCCAAAACTATTTTTGGGAATTTCAGTGGTCTAGGATGCAGGTTAATGCCCCTTATAGGCTACAAATGTTTTTGGGACATTCAGAGCTCTCTGACAGTTTTTTGGCCCACCAACATTTTCTGGACTTTAGGGGGTCTAGGATGCCTGTAAACCCCTTTTTTGGGCCTCTAAAGTTTTCAACATGTTTGCAGCCTAAGATGCATTTTAAGGCCTTTTTTGGGCTGCTAACATATTCTGAACTTTCAGCGGTGTAGGATGCATTTTTCGTGCCATGAATATTTTTGGGAATTTCAGTGGTCTAGGGTGCGGGTTAATGCCCCTTTCAGGCTGCAAATGTTTTTGAGACATTCAGAGCTCTGTGACCCTGTTTTTAGGCCACCAACATTTTCTGGACTTCAGGGGGTCTAGGATGCCTGTAAACCCCTTTTTTTGGCCTCTAAAGTTTTCAACATGTTTGCAGCCTAAGATGCATATTAAGGCCTTTTTTGGGCTGCTATCATATTCTGAACTTTCAGTGGTGCAGGATGCATGTTATTTCCATAAATATTTTTGGGAATTTCAGTGGTCTAGGATGCGGGTTAATGCCCATTTCAGGCTGCAAATGTTTTTGGGATATTCAGAGCTCTCTGACACCGTTTTTGGACCACCAACATTTTCTGGACTTTAGGGGGTCTAGGATGCCTGTAAACCCCTTTTTTGGGCCTCCAAAGTTTTCTACATTTTTGCAGCCCTAAGGTGCATGTTATGGCCTTTTTTGGGCTGCTAACATATTCTGAACTTTCAGTGGTGCAGGATGCATGTTATTTCCATAAATATTTTTGGGAATTTCAGTGGTCTAGGATGCGGGTTAATGCCCATTTCAGGCTGCAAATGTTTTTGGGATATTCAGAGCTCTCTGACACTGTTTTTGGGCCACCAACATTTCCTGGACTTTAGGGGGTCTAGGATGCCTGTAAACCCCTTTTTTGGGCCTCCAAAGTTTTCAACATTTTTGCAGCCTAAGATGGATTTTAAGGCCTTTTTTTGGCTGCTATCATATTCTGAACTTTCATGGGTGTAGGATGCATTTTTTCATGCACAAAATATTTTTGGGGATTTCAGTGGTCTAGGATGCGGGTTAATGCCCATTTCAGGCTGCACATTTTTTTGGGATATTCAGAGCTCTCTGACACCGTTTTTGGGCCACCAACATTTTCTGGACTTTAGGGGGTCTAGGATGCCTATAAACCCCTTTTTTGGGCCTCCAAAGTTTTCAACATTTGTGCAGCCTAAGATGCATTTTAAGTCCTGTTTTGAGCTGCTAACATATTCTGAACTTTCAGGGTGTAAGATGCATTTTTCGTACCATAAATATTTTTTAGAATTTCAGTGGTCTAGGATACGTGTTAATGCCCCTTCTGGGCTACAAATGTTTTTGGGATATTCAGAGCTCTCTGACACCGTTTTTGGGCATACAACATTTTCTGGACTTTAGGGGGTCTAGGATGACTGTAAACCCCTTTTTTGGGCCTCTAAAGTTTTCAACATGTTTGCAGCCTAAGATGCATATTAAGGCCTTTTTTGGGCTGCTATCATATTCTGAACTTTCAGTGGTGCAGGATGCATGTTATTTCCATAAATATTTTTGGGAATTTCAGTGGTCTAGGATGCGGGTTAATGCCCATTTCAGGCTGCAAATGTTTTTGGGATATTCAGAGCTCTCTGACACCGTTTTTGGGCCACCAACATTTTCTGGACTTTAGGGGATCTAGGATGCCTGTAAACCCCTTTTTTGGGCCTCCAAAGTTTTCTACATTTTTGCAGCCCTAAGATGCATGTTATGGCCTTTTTTGGGCTGCTAACATATTCTGAACTTTCAGTGGTGTAGGATGCATTTTTCGTGCCATAAATATTTTTGGGAATTTCAGTGGTCTAGGATGCGGGTTAATGCCCATTTCAGGCTGCAAATGTTTTTGGGATATTCAGAGCTCTCTGACACCGTTTTTGGGCCACCAACATTTTCTGGACTTTAGGGGGTCTAGGATGCCTGTAAAGCCCTTTTTTGGGCCTCCAAAGTTTTCAACATTTTTGCAGCCTAAGATGGATTTTAAGGCCTTTTTTTGGCTGCTATCATATTCTGAACTTTCAGGGGTGTAGGATGCATTTTTTCATGCACAAAATATTTTTGGGGATTTCAGTGGTCTAGGATGTGGGTTAATGCCCATTTCAGGCTGCAAATGTTTTTGGGATATTCAGAGCTCTCTGACACCGTTTTTGGGCCACCAACATTTTCTGGACTTTAGGGGGTCTAGGATGCCTGTAAACCCCTTTTTTGGGCCTCCAAAGTTTTCAACATTTGTGCAGCCTAAGATGCATTTTAAGGCCTTTTTTGAGCTGCGGGTTATTCTGAAATTTCAGGGGTTAGGATACATTTTTCGTGCACAAAATATTTTTGGGATTTTCAGTGCTCTAGGATGCGGGTTAATGCCCCTTTCCAGCTGCAAATGTTTTTGAGACATTCAGAGCTCTCTGACCCAGTTTTTGGGCCACCAACATTTTCTGGACTTTAGGGGTCTAGGATGCCTGTAAAGCCCTTTTTTGGACCTCCAAAGTTTTCAATATTGTTGCAGCCTAAGATGCATTTTAAGGCCTTTTTTGAGCTGCGGGTTATTCTGAAATTTCAGGGGTTAGGATACATTTTTCGTGCACAAAATATTTTTGGGATTTTCAGTGCTCTAGGATGCGGGTTAATGCCCCTTTCCAGCTGCAAATGTTTTTGAGACATTCAGAGCTCTCTGACCCAGTTTTTGGGCCACCAACATTTTCTGGACTTTAGGGGTCTAGGATGCCTGTAAAGCCCTTTTTTGGACCTCCAAAGTTTTCAATATTGTTGCAGCCTAAGATGCATTTTAAGGCCTTTTTTGGGCTGCTAACATATTCTGAACTTTCAGCGGTGTAGGATGCATTTTTCGTGCCATGAATATTTTTGGGAATTTCATTGGTCTAGGATGCGGTTTAATGCCCATTTCAGGCTGCAAATATCTTTGGGACATTCAGAGCTTTCTGACACAGTTTTTAGGCCACCAACATTTTCTGGACTTTAGGGGGTCTAGGATGCCTGTAAACCCCTTTTTTGGGCCTGTAAAGTTTTCAACATTTTTGCAGCCTAAGATGCAATTTAAGGCCTTTTTTTGGGCTGCTAACATATTCTGAACTTTCAGCGGTGTAGGATGCATTTTTCGTGCCATAAATATTTTTGGGAAATTCAGTGGTCTAGGATGAGGGTTAATGCCCATTTCAGGCTGCAAATGTTTTTGGGACATTCAAAGCTCTCTGACACAGTTTTTGGGCCACCAACTTTTTCTGGAATTTAGGGGTCTAGGATGACTGTAAACCCCTTTTTTGGGCCTCTAAAGTTTTCAACATTTTTGCAGCCTAAGATGCATTTTAAGGCCTTTTTTTGGGCTGCTAACATATTCTGAACTTTCAGCGGTGTAGGATGCATTTTTCGTGCCATAAATATTTTTGGGAATTTCAGTGGTTAAGGATGCGGGTTAATGCTCATTTCAGGCTGCAAATGTTTTTGGGACATTCAGAGCTTTCTGACACAGTTTTTAGGCCACCAACATTTTCTGGACTTTAGGGGGTCTAGGATGCCTGTAAACCCCTTTTTTGGGCCTCCAAAGTTTTCTACATTTTTGCAGCCATAAGATGCATTTTAAGGCATTTTTTGGGCTTCTAACATATTCTGAACTTTCAGGGTGTAAGATGCATTTTTCGTACCATAAATATTTTTGGGAATTTCAGTGGTCTAGGATACGTGTTAATGCCCCTTCTGGGCTACAAATGTTTTTGGGATATTCAGAGCTCTCTGACACCGTTTTTGGGCATCCAACATTTTCTGGACTTTAGGGGGTCTAGGATGACTGTAAACCCCTTTTTTGTGCCTCCAAAGTTTTCAACATTTTTTCAGCCTAAAATGCATTTTAAGGCCTTTTTTGGGCTGCTATCATATTCTGAACTTTCAGTGGTGCAGGATGCATGTTATTTCCATAAATATTTTTGGGAATTTCAGTGGTCTAGGATGCGGGTTACTGCCCATTTCAGGCTGCAAATGTTTTTGGGATATTCAGAGCTCTCTGACACCGTTTTTGGGCAACCAACATTTTCTGGACTTTAGGGGGTCTAGGATGACTGTAAACCCCTTTTTTGGGCCTCTAAAGTTTTCAACATTTTTGCAGCCTAAGATGCATATTAAGGCCTTTTTTGGGCTGCTAACATATTCTGAACTTTCAGTGGTGTAGGATGCGTTTTCCTGCCATGAATATTTTTGGGAATTTCAGTGGTCTAGGATGCGGGTTAATGCCCATTTCAGGCTGCAAATGTTTTTGGGACATTCAGAGCTTTCTGACACAGTTTTTAGGCCACCAACATTTTCTGGACTTTAGGGGGTCTAGGATGCATGTAAACCCCTTTTTTGGTCCTCCAAAGTTTTCTACATTTTTGCAGCCATAAAATGCATTTTAAGGCATTTTTTGGGCTTCTAACATATTCTGAACTTTCAGCGGTGTAGGATGCATTTTTCGTGCAATGAATATTTTTGGGAATTTCAGTGGTCTAGGATGCGGTTTAATGCCCATTTCAGGCTGCAAATATTTTTGGGACATTCAGAGCTTTCTGACACAGTTTTTAGGCCACCAACATTTTCTGGACTTTAGGGGGTCTAGGATGCCTGTAAACCCCTTTTTTGGGCCTCCAAAGTTTTCAACATTTTTGCAGCCTAAGATGCATTTTAAGGCCTTTTTTGGGCTGCTATCATATTCTGAACTTTCAGCGGTGCAGGATGCATTTTTCGTACACAAAATATTTTTGGGAATTTCAGTGGTCTAGGATGAGGGTTAATGCCCATTTCAGGCTGCAAATGTTTTTGGGACATTCAGAGCTCTCTGACACAGTTTTTGGGCCACCAACTTTTTATGGACTTTAGGGGGTCTAGGATGACTGTAAACCCCTTTTTTGGGCCTTATAGTTTTCAACATTTTTGCAGCCTAAAATGCATATTAAGGCCTTTTTTGGGCTGCTAACATATTCTGAACTTTCAGTGGTGTAGGATGCATTTTTCGTGCCATAAATATTTTTGGGATTTTCAGTGGTCTAGGATGCGGGTTAATGCCCATTTCAGGCTGTAAATGTTTTTGGGACATTCAGAGCTCTCTGACACAGTTTTTGGGCCACCAACATTTTCCGGACTTTAGGGGGTCTAGGATGACTGTAAACCCCTTTTTTGGGCCTCCAAAGTTTTCAACATTTTTGCAGCCTAAGAGGATTTTTAGGCCTTTTTTGGGCTGCTATCATATTCTGAACTTTCAGTGGTGCAGGATGCATGTTATTTCCATAAATACTTTTGGGAATTTCAGTGGTCTAGGATGCGGGTTAATGCCCATTTCAGGCTGCAAATGTTTTTGGGACATTCCGAGCTTTCTGACACAGTTTCTAGGCCACCAACATTTTCTGGACTTTAGGGGGTCTAGGATGACTGTAAACCCCTTTTTTGGGCCTCCAAGGTTTTCAACATTTTTGCAGGCTAAGATGATTGTTAGGCCTTTTTTGGTCTGCTATCATATTATGAACTTTCAGTGGTGCAGGATGCATGTTATTTCCATAAATACTTTTGGGAATTTCAGTGGTCTAGGATGCGGGTAAATGCCCATTTCAGGCTGCAAATGTTTTTGGGACATTCCGAGCTTTCTGACACAGTTTTTAGGCCACCAACATTTTCTGGACTTAAGGGGGTCTAGGATGACTGTAAACCCCTTTTTTGGGCCTCCAAAGTCTTCAACATTTTTGCAGCCTAAGATGCATTTTAAGGCCTTTTTTGGGCTGCTATCATATTCTGAACTTTCAGGGGTGTAGGATGCATTTATCGTGCACAAAATATTTTTGGGAATTTCAGTGGTCTAGGATGCGGGTTAATGCCCATTTCAGGCTGCAAATGTTTTTGGGACATTCCGAGCTTTCTGACACAATTTCTAGGCCACCAACATTTTCTGGACTTTAGGGGGTCTGGGATGACTGTAAACCCCTTTTTTGGGCCTCCAGAATTTTCAACATTTTTGCAGCCTAAGATGCATTTTAAGGCCTTTTTTTGGGCTGCTAACATATTCTGAACTTTCAGCGGTGTAGGATGCATTTTTCGTGCAATGAATATTTTTGGGAATTTCAGTGGTCTAGGATGCGGTTTAATGCCCATTTCAGGCTGCAAATATTTTTGGGACATTCAGAACTTTCTGACACAGTTTTTAGGCCACCAACATTTTCTGGACTTTAGGGGGTCTAGGATGCCTGTAAACCCTTTTTTGGGCCTCCAAATTTGTCAATATTTTTGCAGCCTAAGATGCATTTTAAGGTCTGTTTTGGGCTGCTAACATATTCTGAACTTTCAGCGGTGTAGGATGCTTTTTTTTCGTGCCATGAATATTTTTGGGAATTTCAGTGGTCTAGGATGCGGGTTAATGACCATTTCAGGCTACAAATATTTTTGGGACATTCAGAGCTCTCTGACACCGTTTTTGGGCAACCAACATTTTCTGGACTTTAGGGGGTCTAGGATGCCTGTAAACCCCTTTTTTGGGCCTCCAAAGTTTTCTGCATGTTTGCAGCCCTAAAATGCATTTTAAGGAATTCTTTGGGCTGCTAACATATTCTGAACTTTCAGGATGTAAGAGGCATTTTTTGTGCCAAAACAATTTTTGGGAATTTCAGTGGTCTAGGATGCAGGTTAATGCCCCTTATAGGCTACACATGTTTTTGGGACATTCAGAGCTCTCTGACAGTTTTTTGGGCCACCAACATTTTCTGGACTTTAGGGGTCTAGGATGCCTGTAATCCCATTTTTTGGACCTCCAAAGTTTTCAATATTTGTGCAGTCTAAGATGCATTTTAAGGCCTTTTTTGGGCTGCTAACATGATCAGAACTTTTAGCAGTGTAGGATGCATTTTATTTTCGTGCCATAAATATTTTTCGGAATTTCCGTGGTCTAGGAAGGGGGTTAATGCCCATTTCAGGCTTCAAATGTTTTTGGGACATTCAGAGCTCTCTGACACCGTTTTTGGGCCACCAACATTTTCTGGACTTTAGGGGGTCTAGGATGCCTGTAAACCCCTTTTTTGGACCATCAAAGTTATCAACATTTTTGCAGCCTAAGATGCATGTTAAGGCCTTTTTTGGGCTGCTAACATATTCTGAACTTTCAGTGGTGTAAGATGCATTTTCCGTGCCAAAACTATTCTTGGGAATTTCAGTGGTCTAGGATGCAGGTTAATGCCCCTTATTGGCTACACATGTTTTTGGGACATTCAGAGCTCTCTGGCAGTTTTTTGGGCCACCAACATTTTCTGGACTTTAGGGGGTCTAGGATGACTGTAAACCCATTTTTTGGGCCTCCAAAGTTTTCAACATTTTTGCAGCCTAAGATGCATTTTAAGGCCTATTTTGGGCTGCTATCATATTCTGAACTTTCAGTGGTGCAGGATGCATGTTATTTCCATAAATATTTTTGGGAATTTCAGTGGTCTAGGATGCGGGTTAATGCCCATTTCAGGCTGCAAATGTTTTTGGGATATTCAGAGCTCTCTGACACCGTTTTTGGGCAACCAACATTTTCTGGACTTTAGGGGGTCTAGGATGCCTGTAAACCCCTTTTTTGGGCCTCTAAAGTTTTCAACATTTTTGCAGCCTAAGATGCATTTTAAGGCCTTTTTTTGGGCTGCTAACATATTCTGAACTTTCAGCGGTGTAGGATGCATTTTTCGTGCCATAAATATTTTTGGGAAATTCAGTGGTCTAGGATGAGGGTTAATGCCCATTTCAGGCTGCAAATGTTTTTGGGACATTCAGAGCTCTCTGACACAGTTTTTGGGCCACCAACATTTTCTGGACTTTAGGGGGTCTAGGATGACTGTAAACCCCTTTTTTGGGCCTCTAAAGTTTTCAACATTTTTGCAGCCTAAAATGCATATTAAGGCCTTTTTTGGGCTGCTAACATATTCTGAACTTTCAGTGGTGTAGGATGCATTTTTCATGCCATAAATAATTTTTGTGAATTTCAGTGGTCTAGGATGCAGTTTAATGCCCATTTCAGGCTGCAAATGTTTTTGGGATATTCAGAGCTCTCTGACACCGTTTTTGGGCCACCAACATTTTCTGGACTTTAGGGGGTATAGGATGCCTGTAAACCCCTTTTTTGGGCCTCCACAGTTTTCTACATTTTTGCAGCCCTAAGATGCATGTTATGGCCTTTTTTGGGCTGCTAACATATTCTGAACTTTCAGTGGTGTAGGATGCATTTTTCGTGCCATAAATATTTTTGGGAATTTCAGTGGTCTAGGATGCAGGTTAATGCCCATTTCAGGCTGCACATGTTTTTGGGATATTCAGAGCTCTCTGACACCGTATGTGGGCCACCAACATTTTCTGGACTTTAGGGTGTCTAGGATGCCTGTAAACCCCTTTTTTGGGCCTCCAAAGTTTTCTACATTTTTGCAGCCCTAAGATGCATGTTATGGCCTTTTTTGGGCTGCTAACATATTCTGAACTTTCAGGGTGTAAGATGCATTTTTCGTACCATAAATATTTTTGGGAATTTCAGTGGTCTAGGATACCTGTTAATGCCCCTTCTGGGCTACAAATGTTTTTGGGATATTCAGAGCTCTCTGACACCGTTTTTGGGCATCCAACATTTTCTGGACTTTAGGGGGTCTAGGATGACTGTAAACCCCTTTTTTGGGCCTCTAAAGTATTCAACATGTTTGCGGCCTAAGATGCATATTAAGGCCTTTTTTGGGATGCTAACATATTGTGAACTTTAAGTGGTGTAGGATGCATTTTTCGTGCCATAAATATTTTTGGGAATTTCAGTGGTCTAGGATGCGGGTTAATGCCCATTTCAGGCTGCAAATGTTTTTGGGATATTCAGAGCTCTCTGACACCGTTTTTGGGCAACCAACATTTTCTGGACTTTAGGGGGTCTAGGATGCCTGTAAACCCCTTTTTTGGGCCTCCAAAGTTTTCAACATTTTTGCAGCCTAAGATGCATTTTAAGGCCTTTTTTGGGCTGCTATCATATTCTGAACTTTCAGTGGTGCAGGATGCATGTTATTTCCCTAAATATTTTTGGGAATTTCAGTGGTCTAGGATGCGTGTTAATGCCCATTTCAGGCTGCAAATGTTTTTGGGATATTCAGAGCTCTCTGACACCGTTTTTGGGCAACCAACATTTTCTGGACTTTAGGGGGTCTAGGATGCCTGTAAAACCCTTTTTTGGGCCTCCAAAGTTTTCAACATTTTTGCAGCCTAAGATGCATTTTAAGGCCTTTTTTGGGCTGCTATCATATTCTGAACTTTCAGTGGTGCAGGATCATGTTATTTCCATAAATATTTTTGGGAATTTCAGTGGTCTAGGATGCGGGTTAATGCCCATTTCAGGCTGCAAATATTTTTGGGATATTCAGAGCTCTCTGACACCGTTTTTGGGCCACCAACATTTTCTGGACTTTAGGGGGTATAGGATGCCTGTAAACCCCTTTTTTGGGCCTCCACAGTTTTCTACATTTTTGCAGCCCTAAGATGCATGTTATGGCCTTTTTTGGGCTGCTAACATATTCTGAACTTTCAGTGGTGTAGGATGCATTTTTCGTGCCATAAATATTTTTGGGAATTTCAGTGGTCTAGGATGCGGGTTAATGCCCATTTCAGGCTGCACATGTTTTTGGGATATTCAGAGCTCTCTGACACCGTATGTGGGCCACCAACATTTTCTGGACTTTAGGGTGTCTAGGATGCCTGTAAACCCCTTTTTTGGGCCTCCAAAGTTTTCTACATTTTTGCAGCCCTAAGATGCATGTTATGGCCTTTTTTGGGCTGCTAACATATTCTGAACTTTCAGGGTGTAAGATGCATTTTTCGTACCATAAATATTTTTGGGAATTTCAGTGGTCTAGGATACCTGTTAATGCCCCTTCTGGGCTACAAATGTTTTTGGGATATTCAGAGCTCTCTGACACCGTTATTGGGCATCCAACATTTTCTGGACTTTAGGGGGTCTAGGATGACTGTAAACCCCTTTTTTGGGCCTCTAAAGTATTCAACATGTTTGCGGCCTAAGATGCATATTAAGGCCTTTTTTGGGATGCTAACATATTGTGAACTTTAAGTGGTGTAGGATGCATTTTTCGTGCCATAAATATTTTTGGGAATTTCAGTGGTCTAGGATGCGGTTTAATGCCCATTTCAGGCTGCAAATGTTTTTGGGATATTCAGAGCTCTCTGACACCGTTTTTGGGCAACCAACATTTTCTGGACTTTAGGGGGTCTAGGATGCCTGTAAACCCCTTTTTTGGGCCTCCAAAGTTTTCAACATTTTTGCAGCCTAAGATGCATTTTAAGGCCTTTTTGGGCTGCTATCATATTCTGAACTTTCAGTGGTGCAGGATCATGTTATTTCCATAAATATTTTTGGGAATTTCAGTGGTCTAGGATGCGGGTTAATGCCCATTTCAGGCTGCAAATATTTTTGGGATATTCAGAGCTCTCTGACACCGTTTTTGGGCCACCAACATTTTCTGGACTTTAGGGGGTATAGGATGCCTGTAAACCCCTTTTTTGGGCCTCCAAAGTTTTCTACATTTTTGCAGCCCTAAGATGCATGTTATGGCCTTTTTTGGGCTGCTAACATATTCTGAACTTTCAGTGGTGTAGGATGCATTTTTCGTGCCATAAATATTTTTGGGAATTTCAGTGGTCTAGGATGCGGGTTAATGCCCATTTCAGGCTGCAAATGTTTTTGGGATATTCAGAGCTCTCTGACACCGTATGTGGGCCACCAACATTTTCTGGACTTTAGGGTGTCTAGGATGCCTGTAAACCCCTTTTTTGGGCCTCCAAAGTTTTCTACATTTTTGCAGCCCTAAGATGCATGTTATGGCCTTTTTTGGGCTGCTAACATATTCTGAACTTTCAGGGTGTAAGATGCATTTTTCGTACCATAAATATTTTTGGGAATTTCAGTGGTCTAGGATACCTGTTAATGCCCCTTCTGGGCTACACATGTTTTTGGGATATTCAGAGCTCTCTGACACCGTTTTTGGGCATCCAACATTTTCTGGACTTTAGGGGGTCTAGGATGACTGTAAACCCCTTTTTTGGGCCTCTAAAGTATTCAACATGTTTGCGGCCTAAGATGCATATTAAGGCCTTTTTTGGGATGCTAACATATTGTGAACTTTAAGTGGTGTAGGATGCATTTTTCGTGCCATAAATATTTTTGGGAATTTCAGTGGTCTAGGATGCGGGTTAATGCCCATTTCAGGCTGCAAATGTTTTTGGGATATTCAGAGCTCTCTGACACCGTTTTTGGGCAACCAACATTTTCTGGACTTTAGGGGGTCTAGGATGCCTGTAAACCCCTTTTTTGGGCCTCCAAAGTTTTCAACATTTTTGCAGCCTAAGATGCATTTTAAGGCCTTTTTTGGGCTGCTATCATATTCTGAACTTTCAGTGGTGCAGGATGCATGTTATTTCCCTAAATATTTTTGGGAATTTCAGTGGTCTAGGATGCGTGTTAATGCCCATTTCAGGCTGCAAATGTTTTTGGGATATTCAGAGCTCTCTGACGCCGTTTTTGGGCCACCAACATTTTCAGGACTTTAGGGGGACTAGGATGCCTGTAAACCCCTTTTTTGGGCCTCCAAAGTTTTCTACATTTTTGCAGCCCTAAGATGCATGTTATGGCCTTTTATGGGCTGCTATCATATTCTGAACTTTCAGTGGTGTAGGATGCATTTTTCGTGCCATAAATATTTTTGGGAATTTCAGTGGTCTAGGATGCGAGTTAATGCCCATTTCAGGCTGCAAATGTTTTTGGGATATTCAGAGCTCTCTGACACCGTTTTTGGGCCACCAACATTTTCTGGACTTTAGGGGGTCTAGGATGCCTGTAAACCCCTTTTTTGGGCCTCCAAAGTTTTCTACATTTTTGCAGCCATAAGATGCATTTTAAGGCATTTTTTGGGCTTCTAACATATTCTGAACTTTCAGGGTGTAAGATCCATTTTTCGTGCCATAAATATTTTTGGGAATTTCAGTGGTCTAGAATGCGTGTTAATGCCCCTTATAGGCTACAAATGTTTTGGGGATATGCAGAGCTCTCTGACACCGTTTTTTGGCCACCAACATTTTCTGGACTTAAGGGGGTCTAGGATGCCTGTAAACCCCTTTTTTGGGCCTCCAAAGTTTTCAACATTTTTGCAGCCTAAAATGGATTTTAAGGCCTTTTCTTGGCTGCTATCATATTCTGAACTTTCAGGGGTGTAGGATGCATTTTTCGTGCACAAAATATTTTTGGGACTTTCAGTGCTCTAGGATGCGGGTTGATGCCCCTTTCCGGCTGCAAATGTTTTTGAGACATTCAGAGCTCTCTGACCCTGTTTTTGGGCCACCAACATTTGCTGGACTTTAGGGGTCTAGGATGCCTGTAAAGCCCTTTTTTGGACCTCCAAAGTTTTCAATATTTTTGCAGCCTAAGATGCATTTTAAGGCCTTTTTTTGGGCTGCTAACATATTCTGAACTTTCAGCGGTGTAGGATGCATTTTTCGTACCATAAATATATTTGGGAAATTCAGTGGTCTAGGATGATGGTTAATGCCCATTTCAGGCTGCAAATGGTTTTGGAACATTCAGAGCTCTCTGACACAGTTTTTGGGCCACCAACTTTTTCTGGACTTTAGGGGGTCTAGGATGACTGTAAACCCCTTTTTTGGGCCTCCAAAGTTTTCAACATTTTTGCAGCCTAAGATGCATTTTAAGGCCTTTTTTGGGCTGCCATCATATTCTGAACTTTCAGTGGTGCAGGATGCATGTTATTTCCATAAATATTTTTGGGAATTTCAGTGGTCTAGGATGCGGGTTAATGCCCATTTCAGGCTGCAAATGTTTTTGGGATATTCAGAGCTCTCTGACACCATTTTTGGGCCACCAACATTTTCTGGACTTTAGGGGGTCTAGGATGCCTGTAAACCCCTTTTTTGGGCCTCCAAAGTTTTCAACATTTTTGCAGCCTAAGATGCATTTTAAGGCCTTTTTTGGGCTGCTATCATATTCTGAACTTTCAGTGGTGCAGGATGCATGTTATTTCCCTAAATATTTTTGGGAATTTCAGTGGTCTAGGATGCGTGTTAATGCCCATTTCAGTCTGCAAATGTTTTTGGGATATTCAGAGCTCTCTGACGCCGTTTTTGGGCCACCAACATTTTCAGGACTTTAGGGGGACTAGGATGCCTGTAAACCCCTTTTTTGGGCCTCCAAAGTTTTCTACATTTTTGCAGCCCTAAGATGCATGTTATGGCCTTTTATGGGCTGCTATCATATTCTGAACTTTCAGTGGTGTAGGATGCATTTTTCGTGCCATAAATATTTTTGGGAATTTCAGTGGTCTAGGATGCGAGTTAATGCCCATTTCAGGCTGCAAATGTTTTTGGGATATTCAGAGCTCTCTGACACCGTTTTTGGGCCACCAACATTTTCTGGACTTTAGGGGGTCTAGGATGCCTGTAAACCCCTTTTTTGGGCCTCCAAAGTTTTCTACATTTTTGCAGCCATAAGATGCATTTTAAGGCATTTTTTGGGCTTCTAACATATTCTGAACTTTCAGGGTGTAAGATCCATTTTTCGTGCCATAAATATTTTTGGGAATTTCAGTGGTCTAGAATGCGTGTTAATGCCCCTTATAGGCTACAAATGTTTTGGGGATATGCAGAGCTCTCTGACACCGTTTTTTGGCCACCAACATTTTCTGGACTTAAGGGGGTCTAGGATGCCTGTAAACCCCTTTTTTGGGCCTCCAAAGTTTTCAACATTTTTGCAGCCTAAAATGGATTTTAAGGCCTTTTCTTGGCTGCTATCATATTCTGAACTTTCAGGGGTGTAGGATGCATTTTTCGTGCACAAAATATTTTTGGGACTTTCAGTGCTCTAGGATGCGGGTTGATGCCCCTTTCCGGCTGCAAATGTTTTTGAGACATTCAGAGCTCTCTGACCCTGTTTTTGGGCCACCAACATTTTCTGGACTTTAGGGGTCTAGGATGCCTGTAAAGCCCTTTTTTGGACCTCCAAAGTTTTCAATATTTTTGCAGCCTAAGATGCATTTTAAGGCCTTTTTTTGGGCTGCTAACATATTCTGAACTTTCAGCGGTGTAGGATGCATTTTTCGTACCATAAATATATTTGGGAAATTCAGTGGTCTAGGATGAGGGTTAATGCCCATTTCAGGCTGCAAATGTTTTTGGAACATTCAGAGCTCTCTGACACAGTTTTTGGGCCACCAACTTTTTCTGGACTTTAGGGGGTCTAGGATGACTGTAAACCCCTTTTTGGGCCTCCAAAGTTTTCAACATTTTTGCAGCCTAAGATGCATTTTAAGGCCTTTTTTGGGCTGCTATCATATTCTGAACTTTCAGTGGTGCAGGATGCATGTTATTTCCATAAATATTTTTGGGAATTTCAGTGGTCTAGGATGCGGGTTAATGCCCATTTCAGGCTGCAAATGTTTTTGGGATATTCAGAGCTCTCTGACACCGTTTTTGGGCCACCAACATTTTCTGGACTTTAGGGGGTCTAGGATGCCTGTAAACCCCTTTTTTGGGCCTCCAAAGTTTTCTACATTTTTGCAGCCCTAAAATGCATGTTATGGCCTTTTTTGGGCTGCTAACATATTCTGAACTTTCAGCGGTGTAGGATGCGCTTTTCCTGCCATAAATATTTTTGGGAATTTCAGTGGTTAAGGATGCGGGTTAATGCCCATTTCAGGCTGCACATGTGTTTGGGATATTCAGAGCATTCTGACACAGTTTTTAGGCCACCAACATTTTCTGGACTTTAGGGGGTCTAGGATGCCTGTAAACCCCTTTTTTGGGCCTCCAAAGTTTTCTAAATTTTTGCAGGTATAAGATTCATTTTAAGGCATTTTTTGGGCTTCTAACATATTCTGAACTTTCAGGGTGTAAGATGCATTTTTCGTACCATAAATATGTTTGCGAATTTCAGTGGTCTAAGATGCGGGTTAATGCCCATTTCAGGCTGCAAATGTTTTTGGGATATTCAGAGCTCTCTGACACCGTTTTTGGGCCACCAACATTTTCTGGACTTTAGGGGGTCTAGGATGCCTGTAAACCCCTTTTTTGGGCCTCCAAAGTTTTCTACATTTTTGCAGCCCTAAGATGCATGTTATGGCCTTTTTTGGGCTGCTAACATATTCTGAACTTTCAGTGGTGTAGGATGCGTTTTTCCTGCCATAAATATTTTTGGGAATTTCAATGGTTAAGGATGCGGGTTAATGCCCATTTCAGGCTGCAAATGTTTTTGGGACATTCAGAGCTTTCTGACACAGTTTTTAGGCCACCAACAATTTCTGGACTTTAGGGGGTCTAGGATGCCTGTTAAACCCCTTTTTTGGGCCTCCAAAGTTTTCTACATTTTTGCAGCCATAAAATGCATTTTAAGGCATTTTTTGGGCTTCTAACATATTCTGAACTTTCAGGGTGTAAGATGCATTTTTCGTACCATAAATATTTTTGGGAATTTCAGTGGTCTAGGATACGTGTTAATGCCCCTTCTGGGCTACAAATGTTTTTGGGATATTCAGAGCTCTCTGACACCGTTTTTGGGCATCCAACATTTTCTGGACTTTAGGGGCTCTAGGATGACTGTAAACCCCTTTTTTGGGCCTCTAAAGTTTTCAACATGTTTGCAGCCTAAGATGCATATTAAGGCCTTTTTTGGGCTGCTAACATATTCTTAACTTTCAGTGGTGTAGGATGCATTTTTCGTGCCATAAATATTTTTGGGAATTTCAGTGGTCTAGGATGCGGGTTAATGCCCATTTCAGGCTGCAAATGTTTTTGGGATATTCAGAGCTCTCTGACACCATTTTTGGGCAACCAATATTTTCTGGACTTTAGGGGGTCTAGGATGCCTGTAAACCCCTTTTTTGGGCCTCCAAAGCTTTCAACATTTTTGCAGCCTAAGATGCATTTTAAGGCCTTTTTTGGGCTGCTATCATATTCTGAACTTTCAGTGGTGCAGGATGCATGTTATTTAGATAAATATTTTTGGGAATTTCAGTGGTCTAGGATGCGGGTTAATGCCCATTTCAGGCTGCAAATGTTTTTGGGATATTCAGAGCTCTCTGACACCGTTTTTGAGCCACCAACATTTTCTGGACTTTAGGGGGTCTAGGATGCCTGTAAACCCCTTTTTTGGGCCTCCAAAGTTTTCTACATTTTTGCAGCCCTAAGATGCATGTTATGGCCTTTTTTGGGCTGATAACATTTTCTGAACTTTCAGTGGTGTAGGATGCATTTTTCGTGCCATGAATATTTTTGGGAATTTCAGTGGTCTAGGATACATGTTAATGCCCCTTCTGGGCTACAAATGTTTTTGGGATATTCAGAGCTCTCTGACACCGTTTTTGTGCATCCAACATTTTCTGGACTTTAGGGGGTCTAGGATGACTGTAAACCCCTTTTTTGGGCCTCTAAAGTTTTCAACATGTTTGCAGCCTAAGATGCATATTAAGGCCTTTTTTGGGCTGCTAACATATTCTGAACTTTCAGCGGTGTAGGATGCATTTTTCGTGCAATGAATATTTTTGGGAATTTCAGTGGTCTAGGATGCGGTTTAATGCCCATTTCAGGCTGCAAATATTTTTGGGACATTCAGAGCTTTCTGACACAGTTTTTAGGCCACCAACATTTTCTGGACTTTAGGGGGTCTAGGATGCCTGTAAACCCCTTTTTTGGGCCTCCAAAGTTTTCAACATTTTTGCAGCCTAAGATGCATTTTAAGGCCTTTTTTGGGCTGCTATCATATTCTGAACTTTCAGCGGTGCAGGATGCATTTTTCGTGCACAAAATATTTTTGGGAATTTCAGTGGTCTAGGATGCGGGGTAATGCCCATTTCAGGCTGTAAATGTTTTTGGGACATTCAGAGCTCTCTGACACAGTTTTTGGGCCACCAACATTTTCCAGACTTTAGGGGGTCTAGGATGACTGTAAACCCCTTTTTTGGGCCTCCAAAGTTTTCAACATTTTTGCAGCCTAAGATGATTTTTAGGCCTTTTTTGGGCTGTTATCATATTCTGAACTTTCAGTGGTGCAGGATGCATGTTATTTCCATAAATACTTTTGGGAATTTCAGTGGTCTAGGATGCGGGTTAATGCCCATTTCAGGCTGCAAATGTTTTTGGGACATTCAGAGCTCTCTGACACAGTTTTTGGGCCACCAACATTTTCCGGACTTTAGGGGGTCTAGGATGACTGTAAACCCCTTTTTTGGGCCTCCAAAGTTTTCAACATTTTTGCAGCCTAAGATGATTTTTTGGCCTTTTTTGGGCTGTTATCATATTCTGAACTTTCAGTGGTGCAGGATGCATGTTATTTCCATAAATACTTTTGGGAATTTCAGTGGTCTAGGATGCGGGTTAATGCCCATTTCAGGCTGCAAATGTTTTTGGGACATTCCGAGCTTTCTGACACAGTTTTTTGGCCACCAACATTTTCTGGACTTTAGGGGGTCTAGGATGCCTGTAAACCCCCCTTTTTTGGGCCTCCAAAGTTTTCTACATTTTTGCAGCCATAAGATGCATTTTAAGGCATTTTTCTGGGCTTCTAACATATTCTGAACTTTCAGCGGTGCAGGATGCATTTTTCGTGCCATTAATATTTTTGGGAATTTCAGTGGTCTAGGATGCGGGTTAATGCCCATTTCAGGCTGCACATGTTTTTGGGATATTCAGAGCTCTCTGACACCATTTTTGGGCCACCAACATTTTCTGGACTTTAGGGGGTCTAGGATGCCTGTAAACCCCTTTTTTGGGCCTCCAAAGTTTTCTACATTTTTGCAGCCCTAAGATGCATGTTATGGCCTTTTTTGGGCTGCTAACATATTCTGAAGTTTCAGCGGTGTAGGATGCATTTTTCGTGCCATAAATAATTTTGGGAATTTCAGTGGTCTAGGATACGTGTTAATGCCCCTTATGGGCTACAAATGCTTTTGGGACATTCAGAGCTTTCTGACACAGTTTCAAGGCCACCAACATTTTCTGGACTTTAGGGGGTCTACGATGACTGTAAACCACTTTTTTGTGCCTCCAAAGTTTTCATCATTTTTGCAGCCTAAGATGCATTTTAAGGCCTTTTATGGGCTGCTATCATATTCTGAACTTTCAGTGGTGCAGGATGCATGTTATTTCCATAAATATTTTTGGGAATTTCAGTGGTCTAGGATGCGGGTTACTGCCCATTTCAGGCTGCAAATGTTTTTGGGATATTCAGAGCTCTCTGACACCGTTTTTGGGCAACTGGGCAACCAACATTTTCTGGACTTTAGGGGGTCTAGGATGACTGTAAACCCCTTTTTTGGGCCTCTAAAGTTTTCAACATTTTTGCAGCCTAAAATGCATATTAAGGCCTTTTTTGGGCTGCTAACATATTCTGAACTTTCAGTGGTGTAGGATGCGTTTTCCTGCCATGAATATTTTTGCGAATTTCAGTGGTGTAGGATGCGGGTTAATGCCCATTTCAGGCTGCAAATGTTTTTGGGACATTCAGAGCTTTCTGACACAGTTTTTAGGCCACCAACATTTTCTGGACTTTAGGGGGACTAGGATGCATGTAAACCCCTTTTTTGGGCCTCCAAAGTTTTCTACATTTTTGCAGCCATAAGATGCATTTTAAGGCATTTTTTGGGCTTCTAACATATTCTGAACTTTCAGAGTGTAAGATGCATTTTTCGTGCCATACATATGTTTGGGAATTTCAATGGTCTAGGATGCGTGTTAATGCCCCTTATAGGCTACAAATGTTTTGGGGATATTCAGAGCTCTCTGACACCGTTTTTTGGCCACCAACATTTTCTGGACTTTAGGGGGTCTACGATGCCTGTAAACCCCTTTTTTGGACCTCCAAAGTTTTCAATATTTTTGCAGCCTAAGATGCAATTTAAGGCCTTTTTTGGGCTGCTAACATATTCTGAACTTTCAGCGGTGTAGGATGCATTTTTCGTGCAATGAATATTTTTGGGAATTTCAGTGGTCTAGGATGCGGTTTAATGCCCATTTCAGGCTGCAAATATTTTTGGGACATTCAGAGCTTTCTGACACAGTTTTTAGGCCACCAACATTTTCTGGACTTTAGGGGGTCTAGGATGCCTGTAAACCCCTTTTTTGGGCCTCCAAAGTTTTCAACATTTTTGCAGCCTAAGATGCATTTTAAGGCCTTTTTTGAGCTGCTATCATATTCTGAACTTTCAGTGGTGCAGGATGCATGTTATTTCCATAAATATTTTTGGGAATTTCAGTGGTCTAGGATGAGGGTTAATGCCCATTTCATGCTGCAAATGTTTTTGGGACATTCAGAGCTCTCTGACACAGTTTTTGGGCCACCAACTTTTTCTGGACTTTAGGGGGTCTAGGATGACTGTAAACCCATTTTTTGGGCCTCTAAAGTTTTCAACATTTTTGCAGCCTAAAATGCATATTAAGGCCTTTTTTGGGCTGCTAACATATTCTGAACTTTCAGTGGTGTCGGATGCATTTTTCGTGCCATAAATATTTTTGGGAATTTCAATGGTCTAAGATGAGGGTTAATGCCCATTTCAGGCTGCAAATGTTTCTGGGACATTCAGAGCTTTCTGACACAGTTTTTAGGCCACCAACATTTTCTGGACTTTAGGGGGTCTAGGATGCCTGTGAACCCCTTTTTTGGGCCTCCAAAGTTTTCTACATTTTTGCAGCCATTAGATGCATTTTAAGGCATTTTTTGGGCTTCTAACATATTCTGAACTTTCAGGGTGTAAGATGCATTTTTCGTACCATAAATATTTTTTAGAATTTCAGTGGTCTAGGATACGTGTTAATGCCCCTTCTGGGCTACAAATGTTTTTGGGATATTCAGAGATCTCTGACACCGTTTTTGGGCATACAACATTTTCTGGACTTTAGGGGGTCTAGGATGACTGTAACCCCCTTTTTTGGGCCTCTAAAGTTTTCAACATGTTTGCAGCCTAAGATGCATATTAAGGCCTTTTTTGGGCTGCTAACATATTCTGAACTTTCAGTGGTGTAGGATGCATTTTTTCGTGCCATAAATATTTTTGGGAATTTCAGTGGTCTAGGATGCGGGTTAATGCCCATTTCAGGCTGCAAATGTTTTTGGGATATTCAGAGCTCTCTGACACCGTTTTTGGGCAACCAACATTTTCTGGACTTTAAGGGGTCTAGGATGCCTGTAAACCCCTTTTTTGGGCCTCCAACGTTTTCAACATTTTTGCAGCCTAAGATGCATTTTAAGGCCTTTTTTGGGCTGCTATCATATTCTGAACTTTCAGTGGTGCAGGATGCATGTTATTTCCATAAATATTTTTGGGAATTTCAGTGGTCTAGGATGCAGGTTAATGCCCATTTCAGGCTGCAAATGTTTTTGGGATATTCAGAGCTCTCTGACACCGTTTTTGGGCCACCAACATTTTCTGGACTTTAGGGGGTCTAGGATGCCTGTAAACCCCTTTTTTGGGCCTCCAAAGTTTTCTACATTTTTGCAGCCCTAAGATGCATGTTATGGCCTTTTTTGGGCTGCTAACATATTCTGAACTTTCAGTAGTGTAGGATGCATTTTTCGTGCCATAAATATTTTTGGGAATTTCAGTGGTCTAGGATGCGGGTTAATGCCCATTTCAGGCTGCAAATGTTTTTGGGATATTCAGAGCTCCCTGACACCGTTTTTGGGCCACCAACATTTTCTGGACTTTAGGGGGTCTAGGATGCCTGTAAAGCCCTTTTTTGGACCTCCAAAGTTTTCTACATTTTTGCAGCCCTAAGATGCATGTTATGGCCTTTTTTGGGCTGCTAACATATTCTGAACTTTCAGCGGTGTAGGATGCGTTTTTCCTGCCATAAATATTTTTGGGAATTTCAGTGGTTAAGGATGTGGGTTAATGCCCATTTCAGGCTGCAAATGTTTTTGGGACATTCAGAGCTTTCTGACACAGTTTTTAGGCCACCAACATTTTCTGGACTTTAGGGGGTCTAGGATGCCTGTAAACCCCTTTTTTGGGCCTCCAAAGTTTTCTACATTTTTGCAGCCATAAGATGCATTTTAAGGCATTTTTTGGGCTTCTAACATATTCTGAACTTTCAGGGTGTAAGATGCATTTTTCGTGCCATAAATATTTTTGGGAATTTCAGTGGTCTAGGATACGTGTTAATGCCCCTTCTGGGCTACCAATGTTTTTGGGATATTCAGAGCTCTCTGACACCGTTTTTTGGGCATCCAACATTTTCTGGACTTTAGGGGGTCTAGGATGACTCTAAACCCCTTTTTTGGGCCTCTAAAGATTTCAACATGTTTGCAGCCTAAGATGCATATTAAGGCCTTTTTTGGGCTGCTAACATATTCTGAACTTTCAGTGGTGTAGGATGCATTTTTCGTGCCATAAATATTTTTGGGAATTTCAGTGGTCTAGGATGCCCATTTCAGGCTGCAAATGTTTTTGGGATATTCAGAGCTCTCTGACACCGTTTTTGGGCAACCAACATTTTCTGGATTTTAGGGGGTCTACGATGCCTGTAAACCCCTTTTTTGGACCTCCAAAGTTGTCAATATTTTTGCAGCCTAAGATGCATTTTAAGGCCTTTTTTGGGCTGCTAACATATTCTGAACTTTCAGCGGTGTAGGATGCATTTTTCGTGCAATGAATATTTTTGGGAATTTCAGTGGTCTAGGATGCGGTTTAATGCCCATTTCAGGCTGCAAATATTTTTGGGACATTCAGAGCTTTCTGACACAGTTTTTAGGCCACCAACATTTTCTGGACTTTAGGGGGTCTAGGATGCCTGTAAACCCCTTTTTTGGGCCTCCAAAGTTTTCAACATTTTTGCAGCCTAAGATGCATTTTAAGGCCTTTTTTGGGCTGCTATCATATTCTGAACTTTCAGCGGTGCAGGATGCATTTTTCGTGCACAAAATATTTTTGGGAATTTCAGTGGTCTAGGATGCGGGTTAATGCCCATTTCAGGCTGTAAATGTTTTTGGGACATTCAGAGCTCTCTGACACAGTTTTTGGGCCACCAATATTTTCCGGACTTTAGGGGGTCTAGGATGACTGTAAACCCCTTTTTTGGGCCTCCAAAGTTTTCAACATTTTTGCAGCCTAAGATGATTTTTAGGCCTTTTTTGGGCTGTTATCATATTCTGAACTTTCAGTGGTGCAGGATGCATGTTATTTCCATAAATACTTTTGGGAATTTCAGTGGTCTAGGATGCGGGTTAATGCCCATTTCAGGCTGCAAATGTTTTTGGGACATTCAAAGCTCTCTGACACAGTTTTTGGGCCACCAACATTTTCCGGACTTTAGGGGATCTAGGATGACTGTAAACCCCTTTTTTGGGCCTCCAAAGTTTTCAACATTTTTGCAGCCTAAGATGATTTTTAGGCCTTTTTTGGGCTGTTATCATATTCTGAACTTTCAGTGGTGCAGGATGCATGTTATTTCCATAAATACTTTTGGGAATTTCAGTCGTCTAGGATGCGGGTTAATGCCCATTTCAGGCTGCAAATGTTTTTGGGACATTCCGAGCTTTCTGACACAGTTTTTTGGCCACCAACATTTTCTGGACTTTAGGGGGTCTAGGATGCCTGTAAAGCCCCCTTTTTTGGGCCTCCAAAGTTTTCTACATTTTTGCAGCCATAAGATGCATTTTAAGGCATTTTTCTGGGCTTCTAACATATTCTGAACTTTCAGCGGTGCAGGATGCATTTTTCGTGCCATGAATATTTTTGGGAATTTCAGTGGTGTAGGATGCGGGTTAATGCCCATTTCAGGCTGCAAATGCTTTTGGGACATTCAGAGCTTTCTGACACAGTTTCAAGGCCACCAACATTTTCTGGACTTTAGGGGGTCTACGATGACTGTAAACCACTTTTTTGTGCCTCCAAAGTTTTCAACATTTTTGCAGCCCTAAGATGCATTTTAAGGCATTTTTTGGGCTGCTAACATATTCTGAACTTTCAGTGGTTTAAGATGCATTTTCCGTGCCAAATCTATTTTTCGGAATTTCAGTGGTCTAGGATGCGGGTTAATGCCCATTTCAGGCTGCAAATATTTTTGGGATATTCAGAGCTCTCTGATACCGTTTTTGGGCAACCAACATTTTCTGGACTTTAGGGGGTCTAGGATGCCTGTAAACCCCTTTTTTGGGCCTCCAAAGTTTTCAACATTTTTGCAGCCTAAGATGCATTTTAAGGCCTTTTTTTGGGCTGCTAACATATTCTGAACTTTCAGCGGTGCAGGATGCATTTTTCGTGCCATAAATATTTTTTGGGAATTTCAGTGGTCTAGGATGAGGGTTAATGCCCATTTCAGGCTGCAAATGTTTTTGGGACATTCAGAGCTCTCTGACACAGTTTTTGGGCCACCAACTTTTTCTGGACTTTAGGGGGTCTAGGATGGCTGTAAACCCCTTTTTTGGGCCTCTAAAGTTTCAACATTTTTGCAGCCTAAAATGCATATTAAGGCCTTTTTTGGGCTGCTAACATATTCTGAACTTTCAGTGGTGTAGCATGCATTTTTCGTGCCATAAATATTTTTGGGAATTTCAGTGGTCTAGGATGCGGGTTAATGCCCATTTCAGGCTGCAAATGTTTTTGGGATATTCAGAGCTCTCTGACACCGTTAATGGGCCACCAACATTTTCTGGACTTTAGGGGGCCTAGGATGTCTGTAAACCCCTTTTTTGGGCCTCCAAAGTTTTCTACATTTTTGCAGCCCTAAGAGGCATGTTATGGCCTTTTTTGGGCTGCTAACATATTCTGAACTTTCAGCGGTGTAGGATGCGTTTTTCCTGCCATAAATATTTTTGGGAATTTCAGTGGTTAAGGATGCGGGTTAATGCCCATTTCAGGCTGCAAATGTTTTTGGGACATTCAGATCTTTCTGACACAGTTTTTAGGCCACCAACATTTTCTGGACTTTAGGGGGTCTAGGATGCCTGTAAACCTCTTTTTTGGACCTCCAAAGTTTTCAACATTTTTGCAGCCTAAAATGCATTTTAAGGCATTTTTTGGGCTGCTAACATATTCTGAACTTTCAGTGGTGTAAGATGCATTTTCCGTGCCAAATCTATTTTTCGGAATTTCAGTGGTCTAGGATGCAGGTTAATGCCCATTTCAGGCTGCAAATATTTTTGGGACATTCAGAGCTCTCTGACACCGTTTTTGGGCAACCAACATTTTCTGGACTTTAGGGGGTCTAGGATGCCTGTAAACCCCTTTTTTGGACCTCCAAAGTTTTCAATATTTTTGCGCCTAAGATGCATTTTAAGGCCTTTTTTGTGCTGTTAACATATTCTGAACTTTCAGCGGTGTAGGATGCATTTTTCGTGCCATGGATATTTTTGGGAATTTCAGTGGTCTAGGATGCGGTTTAATGCCCATTTCAGGCTGCAAATATTTTTGGGACATTCAGAGCTCTCTGACACCGTTTTTGGGCAACCAACATTTTCTGGACTTTAGGGGGTCTAGGATGCCTGTAAACCCCTTTTTTGGGCCTCCAAAGTTTTCTACATTTTTGCAGCCCTAAGATGCATGTTATGGCCTTTTTTGGGCTGCTAACATATTCTGAACTTTCAGCGGTGTAGGATGCGTTTTTCCTGCCATAAATATTTTTGGGAATTTCAGTGGTTAAGGATGCGGGTTAATGCCCATTTCAGGCTGCAAATGTTTTTGGGACATTCAGAGCTTTTTGACACAGTTTTTAGGCCACCAACATTTTCTGGACTTTAGGGGGTCTAGGATGCCTGTAAACCCCTTTTTTGGGCCTCCAAAGTTTTCAACATTTTTGCAGCCTAAGATGAATTTTAAGGCCTTTTTTTGGGCTGCTAACATATTCTGAACTTTCAGCGGTGCAGGATGCATTTTTCGTGCCATAAATATTTTTTGGGAATTTCAGTGGTCTAGGATGAGGGTTAATGCCCATTTCAGGCTGCAAATGTTTTTGGGACATTCAGAGCTCTCTGACACAGTTTTTGGGCCACCAACTTTTTCTGGACTTTAGGGGGTCTAGGATGGCTGTAAACCCCTTTTTTGGGCCTCTAAAGTTTCAACATTTTTGCAGCCTAAAATGCATATTAAGGCCTTTTTTGGGCTGCTAACATATTCTGAACTTTCAGTGGTGTAGCATGCATTTTTCGTGCCATAAATATTTTTGGGAATTTCAGTGGTCTAGGATGCGGGTTAATGCCCATTTCAGGCTGCAAATGTTTTTGGGATATTCAGAGCTCTCTGACACCGTTAATGGGCCATCAACATTTTCTGGACTTTAGGGGGCCTAGGATGTCTGTAAACCCCTTTTTTGGGCCTCCAAAGTTTTCTACATTTTTGCAGCCCTAAGAGGCATGTTATGGCCTTTTTTGGGCTGCTAACATATTCTGAACTTTCAGCGGTGTAGGATGCGTTTTTCCTGCCATAAATATTTTTTGGAATTTCAGTGGTTAAGGATGCGGGTTAATGCCCATTTCAGGCTGCAAATGTTTTTGGGACATTCAGAGCTTTCTGACACAGTTTTTAGGCCACCAACATTTTCTGGACTTTAGGGGTTCTAGGATGCCTGTAAACCTCTTTTTTGGACCTCCAAAGTTTTCAACATTTTTGCAGCCTAAGATGCATTTTAAGGCATTTTTTGTGCTGTTAACATATTCTGAACTTTCAGCGGTGTAGGATGCATTTTTCGTGCCATGAATATTTTTGGGAATTTCAGTGGTCTAGGATGCGGTTTAATGCCCATTTCAGGCTGCAAATATTTTTGGGACATTCAGAGCTCTCTGACACCGTTTTTGGGCAACCAACATTTTCTGGACTTTAGGGGGTCTAGGATGCCTGTAAACCCCTTTTTTGGGCCTCCAAAGTTTTCTACATTTTTGCAGCCCTACGATGCATGTTATGGCCTTTTTTGGGCTGCTAACATATTCTGAACTTTCAGCGGTGTAGGATGCGTTTTTCCTGCCATAAATATTTTTGGGAATTTCAGTGGTTAAGGATGCGGGTTAATGCCCATTTCAGGCTGCAAATGTTTTTGGGACATTCAGAGCTTTTTGACACAGTTTTTAGGCCACCAACATTTTCTGGACTTTAGGGGGTCTAGGATGCCTGTAAACCCCTTTTTTGGGCCTCCAAAGTTTTCTACATTTTTGCAGCCATAAAATGCATTTTAAGGCATTTTCTGGGCTTCTAACATATTCTGAACTTTCAGGGTGTAAGATGCAATTTTCGTACCATAAATATTTTTGGGAATTTCAGTGGTCTAGGATACGTGTTAATGCCCCTTATGGGCTACAAATGTTTTTGGGATATTCAGAGCTCTCTGACACCGTTTTTGGGCATCCAACATTTTCTGGACATTAGGGGGTCTAGGATGCCTGCAAACCCCTTTTTTGGGCCTCCAAAGTTTTCAACATTTTTGCAGCCTAAGATGCATTTTAAGGCCTTTTTTGGGCTGCTATCATATTCTGAACTTTCAGTGGTGCAGGATGCATGTTATTTCCATAAATATTTTTGGGAATTTCAGTGGCCTAGGATGCGGGTTAATGCCCATTTCAGGCTGCAAATGTTTTTGGGATATTCAGAGCTCTCTGACACCGTTTTTGGGCAACCAACATTTTCTGGACTTTAGGGGGTCTAGGATGCCTGTAAACCCCTTTTTTGGGCCTCCAAAGTTTTCAACATTTTTGCAGCCTAAAATGCATATTAAGGCCTTTTTTGGGCTGCTAACATATTCTGAACTTTCAGTGGTGTAGGATGCATTTTTCGTGCCATAAATATTTTTGGGAATTTCAGTGGTCTAGGATGAGGGTTAATGCCCATTTCAGGCTGCAAATGTTTTTGGGACATTCAGAGCTCTCTGACACAGTTTTTGGGCCACCAACTTTTTCTGGACTTTAGGGGGTCTAGGATGCCTGTAAACCCCTTTTTTCGGCCTCCAAAGTTTTCTACATTTTTGCAGCCCTAAGATGCATGTTATGGCCTTTTTTGGGCTGCTAACATATTCTGAACTTTCAGCGGTGTAGGATGCGTTTTTCCTGCCATAAATATTTTTGGGAATTTCAGTGGTTAAGGATGCGGGTTAATGCCCATTTCAGGCTGCAAATGTTTTTGGGACATTCAGAGCTTTTTGACACAGTTTTTAGGCCACCAACATTTTCTGGACTTTAGGGGGTCTAGGATGCCTGTAAACCCCTTTTTTGGGCCTCCAAAGTTTTCTACATTTTTGCAGCCATAAAATGCATTTTAAGGCATTTTTTGGGCTTCTAACATATTCTGAACTTTCAGGGTGTAAGATGCAATTTTCGTACCATAAATATTTTTGGGAATTTCAGTGGTCTAGGATAAGTGTTAATGCACCTTATGGGCTACAAATGTTTTTGGGATATTCAGAGCTCTCTGACACCGTTTTTGGGCATCCAACATTTTCTGGACATTAGGGGGTCTAGGATGCCTGCAAACCCCTTTTTTGGGCCCCCAAAGTTTTCAACATTTTTGCAGCCTAAGATGCATTTTAAGGCCTTTTTTTGGGCTGCTAACATGTTCTGAACTTTCAGCGGTGCAGGATGCATTTTTCGTGCCATAAATATTTTTTGGGAATTTCAGTGGTCTAGGATGAGGGTTAATGCCCATTTCAGGCTGCAAATGTTTTTGGGACATTCAGAGCTCTCTGACACAGTTTTTGGGACACCAACTTTTTCTGGACATTAGGGGGTCTAGGATGCCTGTAAACCCCTTTTTTGGGCCCCCAAAGTTTTCAACATTTTTGCAGCCTAAGATGCATTTTAAGGCCTTTTTTTGGGCTGCTAACATGTTCTGAACTTTCAGCGGTGTAGGATGCATTTTCCGTGCCATAAATATATTTGGGAATTTCAGTGGTCTAGGATGCGGGTTAATGCCCATTTCAGGCTGCAAATGTTTTTGGGATATTCAGAGCTCTCTGACACCGTTTTTGGGCCACCAACATTTTCTGGACTTTAGGGGGTCTAGGATGTCTGTAAACCCCTTTTTTGGGCCTCCAAAGTTTTCTACATTTTTGCAGCCCTAAGATATGCATGTTATGGCCTTTTTTGGGCTGCTAACATATTCTGAACTTTCAGCGGTGTAGGATGCGTTTTTCCTGCCATAAATATTTTTGGGAATTTCAGTGGTTAAGGATGCGGGTTAATGCCCATCTCAGGCTGCAAATGTTTTTGGGACATTCAGAGCTTTTTGACACAGTTTTTAGGCCACCAACATTTTCTGGACTTTAGGGGGTCTAGGATGCCTGTAAAACCCTTTTTTAGGCTACCAAAGTTTTCAACATTTTTGCAGTCTACGATGCATTTTAAGGCCTTTTTTGGGCTGCTATCATATTCTGAACTTTCAGTGGTGCAGGATGCATGTTATTTCCATAAATATTTTTGGGAATTTCAGTGGTCTAGGATGCGGGTTAATGCCCATTTCAGGCTGCAAATGTTTTTGGGATATTCAGAGCTCTCTGACACCGTTTTTGGGCAACCAACATTTTCTGGACTTTAGGGGGTCTAGGATGCCTGTAAACCCCTTTTTTGGGCCCCCAAAGTTTTCAACATTTTTGCAGCCTAAGATGCATTTTAAGGCCTTTTTTTGGTCTGCTAGCATGTTCTGAACTTTCAGCGGTGCAGGATGCATTTTTCGTGCCATAAATATTTTTGGGAATTTCAGTGGTCTAGGATGAGGGTTAATGCCCATTTCAGGCTGCAAATGTTTTTGGGACATTCAGAGCTCTCTGACACAGTTTTTGGGCGACCAACTTTTTCTGGACTTTAGGGGGTCTAGGATGACTGTAAACCTCTTTTTTGGGCCTCTAAAGTTTTCAACATTTTTGCAGCCTAAAATGCATATTAAGGCCTTTTTTGGGCTGCTAAAATATTCTGAACTTTCAGTGGTGTAGGATGCATTTTCCGTGCCATAAATATATTTGGGAATTTCAGTGGTCTAGGATGCGGGTTAATGCCCATTTCAGGCTGCAAATGTTTTTGGGATATTCAGAGCTCTCTGACACCGTTTTTGGGCCACCAACATTTTCTGGACTTTAGGGGGTCTAGGATGTCTGTAAACCCCTTTTTTGGGCCTCCAAAGTTTTCTACATTTTTGCAGCCCTAAGATATGCATGTTATGGCCTTTTTTGGGCTGCTAACATATTCTGAACTTTCAGCGGTGTAGGATGCGTTTTTCCTGCCATAAATTTTTTTGGGAATTTCAGTGGTTAAGGATGCGGGTTAATGCCCATCTCAGGCTGCAAATGTTTTTGGGACATTCAGAGCTTTTTGACACAGTTTTTAGGCCACCAACATTTTCTGGACTTTAGGGGGTCTAGGATGCCTGTAAACCCCTTTTTTGGGCCTCCAAAGTTTTCTACATTTTTGCAGCCATAAAATGCATTTTAAGGCATATTTTGGGCTTCTAACATATTCTGAACTTTCAGGGTGTAAGATGCAATTTTCGTGCCATAAATATTTTTGGGAATTTCAGTGGTCTAGGATAGGTGTTAATGCCCCTTATGGGCTACAAATGTTTTTGGGATATTCAGAGCTCTCTGACACCGTTTTTGGGCATCCAACATTTTCTGGACATTAGGGGGTCTAGGATGCCTGCAAACCCCTTTTTTGGGCCTCCAAAGTTTTCAACATTTTTGCAGCCTAAGATGCATTTTAAGGCCTTTTTTGGGCTGCTAACATATTCTGAACTTTCAGTGGTGTAGGATGCATTTTTCGTGCCATAAATATTTTTGGGAATTTCAGTGGTCTAGGATGAGGGTTAATGCCCATTTCAGGCTGCAAATGTTTTTGGGACATTCAGAGCTCTCTGACACAGTTTTTGGGCCACCAACTTTTTCTGGACTTTAGGGGGTCTAGGATGCCTGTAAACCCCTTTTTTCGGCCTCCAAAGTTTTCTACATTTTTGCAGCCCTAAGATGCATGTTATGGCCTTTTTTGGGCTGCTAACATATTCTGAACTTTCAGCGGTGTAGGATGCGTTTTTCCTGCCATAAATATTTTTGGGAATTTCAGTGGTTAAGGATGCGGGTTAATGCCCATTTCAGGCTGCAAATGTTTTTGGGACATTCAGAGCTTTTTGACACAGTTTTTAGGCCACCAACATTTTCTGGACTTTAGGGGGTCTAGGATGCCTGTAAACCCCTTTTTTGGGCCTCCAAAGTTTTCTACATTTTTGCAGCCATAAAATGCATTTTAAGGCATTTTTTGGGCTTCTAACATATTCTGAACTTTCAGGGTGTAAGATGCAATTTTCGTACCATAAATATTTTTGGGAATTTCAGTGGTCTAGGATACGTGTTAATGCCCCTTATGGGCTACAAATGTTTTTGGGATATTCAGAGCTCTCTGACACCGTTTTTGGGCATCCAACATTTTCTGGACATTAGGGGGTCTAGGATGCCTACAAACCCCTTTTTTGGGCCTCCAAAGTTTTCAACATTTTTGCAGCCTAAGATGCATTTTAAGGCCTTTTTTTGGGCTGCTAACATGTTCTGAACTTTCAGCGGTGTAGGATGCATTTTTCGTGCCATGAATATTTTTGGGAATTTCAGTGGTCTAGGATGCGGCTTAATGCCCATTTCAGGCTGCAAATATTTTTGGGACATTCAGAGCTCTCTGACACCGTTTTTGGGCAACCAACATTTTCTGGACTTTAGGGGGTCTAGGATGCCTGTAAACCCCTTTTTTGGGCCCCCAAAGTTTTCAACATTTTTGCAGCCTAAGATGCATTTTAAGGCCTTTTTTTGGGCTGCTAACATGTTCTGAACTTTCAGCGGTGCAGGATGCATTTTTCGTGCCATAAATATTTTTTGGGAATTTCAGTGGTCTAGGATGAGGGTTAATGCCCATTTCAGGCTGCAAATGTTTTTGGGACATTCAGAGCTCTCTGACACAGTTTTTGGGACACCAACTTTTTCTGGACATTAGGGGGTCTAGGATGCCTGTAAACCCCTTTTTTGGGCCCCCAAAGTTTTCAACATTTTTGCAGCCTAAGATGCATTTTAAGGCCTTTTTTTGGGCTGCTAACATGTTCTGAACTTTCAGCGGTGTAGGATGCATTTTCCGTGCCATAAATATATTTGGGAATTTCAGTGGTCTAGGATGCGGGTTAATGCCCATTTCAGGCTGCAAATGTTTTTGGGATATTCAGAGCTCTCTGACACCGTTTTTGGGCCACCAACATTTTCTGGACTTTAGGGGGTCTAGGATGTCTGTAAACCCCTTTTTTGGGCCTCCAAAGTTTTCTACATTTTTGCAGCCCTAAGATATGCATGTTATGGCCTTTTTTGGGCTGCTAACATATTCTGAACTTTCAGCGGTGTAGGATGCGTTTTTCCTGCCATAAATATTTTTGGGAATTTCAGTGGTTAAGGATGCGGGTTAATGCCCATCTCAGGCTGCAAATGTTTTTGGGACATTCAGAGCTTTTTGACACAGTTTTTAGGCCACCAACATTTTCTGGACTTTAGGGGGTCTAGGATGCCTGTAAACCCCTTTTTTGGGCCTCCAAAGTTTTCAACATTTTTTGCAGCCTACGATGCATTTTAAGGCCTTTTTTGGGCTGCTATCATATTCTGAACTTTCAGTGGTGCAGGATGAATGTTATTTCCATAAATATTTTTGGGAATTTCAGTGGTCTAGGATGCGGGTTAATGCCCATTTCAGGCTGCAAATGTTTTTGGGATATTCAGAGCTCTCTGACACCGTTTTTGGGCAACCAACATTTTCTGGACTTTAGGGGGTCTAGGATGCCTGTAAACCCCTTTTTTGGGCCCCCAAAGTTTTCAACATTTGTGCAGCCTAAGATGCATTTTAAGGCCTTTTTTTGGGCTGCTAACATGTTCTGAACTTTCAGCGGTGCAGGATGCATTTTTCGTGCCATAAATATTTTTGGGAATTTCAGTGGTCTAGGATGCGGGTTAATGCCCATTTCAGGCTGCAAATGTTTTTGGGACATTCCGAGCTTTCTGACACAATTTCTAGGCCACCAACATTTTCTGGACTTTAGGGGGTCTGGGATGACTGTAAACCCCTTTTTTGGGCCTCCAGAATTTTCAACATTTTTGCAGCCTAAGATGCATTTTAAGGCCTTTTTTTGGGCTGCTAACATATTCTGAACTTTCAGCGGTGTAGGATGCATTTTTCGTGCAATGAATATTTTTGGGAATTTCAGTGGTCTAGGATGCGGTTTAATGCCCATTTCAGGCTGCAAATATTTTTGGGACATTCAGAGCTTTCTGACACAGTTTTTAGGCCACCAACATTTTCTGGACTTTAGGGGGTCTAGGATGCCTGTAAACCCTTTTTTGGGCCTCCAAATTTGTCAATATTTTTGCAGCCTAAGATGCATTTTAAGGTCTGTTTTGGGCTGCTAACATATTCTGAACTTTCAGTGGTGTAGGATGCTTTTTTTTCGTGCCATGAATATTTTTGGGAATTTCAGTGGTCTAGGATGCGGGTTAATGACCATTTCAGGCTACAAATATTTTTGGGACATTCAGAGCTCTCTGACACCGTTTTTGGGCAACCAACATTTTCTGGACTTTAGGGGGTCTAGGATGCCTGTAAACCCCTTTTTTGGGCCTCCAAAGTTTTCTGCATGTTTGCAGCCCTAAAATGCATTTTAAGGAATTCTTTGGGCTGCTAACATATTCTGAACTTTCAGGATGTAAGAGGCATTTTTTGTGCCAAAACAATTTTTGGGAATTTCAGTGGTCTAGGATGCAGGTTAATGCCCCTTATAGGCTACACATGTTTTTGGGACATTCAGAGCTCTCTGACAGTTTTTTGGGCCACCAACATTTTCTGGACTTTAGGGGTCTAGGATGCCTGTAATCCCATTTTTTGGACCTCCAAAGTTTTCAATATTTGTGCAGTCTAAGATGCATTTTAAGGCCTTTTTTGGGCTGCTAACATGATCAGAACTTTTAGCAGTGTAGGATGCATTTTATTTTCGTGCCATAAATATTTTTCGGAATTTCCGTGGTCTAGGAAGGGGGTTAATGCCCATTTCAGGCTTCAAATGTTTTTGGGACATTCAGAGCTCTCTGACACCGTTTTTGGGCCACCAACATTTTCTGGACTTTAGGGGGTCTAGGATGCCTGTAAACCCCTTTTTTGGACCATCAAAGTTATCAACATTTTTGCAGCCTAAGATGCATGTTAAGGCCTTTTTTGGGCTGCTAACATATTCTGAACTTTCAGTGGTGTAAGATGCATTTTCCGTGCCAAAACTATTCTTGGGAATTTCAGTGGTCTAGGATGCAGGTTAATGCCCCTTATTGGCTACACATGTTTTTGGGACATTCAGAGCTCTCTGGCAGTTTTTTGGGCCACCAACATTTTCTGGACTTTAGGGGGTCTAGGATGACTGTAAACCCATTTTTTGGGCCTCCAAAGTTTTCAACATTTTTGCAGCCTAAGATGCATTTTAAGGCCTATTTTGGGCTGCTATCATATTCTGAACTTTCAGTGGTGCAGGATGCATGTTATTTCCATAAATATTTTTGGGAATTTCAGTGGTCTAGGATGCGGGTTAATGCCCATTTCAGGCTGCAAATGTTTTTGGGATATTCAGAGCTCTCTGACACCGTTTTTGGGCAACCAACATTTTCTGGACTTTAGGGGGTCTAGGATGCCTGTAAACCCCTTTTTTGGGCCTCTAAAGTTTTCAACATTTTTGCAGCCTAAGATGCATTTTAAGGCCTTTTTTTGGGCTGCTAACATATTCTGAACTTTCAGCGGTGTAGGATGCATTTTTCGTGCCATAAATATTTTTGGGAAATTCAGTGGTCTAGGATGAGGGTTAATGCCCATTTCAGGCTGCAAATGTTTTTGGGACATTCAGAGCTCTCTGACACAGTTTTTGGGCCACCAACATTTTCTGGACTTTAGGGGGTCTAGGATGACTGTAAACCCCTTTTTTGGGCCTCTAAAGTTTTCAACATTTTTGCAGCCTAAAATGCATATTAAGGCCTTTTTTGGGCTGCTAACATATTCTGAACTTTCAGTGGTGTAGGATGCATTTTTCATGCCATAAATAATTTTTGTGAATTTCAGTGGTCTAGGATGCAGTTTAATGCCCATTTCAGGCTGCAAATGTTTTTGGGATATTCAGAGCTCTCTGACACCGTTTTTGGGCAACCAACATTTTCTGGACTTTAGGGGGTCTAGGATGCCTGTAAACCCCTTTTTTGGGCCTCCAAAGTTTTCAACATTTTTGCAGCCTACGATGCATTTTAAGGCCTTTTTTGGGCTGCTATCATATTCTGAACTTTCAGTGGTGCAGGATGCATGTTATTTCCATAAATATTTTTGGGAATTTCAGTGGTCTAGGATGCGGGTTAATGCCCATTTCAGGCTGCAAATGTTTTTGGGATATTCAGAGCTCTCTGACACCGTTTTTGGGCAACCAACATTTTCTGGACTTTAGGGGGTCTAGGATGCCTGTAAACCCCTTTTTTGGGCCCCCAAAGTTTTCAACATTTTTGCAGCCTAAGATGCATTTTAAGGCCTTTTTTTGGGCTGCTAGCATGTTCTGAACTTTCAGCGGTGCAGGATGCATTTTTCGTGCCATAAATATTTTTGGGAATTTCAGTGGTCTAGGATGAGGGTTAATGCCCATTTCAGGCTGCAAATGTTTTTGGGACATTCAGAGCTCTCTGACACAGTTTTTGGGCGACCAACTTTTTCTGGACTTTAGGGGGTCTAGGATGACTGTAAACCTCTTTTTTGGGCCTCTAAAGTTTTCAACATTTTTGCAGCCTAAAATGCATATTAAGGCCTTTTTTGGGCTGCTAAAATATTCTGAACTTTCAGTGGTGTAGGATGCATTTTCCGTGCCATAAATATATTTGGGAATTTCAGTGGTCTAGGATGCGGGTTAATGCCCATTTCAGGCTGCAAATGTTTTTGGGATATTCAGAGCTCTCTGACACCGTTTTTGGGCCACCAACATTTTCTGGACTTTAGGGGGTCTAGGATGTCTGTAAACCCCTTTTTTGGGCCTCCAAAGTTTTCTACATTTTTGCAGCCCTAAGATATGCATGTTATGGCCTTTTTTGGGCTGCTAACATATTCTGAACTTTCAGCGGTGTAGGATGCGTTTTTCCTGCCATAAATTTTTTTGGGAATTTCAGTGGTTAAGGATGCGGGTTAATGCCCATCTCAGGCTGCAAATGTTCTTGGGACATTCAGAGCTTTTTGACACAGTTTTTAGGCCACCAACATTTTCTGGACTTTAGGGGGTCTAGGATGCCTGTAAACCCCTTTTTTGGGCCTCCAAAGTTTTCTACATTTTTGCAGCCATAAAATGCATTTTAAGGCATATTTTGGGCTTCTAACATATTCTGAACTTTCAGGGTGTAAGATGCAATTTTCGTGCCATAAATATTTTTGGGAATTTCAGTGGTCTAGGATAGGTGTTAATGCCCCTTATGGGCTACAAATGTTTTTGGGATATTCAGAGCTCTCTGACACCGTTTTTGGGCATCCAACATTTTCTGGACTTTAGGGGGTCTAGGATGCCTGTAAACCCCTTTTTTCGGCCTCCAAAGTTTTCTACATTTTTGCAGCCCTAAGATGCATGTTATGGCCTTTTTTGGGCTGCTAACATATTCTGAACTTTCAGCGGTGTAGGATGCGTTTTTCCTGCCATAAATATTTTTGGGAATTTCAGTGGTTAAGGATGCGGGTTAATGCCCATTTCAGGCTGCAAATGTTTTTGGGACATTCAGAGCTTTTTGACACAGTTTTTAGGCCACCAACATTTTCTGGACTTTAGGGGGTCTAGGATGCCTGTAAACCCCTTTTTTGGGCCTCCAAAGTTTTCTACATTTTTGCAGCCATAAAATGCATTTTAAGGCATTTTTTGGGCTTCTAACATATTCTGAACTTTCAGGGTGTAAGATGCAATTTTCGTACCATAAATATTTTTGGGAATTTCAGTGGTCTAGGATACGTGTTAATGCCCCTTATGGGCTACAAATGTTTTTGGGATATTCAGAGCTCTCTGACACCGTTTTTGGGCATCCAACATTTTCTGGACATTAGGGGGTCTAGGATGCCTACAAACCCCTTTTTTGGGCCTCCAAATTTTTCAACATTTTTGCAGCCTAAGATGCATTTTAAGGCCTTTTTTTGGGCTGCTAACATGTTCTGAACTTTCAGCGGTGTAGGATGCATTTTTCGTGCCATGAATATTTTTGGGAATTTCAGTGGTCTAGGATGCGGCTTAATGCCCATTTCAGGCTGCAAATATTTTTGGGACATTCAGAGCTCTCTGACACCGTTTTTGGGCAACCAACATTTTCTGGACTTTAGGGGGTCTAGGATGCCTGTAAACCCCTTTTTTGGGCCCCCAAAGTTTTCAACATTTTTGCAGCCTAAGATGCATTTTAAGGCCTTTTTTTGGGCTGCTAACATGTTCTGAACTTTCAGCGGTGCAGGATGCATTTTTCGTGCCATAAATATTTTTTGGGAATTTCAGTGGTCTAGGATGAGGGTTAATGCCCATTTCAGGCTGCAAATGTTTTTGGGACATTCAGAGCTCTCTGACACAGTTTTTGGGACACCAACTTTTTCTGGACATTAGGGGGTCTAGGATGCCTGTAAACCCCTTTTTTGGGCCCCCAAAGTTTTCAACATTTTTGCAGCCTAAAATGCATTTTAAGGCCTTTTTTTGGGCTGCTAACATGTTCTGAACTTTCAGCGGTGTAGGATGCATTTTCCGTGCCATAAATATATTTGGGAATTTCAGTGGTCTAGGATGCGGGTTAATGCCCATTTCAGGCTGCAAATGTTTTTGGGATATTCAGAGCTCTCTGACACCGTTTTTGGGCCACCAACATTTTCTGGACTTTAGGGGGTCTAGGATGTCTGTAAACCCCTTTTTTGGGCCTCCAAAGTTTTCTACATTTTTGCAGCCCTAAGATATGCATGTTATGGCCTTTTTTGGGCTGCTAACATATTCTGAACTTTCAGCGGTGTAGGATGCGTTTTTCCTGCCATAAATATTTTTGGGAATTTCAGTGGTCTAGGATACCTGTTAATGCCCCTTCTGGGCTACAAATGTTTTTGGGATATTCAGAGCTCTCTGACACCGTTATTGGGCATCCAACATTTTCTGGACTTTAGGGGGTCTAGGATGACTGTAAACCCCTTTTTTGGGCCTCTAAAGTATTCAACATGTTTGCGGCCTAAGATGCATATTAAGGCCTTTTTTGGGATGCTAACATATTGTGAACTTTAAGTGGTGTAGGATGCATTTTTCGTGCCATAAATATTTTTGGGAATTTCAGTGGTCTAGGATGCGGTTTAATGCCCATTTCAGGCTGCAAATGTTTTTGGGATATTCAGAGCTCTCTGACACCGTTTTTGGGCAACCAACATTTTCTGGACTTTAGGGGGTCTAGGATGCCTGTAAACCCCTTTTTTGGGCCTCCAAAGTTTTCAACATTTTTGCAGCCTAAGATGCATTTTAAGGCCTTTTTGGGCTGCTATCATATTCTGAACTTTCAGTGGTGCAGGATCATGTTATTTCCATAAATATTTTTGGGAATTTCAGTGGTCTAGGATGCGGGTTAATGCCCATTTCAGGCTGCAAATATTTTTGGGATATTCAGAGCTCTCTGACACCGTTTTTGGGCCACCAACATTTTCTGGACTTTAGGGGGTATAGGATGCCTGTAAACCCCTTTTTTGGGCCTCCAAAGTTTTCTACATTTTTGCAGCCCTAAGATGCATGTTATGGCCTTTTTTGGGCTGCTAACATATTCTGAACTTTCAGTGGTGTAGGATGCATTTTTCGTGCCATAAATATTTTTGGGAATTTCAGTGGTCTAGGATGCGGGTTAATGCCCATTTCAGGCTGCAAATGTTTTTGGGATATTCAGAGCTCTCTGACACCGTATGTGGGCCACCAACATTTTCTGGACTTTAGGGTGTCTAGGATGCCTGTAAACCCCTTTTTTGGGCCTCCAAAGTTTTCTACATTTTTGCAGCCCTAAGATGCATGTTATGGCCTTTTTTGGGCTGCTAACATATTCTGAACTTTCAGGGTGTAAGATGCATTTTTCGTACCATAAATATTTTTGGGAATTTCAGTGGTCTAGGATACCTGTTAATGCCCCTTCTGGGCTACAAATGTTTTTGGGATATTCAGAGCTCTCTGACACCGTTTTTGGGCATCCAACATTTTCTGGACTTTAGGGGGTCTAGGATGACTGTAAACCCCTTTTTTGGGCCTCTAAAGTATTCAACATGTTTGCGGCCTAAGATGCATATTAAGGCCTTTTTTGGGATGCTAACATATTGTGAACTTTAAGTGGTGTAGGATGCATTTTTCGTGCCATAAATATTTTTGGGAATTTCAGTGGTCTAGGATGCGGGTTAATGCCCATTTCAGGCTGCAAATGTTTTTGGGATATTCAGAGCTCTCTGACACCGTTTTTGGGCAACCAACATTTTCTGGACTTTAGGGGGTCTAGGATGCCTGTAAACCCCTTTTTTGGGCCTCCAAAGTTTTCAACATTTTTGCAGCCTAAGATGCATTTTAAGGCCTTTTTTGGGCTGCTATCATATTCTGAACTTTCAGTGGTGCAGGATGCATGTTATTTCCCTAAATATTTTTGGGAATTTCAGTGGTCTAGGATGCGAGTTAATGCCCATTTCAGGCTGCAAATGTTTTTGGGATATTCAGAGCTCTCTGACACCGTTTTTGGGCCACCAACATTTTCTGGACTTTAGGGGGTCTAGGATGCCTGTAAACCCCTTTTTTGGGCCTCCAAAGTTTTCTACATTTTTGCAGCCATAAGATGCATTTTAAGGCATTTTTTGGGCTTCTAACATATTCTGAACTTTCAGGGTGTAAGATCCATTTTTCGTGCCATAAATATTTTTGGGAATTTCAGTGGTCTAGAATGCGTGTTAAGGCCCCTTATAGGCTACAAATGTTTTGGGGATATGCAGAGCTCTCTGACACCGTTTTTTGGCCACCAACATTTTCTGGACTTAAGGGGGTCTAGGATGCCTGTAAACCCCTTTTTTGGGCCTCCAAAGTTTTCAACATTTTTGCAGCCTAAAATGGATTTTAAGGCCTTTTCTTGGCTGCTATCATATTCTGAACTTTCAGGGGTGTAGGATGCATTTTTCGTGCACAAAATATTTTTGGGACTTTCAGTGCTCTAGGATGCGGGTTGATGCCCCTTTCCGGCTGCAAATGTTTTTGAGACATTCAGAGCTCTCTGACCCTGTTTTTGGGCCACCAACATTTTCTGGACTTTAGGGGTCTAGGATGCCTGTAAAGCCCTTTTTTGGACCTCCAAAGTTTTCAATATTTTTGCAGCCTAAGATGCATTTTAAGGCCTTTTTTTGGGCTGCTAACATATTCTGAACTTTCAGCGGTGTAGGATGCATTTTTCGTACCATAAATATATTTGGGAAATTCAGTGGTCTAGGATACGTGTTAATGCCCCTTATGGGCTACAAATGTTTTGGGGCTATTCAGAGCTCTCTGACACCGTTTTTGGGCCACCAACATTTTCTGGACTTTAGGGGGTCTAGGATGCCTGTAAACCCCTTTTTTGGGCCTTCAAAGTTTTCTACATTTTTGCAGCCATAAGATGCATTTTAAGGCATTTTTTGGGCTTCTAACATATTCTGAACTTTCAGGGTGTAAGATCCATTTTTCGTGCCATAAATATTTTTGGGAATTTCAGTGGTCTAGAATGCGTGTTAAGGCCCCTTATAGGCTACAAATGTTTTGGGGATATGCAGAGCTCTCTGACACCGTTTTTTGGCCACCAACATTTTCTGGACTTAAGGGGGTCTAGGATGCCTGTAAACCCCTTTTTTGGGCCTCCAAAGTTTTCAACATTTTTGCAGCCTAAAATGGATTTTAAGGCCTTTTCTTGGCTGCTATCATATTCTGAACTTTCAGGGGTGTAGGATGCATTTTTCGTGCACAAAATATTTTTGGGACTTTCAGTGCTCTAGGATGCGGGTTGATGCCCCCTTCCGGCTGCAAATGTTTTTGAGACATTCAGAGCTCTCTGACCCTGTTTTTGGGCCACCAACATTTTCTGGACTTTAGGGGTCTAGGATGCCTGTAAAGCCCTTTTTTGGACCTCCAAAGTTTTCAATATTTTTGCAGCCTAAGATGCATTTTAAGGCCTTTTTTTGGGCTGCTAACATATTCTGAACTTTCAGCGGTGTAGGATGCATTTTTCGTACCATAAATATATTTGGGAAATTCAGTGGTCTAGGATGATGGTTAATGCCCATTTCAGGCTGCAAATGGTTTTGGAACATTCAGAGCTCTCTGACACAGTTTTTGGGCCACCAACTTTTTCTGGACTTTAGGGGGTCTAGGATGACTGTAAACCCCTTTTTTGGGCCTCCAAAGTTTTCAACATTTTTGCAGCCTAAGATGCATTTTAAGGCCTTTTTTGGGCTGCTATCATATTCTGAACTTTCAGTGGTGCAGGATGCATGTTATTTCCATAAATATTTTTGGGAATTTCAGTGGTCTAGGATGCGGGTTAATGCCCATTTCAGGCTGCAAATGTTTTTGGGATATTCAGAGCTCTCTGACACCATTTTTGGGCCACCAACATTTTCTGGACTTTAGGGGGTCTAGGATGCCTGTAAACCCCTTTTTTGGGCCTCCAAAGTTTTCAACATTTTTGCAGCCTAAGATGCATTTTAAGGCCTTTTTTGGGCTGCTATCATATTCTGAACTTTCAGTGGTGCAGGATGCATGTTATTTCCCTAAATATTTTTGGGAATTTCAGTGGTCTAGGATGCGTGTTAATGCCCATTTCAGGCTGCAAATGTTTTTGGGATATTCAGAGCTCTCTGACGCCGTTTTTGGGCCACCAACATTTTCAGGACTTTAGGGGGACTAGGATGCCTGTAAACCCCTTTTTTGGGCCTCCAAAGTTTTCTACATTTTTGCAGCCCTAAGATGCATGTTATGGCCTTTTATGGGCTGCTATCATATTCTGAACTTTCAGTGGTGTAGGATGCATTTTTCGTGCCATAAATATTTTTGGGAATTTCAGTGGTCTAGGATGCGAGTTAATGCCCATTTCAGGCTGCAAATGTTTTTGGGATATTCAGAGCTCTCTGACACCGTTTTTGGGCCACCAACATTTTCTGGACTTTAGGGGGTCTAGGATGCCTGTAAACCCCTTTTTTGGGCCTCCAAAGTTTTCTACATTTTTGCAGCCATAAGATGCATTTTAAGGCATTTTTTGGGCTTCTAACATATTCTGAACTTTCAGGGTGTAAGATGCATTTTTCGTACCATAAATATGTTTGCGAATTTCAGTGGTCTAAGATGCGGGTTAATGCCCATTTCAGGATGCAAATGTTTTTGGGATATTCAGAGCTCTCTGACACCGTTTTTGGGCCACCAACATTTTCTGGACTTTAGGGGGTCTAAGATGCCTGTAAACCCCTTTTTTCGGCCTCCAAAGTTTTCTACATTTTTGCAGCCCTAAGATGCATGTTATGGCCTTTTTTGGGCTGCTAACATATTCTGAACTTTCAGTGGTGTAGGATGCGTTTTTCCTGCCATAAATATTTTTGGGAATTTCAATGGTTAAGGATGCGGGTTAATGCCCATTTCAGGCTGCAAATGTTTTTGGGACATTCAGAGCTTTCTGACACAGTTTTTAGGCCACCAACAATTTCTGGAATTTAGGGGGTCTAGGATGCCTGTTAAACCCCTTTTTTGGGCCTCCAAAGTTTTCTACATTTTTGCAGCCATAAAATGCATTTTAAGGCATTTTTTGGGCTTCTAACATATTCTGAACTTTCAGGGTGTAAGATGCATTTTTCGTACCATAAATATTTTTGGGAATTTCAGTGGTCTAGGATACGTGTTAATGCCCCTTCTGGGCTACAAATGTTTTTGGGATATTCAGAGCTCTCTGACACCGTTTTTGGGCAACCAATATTTTCTGGACTTTAGGGGGTCTAGGATGCCTGTAAACCCCTTTTTTGGGCCTCCAAAGCTTTCAACATTTTTGCAGCCTAAGATGCATTTTAAGGCCTTTTTTGGGCTGCTATCATATTCTGAACTTTCAGTGGTGCAGGATGCATGTTATTTAGATAAATATTTTTGGGAATTTCAGTGGTCTAGGATGCGGGTTAATGCCCATTTCAGGCTGCAAATGTTTTTGGGATATTCAGAGCTCTCTGACACCGTTTTTGGGCCACCAACATTTTCTGGACTTTAGGGGGTCTAGGATGCCTGTAAACCCCTTTTTTGGGCCTCCAAAGTTTTCTACATTTTTGCAGCCCTAAGATGCATGTTATGGCCTTTTTTGGGCTGATAACATTTTCTGAACTTTCAGTGGTGTAGGATGCATTTTTCGTGCCATGAATATTTTTGGGAATTTCAGTGGTCTAGGATGCGGGTTAATGCCCATTTCAGGCTGCAAATGTTTTTGGGATATTCAGAGCTCTCTGACACCGTTTTTGTGCCACCAACATTTTCTGGACTTTAGGGGGTCTAGGATGCCTGTAAACCCCTTTTTTGGGCCTCCAAAGTTTTCTACATTTTTGCAGCCATAAGATGCATTTTAAGGCATTTTTTAGGCTTCTAACATATTCTGAACTTTCAGGGTGTAAGATGCATTTTTCGTACCATAAATATTTTTGGGAATTTCAGTGGTCTAGGATACATGTTAATGCCCCTTCTGGGCTACAAATGTTTTTGGGATATTCAGAGCTCTCTGACACCGTTTTTGTGCATCCAACATTTTCTGGACTTTAGGGGGTCTAGGATGACTGTAAACCCCTTTTTTGGGCCTCTAAAGTTTTCAACATGTTTGCAGCCTAAGATGCATATTAAGGCCTTTTTTGGGCTGCTAACATATTCTGAACTTTCAGTGGTGTAGGATGCATTTTTCGTGCCATAAATATTTTTGGGAATTTCAGTGGTCTAGGATGTGGGTTAATGCCCATTTCAGGCTGCAAATGTTTTTGGGATATTCAGAGCTCTCTGACACCGTTTTTGGGCAACCAACATTTTCTGGACTTTAGGGGGTCTAGGATGCCTGTAAACCCCTTTTTTGGGCCTCCAACGTTTTCAACATTTTTGCAGCCTAAGATGCATTTTAAGGCCTTTTTTGGGCTGCTAACATATTCTGAACTTTCAGCGGTGTAGGATGCATTTTTCGTGCAATGAATATTTTTGGGAATTTCAGTGGTCTAGGATGCGGTTTAATGCCCATTTCAGGCTGCAAATATTTTTGGGACATTCAGAGCTCTCTGACACAGTTTTTGGGCCACCAACATTTTCCGGACTTTAGGGGGTCTAGGATGCCTGTAAACCCCTTTTTTGGGCCTCCAAAGTTTTCAACATTTTTGCAGCCTAAGATGCATTTTAAGGCCTTTTTTGGGCTGCTATCATATTCTGAACTTTCAGCGGTGCAGGATGCATTTTTCGTGCACAAAATATTTTTGGGAATTTCAGTGGTCTAGGATGCGGGTTAATGCCCATTTCAGGCTGTAAATGTTTTTGGGACATTCAGAGCTCTCTGACACAGTTTTTGGGCCACCAACATTTTCCGGACTTTAGGGGGTCTAGGATGACTGTAAACCCCTTTTTTGGGCCTCCAAAGTTTTCAACATTTTTGCAGCCTAAGATGATTTTTAGGCCTTTTTTGGGCTGTTATCATATTCTGAACTTTCAGTGGTGCAGGATGCATGTTATTTCCATAAATACTTTTGGGAATTTCAGTGGTCTAGGATGCGGGTTAATGCCCATTTCAGGCTGCAAATGTTTTTGGGACATTCAGAGCTCTCTGACACAGTTTTTGGGCCACCAACATTTTCCGGACTTTAGGGGGTCTAGGATGACTGTAAACCCCTTTTTTGGGCCTCCAAAGTTTTCAACATTTTTGCAGCCTAAGATGATTTTTTGGCCTTTTTTGGGCTGTTATCATATTCTGAACTTTCAGTGGTGCAGGATGCATGTTATTTCCATAAATACTTTTGGGAATTTCAGTGGTCTAGGATGCGGGTTAATGCCCATTTCAGGCTGCAAATGTTTTTGGGACATTCCGAGCTTTCTGACACAGTTTTTTGGCCACCAACATTTTCTGGACTTTAGGGGGTCTAGGATGCCTGTAAACCCCCCTTCTTTGGGCCTCCAAAGTTTTCTACATTTTTGCAGCCATAAGATGCATTTTAAGGCATTTTTCTGGGCTTCTAACATATTCTGAACTTTCAGCGGTGCAGGATGCATTTTTCGTGCCATAAATATTTTTGAGAATTTCAGTGGTCTAGGATGCGGGTTAATGCCCATTTCAGGCTGCACATGTTTTTGGGATATTCAGAGCTCTCTGACACCATTTTTGGGCCACCAACATTTTCTGGACTTTAGGGGGTCTAGGATGCCTGTAAACCCCTTTTTTGGGCCTCCAAAGTTTTCTACATTTTTGCAGCCCTAAGATGCATGTTATGGCCTTTTTTGGGCTGCTAACATATTCTGAAGTTTCAGCGGTGTAGGATGCATTTTTCGTGCCATAAATAATTTTGGGAATTTCAGTGGTCTAGGATACGTGTTAATGCCCCTTATGGGCTACAAATGTTTTGGGGCTATTCAGAGCTCTCTGACACCGTTTTTTGGCCACCAACATTTTCTGGACTTTAGGGGGTCTAGGATGCCTGTAAACCCCTTTTTTGGGCCTCCAAAGTTTTCAACATTTTTGCAGCCTAAGATGGATTTTAAGGCCTTTTTTGGGCTGCTATCATATTCTGAACTTTCAGGGGTGTAGGATGCATTTTTTCGTGCACAAAATATTTTTGGGGATTTCAGTGGTCTAGGATGCGGGTTAATGCCCATTTCAGGCTGCAAATGCTTTTGGGACATTCAGAGCTTTCTGACACAGTTTCAAGGCCACCAACATTTTCTGGACTTTAGGGGGTCTACGATGACTGTAAACCACTTTTTTGTGCCTCCAAAGTTTTCAACATTTTTGCAGCCTAAGATGCATTTTAAGGCCTTTTTTGGGCTGCTATCATATTCTGAACTTTCAGTGGTGCAGGATGCATGTTATTTCCATAAATATTTTTGGGAATTTCAGTGGTCTAGGATGCGGGTTACTGCCCATTTCAGGCTGCAAATGTTTTTGGGATATTCAGAGCTCTCTGACACCGTTTTTGGGCAACTGGGCAACCAACATTTTCTGGACTTTAGGGGGTCTAGGATGACTGTAAACCCCTTTTTTGGGCCTCTAAAGTTTTCAACATTTTTGCAGCCTAAAATGCATATTAAGGCCTTTTTTGGGCTGCTAACATATTCTGAACTTTCAGTGGTGTAGGATGCGTTTTCCTGCCATGAATATTTTTGGGAATTTCAGTGGTGTAGGATGCGGGTTAATGCCCATTTCAGGCTGCAAATGTTTTTGGGACATTCAGAGCTTTCTGACACAGTTTTTAGGCCACCAACATTTTCTGGACTTTAGGGGGACTAGGATGCATGTAAACCCCTTTTTTGGGCCTCCAAAGTTTTCTACATTTTTGCAGCCATAAGATGCATTTTAAGGCATTTTTTGGGCTTCTAACATATTCTGAACTTTCAGAGTGTAAGATGCATTTTTCGTGCCATACATATGTTTGGGAATTTCAATGGTCTAGGATGCGTGTTAATGCCCCTTATAGGCTACAAATGTTTTGGGGATATTCAGAGCTCTCTGACACCGTTTTTTGGCCACCAACATTTTCTGGACTTTAGGGGGTCTACGATGCCTGTAAACCCCTTTTTTGGACCTCCAAAGTTTTCAATATTTTTGCAGCCTAAGATGCATTTTAAGGCCTTTTTTGGGCTGCTAACATATTCTGAACTTTCAGCGGTGTAGGATGCATTTTTCGTGCAATGAATATTTTTGGGAATTTCAGTGGTCTAGGATGCGGTTTAATGCCCATTTCAGGCTGCAAATATTTTTGGGACATTCAGAGCTTTCTGACACAGTTTTTAGGCCACCAACATTTTCTGGACTTTAGGGGGTCTAGGATGCCTGTAAACCCCTTTTTTGGGCCTCCAAAGTTTTCAACATTTTTGCAGCCTAAGATGCATTTTAAGGCCTTTTTTGAGCTGCTATCATATTCTGAACTTTCAGTGGTGCAGGATGCATGTTATTTCCATAAATATTTTTGGGAATTTCAGTGGTCTAGGATGAGGGTTAATGCCCATTTCAGGCTGCAAATGTTTTTGGGACATTCAGAGCTCTCTGACACAGTTTTTGGGCCACCAACTTTTTCTGGACTTTAGGGGGTCTAGGATGACTGTAAACCCATTTTTTGGGCCTCTAAAGTTTTCAACATTTTTGCAGCCTAAAATGCATATTAAGGCCTTTTTTGGGCTGCTAACATATTCTGAACTTTCAGTGGTGTCGGATGCATTTTTCGTGCCATAAATATTTTTGGGAATTTCAATGGTCTAAGATGAGGGTTAATGCCCATTTCAGGCTGCAAATGTTTCTGGGACATTCAGAGCTTTCTGACACAGTTTTTAGGCCACCAACATTTTCTGGACTTTAGGGGGTCTAGGATGCCTGTGAACCCCTTTTTTGGGCCTCCAAAGTTTTCTACATTTTTGCAGCCATTAGATGCATTTTAAGGCATTTTTTGGGCTTCTAACATATTCTGAACTTTCAGGGTGTAAGATGCATTTTTCGTACCATAAATATTTTTTAGAATTTCAGTGGTCTAGGATACGTGTTAATGCCCCTTCTGGGCTACAAATGTTTTTGGGATATTCAGAGATCTCTGACACCGTTTTTGGGCATACAACATTTTCTGGACTTTAGGGGGTCTAGGATGACTGTAACCCCCTTTTTTGGGCCTCTAAAGTTTTCAACATGTTTGCAGCCTAAGATGCATATTAAGGCCTTTTTTGGGCTGCTAACATATTCTGAACTTTCAGTGGTGTAGGATGCATTTTTCGTGCCATAAATATTTTTGGGAATTTCAGTGGTCTAGGATGCGGGTTAATGCCCATTTCAGGCTGCAAATGTTTTTGGGATATTCAGAGCTCTCTGACACCATTTTTGGGCAACCAACATTTTCTGGACTTTAAGGGGTCTAGGATGCCTGTAAACCCCTTTTTTGGGCCTCCAACGTTTTCAACATTTTTGCAGCCTAAGATGCATTTTAAGGCCTTTTTTGGGCTGCTATCATATTCTGAACTTTCAGTGGTGCAGGATGCATGTTATTTCCATAAATATTTTTGGGAATTTCAGTGGTCTAGGATGCAGGTTAATGCCCATTTCAGGCTGCAAATGTTTTTGGGATATTCAGAGCTCTCTGACACCGTTTTTGGGCCACCAACATTTTCTGGACTTTAGGGGGTCTAGGATGCCTGTAAACCCCTTTTTTGGGCCTCCAAAGTTTTCTACATTTTTGCAGCCCTAAGATGCATGTTATGGCCTTTTTTGGGCTGCTAACATATTCTGAACTTTCAGTAGTGTAGGATGCATTTTTCGTGCCATAAATATTTTTGGGAATTTCAGTGGTCTAGGATGTGGGTTAATGCCCATTTCAGGCTGCAAATGTTTTTGGGATATTCAGAGCTCCCTGACACCGTTTTTGGGCCACCAACATTTTCTGGACTTTAGGGGGTCTAGGATGCCTGTAAAGCCCTTTTTTGGACCTCCAAAGTTTTCTACATTTTTGCAGCCCTAAGATGCATGTTATGGCCTTTTTTGGGCTGCTAACATATTCTGAACTTTCAGCGGTGTAGGATGCGTTTTTCCTGCCATAAATATTTTTGGGAATTTCAGTGGTTAAGGATGTGGGTTAATGCCCATTTCAGGCTGCAAATGTTTTTGGGACATTCAGAGCTTTCTGACACAGTTTTTAGGCCACCAACATTTTCTGGACTTTAGGGGGTCTAGGATGCCTGTAAACCCCTTTTTTGGGCCTCCAAAGTTTTCTACATTTTTGCAGCCATAAGATGCATTTTAAGGCATTTTTTGGGCTTCTAACATATTCTGAACTTTCAGGGTGTAAGATGCATTTTTCGTGCCATAAATATTTTTGGGAATTTCAGTGGTCTAGGATACGTGTTAATGCCCCTTCTGGGCTACCAATGTTTTTGGGATATTCAGAGCTCTCTGACACCGTTTTTTGGGCATCCAACATTTTCTGGACTTTAGGGGGTCTAGGATGACTGTAAACCCCTTTTTTGGGCCTCTAAAGTTTTCAACATGTTTGCAGCCTAAGATGCATATTAAGGCCTTTTTTGGGCTGCTAACATATTCTGAACTTTCAGTGGTGTAGGATGCATTTTTCGTGCCATAAATATTTTTGGGAATTTCAGTGGTCTAGGATGCCCATTTCAGGCTGCAAATGTTTTTGGGATATTCAGAGCTCTCTGACACCGTTTTTGGGCAACCAACATTTTCTGGATTTTAGGGGGTCTACGATGCCTGTAAACCCCTTTTTTGGACCTCCAAAGTTGTCAATATTTTTGCAGCCTAAGATGCATTTTAAGGCCTTTTTTGGGCTGCTAACATATTCTGAACTTTCAGCGGTGTAGGATGCATTTTTCGTGCAATGAATATTTTTGGGAATTTCAGTGGTCTAGGATGCGGTTTAATGCCCATTTCAGGCTGCAAATATTTTTGGGACATTCAGAGCTTTCTGACACAGTTTTTAGGCCACCAACATTTTCTGGACTTTAGGGGGTCTAGGATGCCTGTAAACCCCTTTTTTGGGCCTCCAAAGTTTTCAACATTTTTGCAGCCTAAGATGCATTTTAAGGCCTTTTTTGGGCTGCTATCATATTCTGAACTTTCAGCGGTGCAGGATGCATTTTTCGTGCACAAAATATTTTTGGGAATTTCAGTGGTCTAGGATGCGGGTTAATGCCCATTTCAGGCTGTAAATGTTTTTGGGACATTCAGAGCTCTCTGACACAGTTTTTGGGCCACCAATATTTTCCGGACTTTAGGGGGTCTAGGATGACTGTAAACCCCTTTTTTGGGCCTCCAAAGTTTTCAACATTTTTGCAGCCTAAGATGATTTTTAGGCCTTTTTTGGGCTGTTATCATATTCTGAACTTTCAGTGGTGCAGGATGCATGTTATTTCCATAAATACTTTTGGGAATTTCAGTGGTCTAGGATGCGGGTTAATGCCCATTTCAGGCTGCAAATGTTTTTGGGACATTCAGAGCTCTCTGACACAGTTTTTGGGCCACCAACATTTTCCGGACTTTAGGGGATCTAGGATGACTGTAAACCCCTTTTTTGGGCCTCCAAAGTTTTCAACATTTTTGCAGCCTAAGATGATTTTTAGGCCTTTTTTGGGCTGTTATCATATTCTGAACTTTCAGTGGTGCAGGATGCATGTTATTTCCATAAATACTTTTGGGAATTTCAGTCGTCTAGGATGCGGGTTAATGCCCATTTCAGGCTGCAAATGTTTTTGGGACATTCCGAGCTTTCTGACACAGTTTTTTGGCCACCAACATTTTCTGGACTTTAGGGGGTCTAGGATGCCTGTAAACCCCCCTTTTTTGGGCCTCCAAAGTTTTCTACATTTTTGCAGCCATAAGATGCATTTTAAGGCATTTTTCTGGGCTTCTAACATATTCTGAACTTTCAGCGGTGCAGGATGCATTTTTCGTGCCATGAATATTTTTGGGAATTTCAGTGGTGTAGGATGCGGGTTAATGCCCATTTCAGGCTGCAAATGCTTTTGGGACATTCAGAGCTTTCTGACACAGTTTCAAGGCCACCAACATTTTCTGGACTTTAGGGGGTCTACGATGACTGTAAACCACTTTTTTGTGCCTCCAAAGTTTTCAACATTTTTGCAGCCTAAGATGCATTTTAAGGCCTTTTTTGGGCTGCTATCATATTCTGAACTTTCAGTGGTGCAGGATGCATGTTATTTCCATAAATATTTTTGGGAATTTCAGTGGTCTAGGATGCGGGTTACTGCCCATATCAGGCTGCAAATGTTTTTGGGATATTCAGAGCTCTCTGACACCGTTTTTGGGCAACCAACATTTTCTGGACTTTAGGGGGTCTAGGATGACTGTAAACCCCTTTTTTGGGCCTCTAAAGTTTTCAACATTTTTGCAGCCTAAGATGCATATTAAGGCCTTTTTTGGGCTGCTAACATATTCTGAACTTTCAGTGGTGTAGGATGCGTTTTCCTGCCATGAATATTTTTGGGAATTTCAGTGGTGTAGGATGCGGGTTAATGCCCATTTCAGGCTGCAAATGTTTTTGGGACATTCAGAGCTTTCTGACACAGTTTTTAGGCCACCAACATTTTCTGGACTTTAGGGGGACTAGGATGCATGAAAACCCCTTTTTTGGGCCTCCAAAGTTTTCTACATTTTTGCAGCCATAAGATGCATTTTAAGGCATTTTTTGGGCTTCTAACATATTCTGAACTTTCAGAGTGTAAGATGCATTTTTCGTGCCATACATATGTTTGGGAATTTCAATGGTCTAGGATGCGTGTTAATGCCCCTTATAGGCTACAAATGTTTTGGGGATATTCAGAGCTCTCTGACACCGTTTTTTGGCCACCAACATTTTCTGGACTTTAGGGGGTCTACGATGCCTGTAAACCCCTTTTTTGGACCTCCAAAGTTTTCAATATTTTTGCAGCCTAAGATGCATTTTAAGGCCTTTTTTGGGCTGCTAACATATTCTGAACTTTCAGCGGTGTAGGATGCATTTTTCGTGCAATGAATATTTTTGGGAATTTCAGTGGTCTAGGATGCGGTTTAATGCCCATTTCAGGCTGCAAATATTTTTGGGACATTCAGAGCTTTCTGACACAGTTTTTAGGCCACCAACATTTTCTGGACTTTAGGGGGTCTAGGATGCCTGTACACCCCTTTTTTGGGCCTCCAAAGTTTTCAACATTTTTGCAGCCTAAGATGCATTTTAAGGCCTTTTTTGAGCTGCTATCATATTCTGAACTTTCAGTGGTGCAGGATGCATGTTATTTCCATAAATATTTTTGGGAATTTCAGTGGTCTAGGATGAGGGTTAATGCCCATTTCAGGCTGCAAATGTTTTTGGGACATTCAGAGCTCTCTGACACAGTTTTTGGGCCACCAACTTTTTCTGGACTTTAGGGGTCTAGGATGACTGTAAACCCATTTTTTGGGCCTCTAAAGTTTTCAACATTTTTGCAGCCTAAAATGCATATTAAGGCCTTTTTTGGGCTGCTAACATATTCTGAACTTTCAGTGGTGTCGGATGCATTTTTCGTGCCATAAATATTTTTGGGAATTTCAATGGTCTAAGATGAGGGTTAATGCCCATTTCAGGCTGCAAATGTTTCTGGTGTTTACAACAAAGCAAGGTCCTGGTGTATCAAAGGTTGGCCCGTATGGGGTGTGAATAAATTAAAATTATTCATCCGGTCCCAAAACCTTTTTATCTAGTGTAATTCATAGATATTGCATGCAGTCAGAAATTAAAGTCATTCCTTCAAAATGAGACAAACATTATGGAAATTGCAAATTGAAAGCTTTATATCAAAGGAACAGAAAATTATATACAAAAGTAAGGTCTAACATGTAACAGCATGTAAAAACAATGGTTTAAATGGTACATACACAAATTGGGTGTAGAATCATTAAAAAATTGAGAATACGTAATGAAAAAAAATTGAACATAAGTTCGTTAACAGTCACAGTTGGTTAACAAATGAACTCTTAACAAGTGAAAGTATAAAATTGAAGAAGATGAAATGAAAAAACTGTAATATTCATCGTACGTTGTAACCTTATTAAGGAAAACACGTGCCCCTTGTTGTGGGGCAATTGTGAAGAAACAAATAAATTAATTATTTTTCGTATCCCAAATTCGAAAATTATTATGTATTGGGATTGGGTCTGCCTACGCATCAGGGGGACAAAGTAAAGGAGACAATGCAAAAGAACTAATGGGTAAGGTGTCCTTGTCCTATGGTTGATTATTTCAGAAAGGAAGGGATCCTAAGTGTTGCACTGTAATATGATGAACCTTGTGTCCCCTCTGGTTAGCACTGCGTTTCGGCGGTACAGACTCCAAAGAATAATGATCTTCGTATCTGAAAAGAGTACTCCGCCTTCATCAGGGCAATAAGTAGCAGGACCCTGTAATTGTGAAAAAAAGGGGGAGAACCAGTTAGGTGGAAAAAGAGAGATAAACTCTAATAGTGTTATGCAAAGTTCTGAGGATAGATGAAGGGTGACAATTATATATCAAAAATCAGCATGCAAACTAGAGTGTCATGCTAGGATATAGGCAGGTCAGAGGACGTAGGTCTTGTCTGCCTGGGGTCTCATATTACCAAGTCTACATGTTTGTGGGGGTGAGGAGCCTTCAGATCGTGCTGATAGTATACACCCTCCCCGGAAACATAAAAAGATAGTGGTATTGGGTCCCCTTCGGAAGCGCAAATACACGGGTCTCTGTCTGCCCTGTCAGTCCGGCGGTCCACACGTGGGGGGAAGAGAAGGAAGACAGAGAAACAAAAATAAACAGTTTGAAACTCACCACAAGAGGCTGCCATCGAGTGAGAGTGAAGCCAAGGTGGCTGTTTAGTATGATGCAGTATCTTCGTAGAGTCCGTGAAGATAGTTTATTTATTTTGAATCACGAGAAAAGGTGTTATTGGAGAAATTCGTGATGTTCGTAGGTTCTCGTCATCGGACCGGTGAACCGGCTGAGACCTAGAATGAAAGTATGCCTGGATTAAAAACCGGGGCCCGGGGGGTGTGGAAAAACGGGACAACCGGAAGGCATCAGATGTCATAAGTATTTTCCTACATATAGGGGCATAGAAAGTACATAACCGGTTATCTATGTAGGTATCTAGTCTGGCAAAAAGATTTTGTAAAGAACTGTGGCCATAGAGGAGTCATGTGGTAAAACCCACGTAGTTACCTTTATATGGTAAACAGGAAAGGTCAAATCCAGATGGCATTCATGCAGAGTGAGGGCGAGCGAAGTCGTCCCTGAATGTCTGTCCTCGCTGACATCGGCAACATGAATGCGGGCTGAAGCTATAAAGTAGAGGCAAGTAATTGGTTGTCAAGGCAACCGAAACGAGCGTCAAGCCTCGACGTAGAGGGAAAAGTTCCCACAGGAAGTAGGATGTCCAATGGAAAACGCCGATCACAGTGAGTGACGGCTATGTTGGCCAATGGTATGGTCAGAGGCCGGGGAGTGTCAAAAGGTGGAGCCACAGTGGGTTGTCAAATATGCTCTTGTTGCCAAGAAACGAGTGATTGTAAATGTGTTCCAGTTGTCTGCAGTCCCCGCGGGTGCCCAGAAATGATTCTGTCCCGTGTTCGAGGACCAAAAATGGGGCCGGCTGTTGGACGCGTGAGTGTTCATAGGTAACACCGTGTGTCCCTGTGAGTACATGGAAAATGGATGTCTGTGCCTGTAAGCCCGATTTCTGGGAAAACAAGGGAAAATGTGGGAGTGAGGGGTGGTGGGACGGGAAGAAAGGGGAGTGCAACCAGTGCATCTCGGAAAGTGATGTGAAGGTGAAGCAGAGTTATAGTGTGGCCCACGGAGTGTGGTAGTAGGAAGAAGGAATAGAGGGGGGAAGGAGGGGTTGGTTTGTTATATTTAGAATGGAGATTGTTCATTCAATCCGTGTTCCAAAGAATCCAATCTATAGATCCATCTTTTTTCGAGTTCCAACAGTCTGGTCTGTATGTTCTGACCTGTATTGATCCGGTCCAAAACCCACCAAAAGATATCATCAGGTGTGTGGTGGTTGGCCAGAAAGTGAGAGACTAATGGGGAAGTAGTATTCTTACATCGGATTCTCGATCGATGTTCAGAGATGCGGGTACCCACGCTACGTGTGGTTTGTCCCACATATCGAAGCCCACAAGGGCATTCGATGCAATAAATGGCTTGATTAGTCTTGCAGTTAGTCAGATTATTCAAGACCCATTGTTTGGTGCCTATCTTGAATGTTTGTAATTTTCTAGTGAATTTACATACTGTGCATGACCCACATGGGTAGTGTCCGGTCACTTTGCGTAAATTCCACAGACCTGTACGTGGTGTGGTTTTGGTAAATGATGAATGGACCACATATTCCCTGATATTTTTCGCTCTTTTGAAGGCGAATCTCGGTATGGGTTCCTCAGCTAGTTGTAGTCTCACAATGGGCCAATATTTCCTAATGACTTTCTTGAGGTCAAAAGTGTTTGGCCCGTAAGTGATTACACATGTGAGTCTTTCATTCTCAGGTATGTCTTGTTCTGATCTTGGTATTAGAAGGCATTCTCTATCTGTGAATCTGGCTCTCTTGGTGGCGGTATTAATCAGCCTTTTGGGGTAGCCACGTGAGCATAGTCTAGTGCTGAGTGTTTCGGCATTAGTATAGAAATCCTCCAAGTGAGTACAGTTCCTTCTGATTCTCAGGAATTGACCGTATGGAAGATTCTGTTTAATGTGATGCGGGTGGTCACTCCGGTAATGCAGAAGTGTATTCCGATCAGTAGGTTTCCTGAAGAGATTACAGGCAAGTTTATTATCGAGACTCGAGATCTCAAGGTCCAGGAAATGTATCTTGGTGATGCTGTACTCCATAGTGAATTGTATGTTATCATTGCAGGTATTAAGCCATATTAAGAATTGTTGGAGTAATGTAGCATCCCCTGTCCAAATGAAAATAATGTCATCAATGTAGCGATGCCAGTGGGAGATGTTGGCTTCCCATTGGTTGATCGAATTGTAAATGTACTGGTCCTCGAAAGTGGCCATAAATAAGATGGCTAGGCTTGGTGCAAAAGTTGCACCCATTGCCGTGCCTTTAGTCTGGAGAAAGAACTGATTATCGAAGGTGAAAAAATTCTTGTTAAGGGCAAAAGTTAGTAATTCAATGATGAACTCAGGTGGCACTCGATAGGATCCTGGTTCAGCATATTCTCTGGTGAGGTGTTCATATACGCAATTAATGGCTGCGTCTTGGGGTATAGACGTGTATAAAGCTTTAATGTCCATCGTCACCAGAAATTGTTGTGAACTGGTGAAAGGTAAATTTTCGAATACCTGGATGGTGTGCATGGTATCCCTCAGGTATGATCTGGTCTTATTGCTCAAAGGCTTAAGAAAATAATCGATAAACTGCCCCAGAGGTTCCAAAATGGATCCACATCCTGAGACAATCGGTCTCCCCGGTGGGTTTAGTAAGTTTTTGTGAATTTTGGGGAGAGCATATAAACATGGTGTACGATTTGATGACGTAGTTAAAAACTTAGCTTCTTTTTCGGTTATCCAATTCCTGTCCTGGGCAAAAGAGACCATTTCAGAGATTTCAATTTTCATATCTCCAGATGGGTCTTTCTTGAGAGGGTGATAACTGATTCCATCATTAAGTAAGGTCATGATCATATTAGTGTATTGCTCGGTTGTCATAAGAACAATGCCCCCACCTTTGTCGGCAGGTTTGATTATCATTTCCCTGTTTTTAGATAGATCTTTTAAGGCTTTTTTCTCACCCTTAGTTAAATTATGTTGCCTTCTGTGTTTTTTCTTTTTCAATTTCCTAATATCTTTGAGGACACATTTCTCAAATGTTAGAAGGTCGTCCGGTGTTTGACTATCAGTAGGTGTAAATAGTGATTGAGGGTGTAGACCTGTATCTGGGTCTGACTCTTGTTCAATTTGGTCCTGGAAAAAAACCCGGAGTCTTAATTTTCGAAAAAACTGGCGAATCTCTATTTCTGTTTTGTACCAGTCAGTATCGTTGGTAGGCACAAAGGAAAGGCCTTTAGTTAGAAGGGAAGTCTGGCATGTAGTTAAATGAAAGTTGCCCAGATTGTAAATTGGTAGTTGATTAGTGTCAAATGTTTGATCTATTGTCGACGCCTCCTCGGTCGTCTCCGTGTTCCTTGGTACGGTATGTTCCAAGGTGGGGGACCCCATCCTCCTCCTTGTCCTCCTCTGCCTAAAAAAGGGAAAGGAGGTGGATATGGGCCCGGATATTGTGGTGGACCAAAGTTATACGGCTGGAAAGGTGGGAAGTTCTGGTGTGGACTTCCACTTGAGGAGCCTGAGCTGCTGGAGCCCGAAAATGTAACTCGGCCTCTTCTCCCACCTGATGGAGGCTGGGATCCTCCTCCTTGCTTCCTAAGCGAATCAATATACCCTTCTGCTGTGTATGGGTAGACAGATTCAATTTTGAAGTCTTTAATATCTTTGTTCAATTTATTTGTTTTCTTGGTCAACGTGTTGGCCTTGAACTGTTCAAATTGCTTATTGATGTTGGAAAGTTGGGCTTCTATTTCAGTCAGTAAGGTATTATCCTTAAATTTAGTTACTTCTGTGTCTAGAGTTTTTTGTAAGGTAATGCTGATCCGTTGAGCAGTAGTGATGGTTAATACCATAAGATCACGACTGCATTTAGTAGCGATCTGGCTGAAACTAGTTGTGTATTCCTTGTCTTCTAGGAATAATCTGGGTTCATTCCGTACTATCAACCCATTCGGTATGATATTGTTTTTCAAATATTCCCTAAGGAAGTGGCCATGTAGTTCCGTGCGAAAAGTTTTCTTTTTAAGTTTTAATAAATCGTCTGAGGTACTTGATGAGGTAGATGGTTGATTGGAATCTGGTGGATCAAAGAAGGAAGGACCTCGAGTCAATTCAATGGTTTCTTCCTCGGAATAACTTAAAGTTGTTTTTGGGATAATTCAGAGCTCTCTGACACCGTTTTTGGGCAACCAACATTTTCTGGACTTTAGGGGGTCTAGGATGCCTGTAAACCCCTTTTTTGGGCCTCCAACGTTTTCAACATTTTTGCAGCCTAAGATGCATTTTAAGGCCTTTTTTGGGCTGCTATCATATTCTGAACTTTCAGTGGTGCAGGATGCATGTTATTTCCATAAATATTTTTGGGAATTTCAGTGGTCTAGGATGCAGGTTAATGCCCATTTCAGGCTGCAAATGTTTTTGGGATATTCAGAGCTCTCTGACACCGTTTTTGGGCCACCAACATTTTCTGGACTTTAGGGGGTCTAGGATGCCTGTAAACCCCTTTTTTGGGCCTCCAAAGTTTTCTACATTTTTGCAGCCCTAAGATGCATGTTATGGCCTTTTTTGGGCTGCTAACATATTCTGAACTTTCAGTAGTGTAGGATGCATTTTTCGTGCCATAAATATTTTTGGGAATTTCAGTGGTCTAGGATGCGGGTTAATGCCCATTTCAGGCTGCAAATGTTTTTGGGATATTCAGAGCTCCCTGACACCGTTTTTGGGCCACCAACATTTTCTGGACTTTAGGGGGTCTAGGATGCCTGTAAAGCCCTTTTTTGGACCTCCAAAGTTTTCTACATTTTTGCAGCCCTAAGATGCATGTTATGGCCTTTTTTGGGCTGCTAACATATTCTGAACTTTCAGCGGTGTAGGATGCGTTTTTCCTGCCATAAATATTTTTGGGAATTTCAGTGGTTAAGGATGTGGGTTAATGCCCATTTCAGGCTGCAAATGTTTTTGGGACATTCAGAGCTTTCTGACACAGTTTTTAGGCCACCAACATTTTCTGGACTTTAGGGGGTCTAGGATGCCTGTAAACCCCTTTTTTGGGCCTCCAAAGTTTTCTACATTTTTGCAGCCATAAGATGCATTTTAAGGCATTTTTTGGGCTTCTAACATATTCTGAACTTTCAGGGTGTAAGATGCATTTTTCGTGCCATAAATATTTTTGGGAATTTCAGTGGTCTAGGATACGTGTTAATGCCCCTTCTGGGCTACCAATGTTTTTGGGATATTCAGAGCTCTCTGACACCGTTTTTTGGGCATCCAACATTTTCTGGACTTTAGGGGGTCTAGGATGACTGTAAACCCCTTTTTTGGGCCTCTAAAGTTTTCAACATGTTTGCAGCCTAAGATGCATATTAAGGCCTTTTTTGGGCTGCTAACATATTCTGAACTTTCAGTGGTGTCGGATGCATTTTTCGTGCCATAAATATTTTTGGGAATTTCAATGGTCTAAGATGAGGGTTAATGCCCATTTCAGGCTGCAAATGTTTCTGGGACATTCAGAGCTTTCTGACACAGTTTTTAGGCCACCAACATTTTCTGGACTTTAGGGGGTCTAGGATGCCTGTGAACCCCTTTTTTGGGCCTCCAAAGTTTTCTACATTTTTGCAGCCATTAGATGCATTTTAAGGCATTTTTTGGGCTTCTAACATATTCTGAACTTTCAGGGTGTAAGATGCATTTTTCGTACCATAAATATTTTTTAGAATTTCAGTGGTCTAGGATACGTGTTAATGCCCCTTCTGGGCTACAAATGTTTTTGGGATATTCAGAGATCTCTGACACCGTTTTTGGGCATACAACATTTTCTGGACTTTAGGGGGTCTAGGATGACTGTAACCCCCTTTTTTGGGCCTCTAAAGTTTTCAACATGTTTGCAGCCTAAGATGCATATTAAGGCCTTTTTTGGGCTGCTAACATATTCTGAACTTTCAGTGGTGTAGGATGCATTTTTCGTGCCATAAATATTTTTGGGAATTTCAGTGGTCTAGGATGCGGGTTAATGCCCATTTCAGGCTGCAAATGTTTTTGGGATATTCAGAGCTCTCTGACACCGTTTTTGGGCAACCAACATTTTCTGGACTTTAGGGGGTCTAGGATGCCTGTAAACCCCTTTTTTGGGCCTCCAACGTTTTCAACATTTTTGCAGCCTAAGATGCATTTTAAGGCCTTTTTTGGGCTGCTATCATATTCTGAACTTTCAGTGGTGCAGGATGCATGTTATTTCCATAAATATTTTTGGGAATTTCAGTGGTCTAGGATGCAGGTTAATGCCCATTTCAGGCTGCAAATGTTTTTGGGATATTCAGAGCTCTCTGACACCGTTTTTGGGCCACCAACATTTTCTGGACTTTAGGGGGTCTAGGATGCCTGTAAACCCCTTTTTTGGGCCTCCAAAGTTTTCTACATTTTTGCAGCCCTAAGATGCATGTTATGGCCTTTTTTGGGCTGCTAACATATTCTGAACTTTCAGTAGTGTAGGATGCATTTTTCGTGCCATAAATATTTTTGGGAATTTCAGTGGTCTAGGATGCGGGTTAATGCCCATTTCAGGCTGCAAATGTTTTTGGGATATTCAGAGCTCCCTGACACCGTTTTTGGGCCACCAACATTTTCTGGACTTTAGGGGGTCTAGGATGCCTGTAAAGCCCTTTTTTGGACCTCCAAAGTTTTCTACATTTTTGCAGCCCTAAGATGCATGTTATGGCCTTTTTTGGGCTGCTAACATATTCTGAACTTTCAGCGGTGTAGGATGCGTTTTTCCTGCCATAAATATTTTTGGGAATTTCAGTGGTTAAGGATGTGGGTTAATGCCCATTTCAGGCTGCAAATGTTTTTGGGACATTCAGAGCTTTCTGACACAGTTTTTAGGCCACCAACATTTTCTGGACTTTAGGGGGTCTAGGATGCCTGTAAACCCCTTTTTTGGGCCTCCAAAGTTTTCTACATTTTTGCAGCCATAAGATGCATTTTAAGGCATTTTTTGGGCTTCTAACATATTCTGAACTTTCAGGGTGTAAGATGCATTTTTCGTGCCATAAATATTTTTGGGAATTTCAGTGGTCTAGGATACGTGTTAATGCCCCTTCTGGGCTACCAATGTTTTTGGGATATTCAGAGCTCTCTGACACCGTTTTTTGGGCATCCAACATTTTCTGGACTTTAGGGGGTCTAGGATGACTGTAAACCCCTTTTTTGGGCCTCTAAAGTTTTCAACATGTTTGCAGCCTAAGATGCATATTAAGGCCTTTTTTGGGCTGCTAACATATTCTGAACTTTCAGTGGTGTAGGATGCATTTTTCGTGCCATAAATATTTTTGGGAATTTTAGTGGTCTAGGATGCCCATTTCAGGCTGCAAATGTTTTTGGGATATTCAGAGCTCTCTGACACCGTTTTTGGGCAACCAACATTTTCTGGATTTTAGGGGGTCTACGATGCCTGTAAACCCCTTTTTTGGACCTCCAAAGTTGTCAATATTTTTGCAGCCTAAGATGCATATTAAGGCCTTTTTTGGGCTGCTAACATATTCTGAACTTTCAGCGGTGTAGGATGCATTTTTCGTGCAATGAATATTTTTGGGAATTTCAGTGGTCTAGGATGCGGTTTAATGCCCATTTCAGGCTGCAAATATTTTTGGGACATTCAGAGCTTTCTGACACAGTTTTTAGGCCACCAACATTTTCTGGACTTTAGGGGGTCTAGGATGCCTGTAAACCCCTTTTTTGGGCCTCCAAAGTTTTCAACATTTTTGCAGCCTAAGATGCATTTTAAGGCCTTTTTTGGGCTGCTATCATATTCTGAACTTTCAGCGGTGCAGGATGCATTTTTCGTGCACAAAATTTTTTTGGGAATTTCAGTGGTCTAGGATGCGGGTTAATGCCCATTTCAGGCTGTAAATGTTTTTGGGACATTCAGAGCTTTCTGACACAGTTTCAAGGCCACCAACATTTTCTGGACTTTAGGGGGTCTACGATGACTGTAAACCACTTTTTTGTGCCTCCAAAGTTTTCAACATTTTTGCAGCCTAAGATGCATTTTAAGGCCTTTTTTGGGCTGCTATCATGTTCTGAACTTTCAGTGGTGCAGGATGCATGTTATTTCCATAAATATTTTTGGGAATTTCAGTGGTCTAGGATGCGGGTTACTGCCCATATCAGGCTGCAAATGTTTTTGGGATATTCAGAGCTCTCTGACACCGTTTTTGGGCAACCAACATTTTCTGGACTTTAGGGGGTCTAGGATGACTGTAAACCCCTTTTTTGGGCCTCTAAAGTTTTCAACATTTTTGCAGCCTAAGATGCATATTAAGGCCTTTTTTGGGCTGCTAACATATTCTGAACTTTCAGTGGTGTAGGATGCGTTTTCCTGCCATGAATATTTTTGGGAATTTCAGTGGTGTAGGATGCGGGTTAATGCCCATTTCAGGCTGCAAATGTTTTTGGGACATTCAGAGCTTTCTGACACAGTTTTTAGGCCACCAACATTTTCTGGACTTTAGGGGGACTATGATGCATGTAAACCCCTTTTTTGGGCCTCCAAAGTTTTCTACATTTTTGCAGCCATAAGATGCATTTTAAGGCATTTTTTGGGCTTCTAACATATTCTGAACTTTCAGAGTGTAAGATGCATTTTTCGTGCCATACATATGTTTGGGAATTTCAATGGTCTAGGATGCGTGTTAATGCCCCTTATAGGCTACAAATGTTTTGGGGATATTCAGAGCTCTCTGACACCGTTTTTTGGCCACCAACATTTTCTGGACTTTAGGGGGTCTACGATGCCTGTAAACCCCTTTTTTGGACCTCCAAAGTTTTCAATATTTTTGCAGCCTAAGATGCATTTTAAGGCCTTTTTTGGGCTGCTAACATATTCTGAACTTTCAGCGGTGTAGGATGCATTTTTCGTGCAATGAATATTTTTGGGAATTTCAGTGGTCTAGGATGCGGTTTAATGCCCATTTCAGGCTGCAAATATTTTTGGGACATTCAGAGCTTTCTGACACAGTTTTTAGGCCACCAACATTTTCTGGACTTTAGGGGGTCTAGGATGCCTGTAAACCCCTTTTTTGGGCCTCCAAAGTTTTAAACATTTTTGCAGCCTAAGATGCATTTTAAGGCCTTTTTTGAGCTGCTATCATATTCTGAACTTTCAGTGGTGCAGGATGCATGTTATTTCCATAAATATTTTTGGGAATTTCAGTGGTCTAGGATGAGGGTTAATGCCCATTTCAGGCTGCAAATGTTTTTGGGACATTCAGAGCTCTCTGACACAGTTTTTGGGCCACCAACTTTTTCTGGACTTTAGGGGGTCTAGGATGACTGTAAACCCATTTTTTGGGCCTCTAAAGTTTTCAACATTTTTGCAGCCTAAAATGCATATTAAGGCCTTTTTTGGGCTGCTAACATATTCTGAACTTTCAGTGGTGTCGGATGCATTTTTCGTGCCATAAATATTTTTGGGAATTTCAATGGTCTAAGATGAGGGTTAATGCCCATTTCAGGCTGCAAATGTTTCTGGGACATTCAGAGCTTTCTGACACAGTTTTTAGGCCACCAACATTTTCTGGACTTTAGGGGGTCTAGGATGCCTGTGAACCCCTTTTTTGGGCCTCCAAAGTTTTCTACATTTTTGCAGCCATTAGATGCATTTTAAGGCATTTTTTGGGCTTCTAACATATTCTGAACTTTCAGGGTGTAAGATGCATTTTTCGTACCATAAATATTTTTTAGAATTTCAGTGGTCTAGGATACGTGTTAATGCCCCTTCTGGGCTACAAATGTTTTTGGGATATTCAGAGATCTCTGACACCGTTTTTGGGCATACAACATTTTCTGGACTTTAGGGGGTCTAGGATGATTGTAACCCCCTTTTTTGGGCCTCTAAAATTTTCAACATGTTTGCAGCCTAAGATGCATATTAAGGCCTTTTTTGGGCTGCTAACATATTCTGAACTTTCAGTGGTGTAGGATGCATTTTTCGTGCCATAAATATTTTTGGGAATTTCAGTGGTCTAGGATGCGGGTTAATGCCCATTTCAGGCTGCAAATGTTTTTGGGATATTCAGAGCTCTCTGACACCGTTTTTGGGCAACCAACATTTTCTGGACTTTAGGGGGTCTAGGATGCCTGTAAACCCCTTTTTTGGGCCTCCAACGTTTTCAACATTTTTGCAGCCTAAGATGCATTTTAAGGCCTTTTTTGGGCTGCTATCATATTCTGAACTTTCAGTGGTGCAGGATGCATGTTATTTCCATAAATATTTTTGGGAATTTCAGTGGTCTAGGATGCAGGTTAATGCCCATTTCAGGCTGCAAATGTTTTTGGGATATTCAGAGCTCTCTGACACCGTTTTTGGGCCACCAACATTTTCTGGACTTTAGGGGGTCTAGGATGCCTGTAAACCCCTTTTTTGGGCCTCCAAAGTTTTCTACATTTTTGCAGCCCTAAGATGCATGTTATGGCCTTTTTTGGGCTGCTAACATATTCTGAACTTTCAGTAGTGTAGGATGCATTTTTCGTGCCATAAATATTTTTGGGAATTTCAGTGGTCTAGGATGCGGGTTAATGCCCATTTCAGGCTGCAAATGTTTTTGGGATATTCAGAGCTCCCTGACACCGTTTTTGGGCCACCAACATTTTCTGGACTTTAGGGGGTCTAGGATGCCTGTAAAGCCCTTTTTTGGACCTCCAAAGTTTTCTACATTTTTGCAGCCCTAAGATGCATGTTATGGCCTTTTTTGGGCTGCTAACATATTCTGAACTTTCAGCGGTGTAGGATGCGTTTTTCCTGCCATAAATATTTTTGGGAATTTCAGTGGTTAAGGATGTGGGTTAATGCCCATTTCAGGCTGCAAATGTTTTTGGGACATTCAGAGCTTTCTGACACAGTTTTTAGGCCACCAACATTTTCTGGACTTTAGGGGGTCTAGGATGCCTGTAAACCCCTTTTTTGGGCCTCCAAAGTTTTCTACATTTTTGCAGCCATAAGATGCATTTTAAGGCATTTTTTGGGCTTCTAACATATTCTGAACTTTCAGGGTGTAAGATGCATTTTTCGTGCCATAAATATTTTTGGGAATTTCAGTGGTCTAGGATACGTGTTAATGCCCCTTCTGGGCTACCAATGTTTTTGGGATATTCAGAGCTCTCTGACACCGTTTTTTGGGCATCCAACATTTTCTGGACTTTAGGGGGTCTAGGATGACGGTAAACCCCTTTTTTGGGCCTCTAAAGTTTTCAACATGTTTGCAGCCTAAGATGCATATTAAGGCCTTTTTTGGGCTGCTAACATATTCTGAACTTTCAGTGGTGTAGGATGCATTTTTCGTGCCATAAATATTTTTGGGAATTTCAGTGGTCTAGGATGCCCATTTCAGGCTGCAAATGTTTTTGGGATATTCAGAGCTCTCTGACACCGTTTTTGGGCAACCAACATTTTCTGGATTTTAGGGGGTCTACGATGCCTGTAAACCCCTTTTTTGGACCTCCAAAGTTGTCAATATTTTTGCAGCCTAAGATGCATATTAAGGCCTTTTTTGGGCTGCTAACATATTCTGAACTTTCAGCGGTGTAGGATGCATTTTTCGTGCAATGAATATTTTTGGGAATTTCAGTGGTCTAGGATGCGGTTTAATGCCCATTTCAGGCTGCAAATATTTTTGGGACATTCAGAGCTTTCTGACACAGTTTTTAGGCCACCAACATTTTCTGGACTTTAGGGGGTCTAGGATGCCTGTAAACCCCTTTTTTGGGCCTCCAAAGTTTTCAACATTTTTGCAGCCTAAGATGCATTTTAAGGCCTTTTTTGGGCTGCTATCATATTCTGAACTTTCAGCGGTGCAGGATGCATTTTTCGTGCACAAAATATTTTTGGGAATTTCAGTGGTCTAGGATGCGGGTTAATGCCCATTTCAGGCTGTAAATGTTTTTGGGACATTCAGAGCTCTCTGACACAGTTTTTGGGCCACCAACATTTTCCGGACTTTAGGGGGTCTAGGATGACTGTAAACCCCTTTTTTGGGCCTCCAAAGTTTTCAACATTTTTGCAGCCTAAGATGATTTTTAGGCCTTTTTTGGGCTGTTATCATATTCTGAACTTTCAGTGGTGCAGGATGCATGTTATTTCCATAAATACTTTTGGGAATTTCAGTGGTCTAGGATGCGGGTTAATGCCCATTTCAGGCTGCAAATGTTTTTGGGACATTCAGAGCTCTCTGACACAGTTTTTGGGCCACCAACATTTTCCGGACTTTAGGGGGTCTAGGATGACTGTAAACCCCTTTTTTGGGCCTCCAAAGTTTTCAACATTTTTGCAGCCTAAGATGATTTTTAGGCCTTTTTTGGGCTGTTATCATATTCTGAACTTTCAGTGGTGCAGGATGCATGTTATTTCCATAAATACTTTTGGGAATTTCAGTGGTCTAGGATGCGGGTTAATGCCCATTTCAGGCTGCAAATGTTTTTGGGACATTCCGAGCTTTCTGACACAGTTTTTTGGCCACCAACATTTTCTGGACTTTAGGGGGTCTAGGATGCCTGTAAACCCCCCTTTTTTGGGCCTCCAAAGTTTTCTACATTTTTGCAGCCATAAGATGCATTTTAAGGCATTTTTCTGGGCTTCTAACATATTCTGAACTTTCAGCGGTGCAGGATGCATTTTTCGTGCCATAAATACTTTTGGGAATTTCAGTGGTCTAGGATGCGGGTTAATGCCCATTTCAGGCTGCACATGTTTTTGGGATATTCAGAGCTCTCTGACACCATTTTTGGGCCACCAACATTTTCTGGACTTTAGGGGGTCTAGGATGCCTGTAAACCCCTTTTTTGGGCCTCCAAAGTTTTCTACATTTTTGCAGCCCTAAGATGCATTTTAAGGCATTTTTTGGGCTTCTAACATATTCTGAACTTTCAGGGTGTAAGATGCATTTTTCGTGCCATAAATATTTTTGGGAATTTCAGTGGTCTAGGATACGTGTTAATGCCCCTTCTGGGCTACCAATGTTTTTGGGATATTCAGAGCTCTCTGACACCGTTTTTTGGGCATCCAACATTTTCTGGACTTTAGGGGGTCTAGGATGACTGTAAACCCCTTTTTTGGGCCTCTCAAGTTTTCAACATGTTTGCAGCCTAAGATGCATATTAAGGCCTTTTTTGGGCTGCTAACATATTCTGAACTTTCAGTGGTGTAGGATTCATTTTTCGTGCCATAAATATTTTTGGGAATTTCAGTGGTCTAGGATGCCCATTTCAGGCTGCAAATGTTTTTGGGATATTCAGAGCTCTCTGACACCGTTTTAGGGCAACCAACATTTTCTGGATTTTAGGGGGTCTACGATGCCTGTAAACCCCTTTTTTGGACCTCCAAAGTTGTCAATATTTTTGCAGCCTAAGATGCATATTAAGGCCTTTTTTGGGCTGCTAACATATTCTGAACTTTCAGCGGTGTAGGATGCATTTTTCGTGCAATGAATATTTTTGGGAATTTCAGTGGTCTAGGATGCGGTTTAATGCCCATTTCAGGCTGCAAATATTTTTGGGACATTCAGAGCTTTCTGACACAGTTTTTAGGCCACCAACATTTTCTGGACTTTAGGGGGTCTAGGATGCCTGTAAACCCCTTTTTTGGGCCTCCAAAGTTTTCAACATTTTTGCAGCCTAAGATGCATTTTAAGGCCTTTTTTGGGCTGCTATCATATTCTGAACTTTCAGCGGTGCAGGATGCATTTTTCGTGCACAAAATATTTTTGGGAATTTCAGTGGTCTAGGATGCGGGTTAATGCCCATTTCAGGCTGTAAATGTTTTTGGGACATTCAGAGCTCTCTGACACAGTTTTTGGGCCACCAACATTTTCCGGACTTTAGGGGGTCTAGGATGACTGTAAACCCCTTTTTTGGGCCTCCAAAGTTTTCAACATTTTTGCAGCCTAAGATGATTTTTAGGCCTTTTTTGGGCTGTTATCATATTCTGAACTTTCAGTGGTGCAGGATGCATGTTATTTCCATAAATACTTTTGGGAATTTCAGTGGTCTAGGATGCGGGTTAATGCCCATTTCAGGCTGCAAATGTTTTTGGGACATTCAGAGCTCTCTGACACAGTTTTTGGGCCACCAACATTTTCCGGACTTTAGGGGGTCTAGGATGACTGTAAACCCCTTTTTTGGGCCTCCAAAGTTTTCAACATTTTTGCAGCCTAAGATGATTTTTAGGCCTTTTTTGGGCTGTTATCATATTCTGAACTTTCAGTGGTGCAGGATGCATGTTATTTCCATAAATACTTTTGGGAATTTCAGTGGTCTAGGATGCGGGTTAATGCCCATTTCAGGCTGCAAATGTTTTTGGGACATTCCGAGCTTTCTGACACAGTTTTTTGGCCACCAACATTTTCTGGACTTTAGGGGGTCTAGGATGCCTGTAAACCCCCCTTTTTTGGGCCTCCAAAGTTTTCTACATTTTTGCAGCCATAAGATGCATTTTAAGGCATTTTTTGGGCTGCTATCATATTCTGAACTTTCAGGGGTGTAGGATGCATTTTTTCGTGCACAAAATATTTTTGGGGATTTCAGTGGTCTAGGATGCGGGTTAATGCCCATTTCAGGCTGCAAATGCTTTTGGGACATTCAGAGCTTTCTGACACAGTTTCAAGGCCACCAACATTTTCTGGACTTTAGGGGGTCTACGATGACTGTAAACCCCTTTTTTGTGCCTCCAAAGTTTTCAACATTTTTGCAGCCTAAGATGCATTTTAAGGCCTTTTTTGGGCTGCTATCATATTCTGAACTTTCAGTGGTGCAGGATGCATGTTATTTCCATAAATATTTTTGGGAATTTCAGTGGTCTAGGATGCGGGTTACGGCCCATTTCAGGCTGCAAATGTTTTTGGGATATTCAGAGCTCTCTGACACCGTTTTTGGGCAACCAACATTTTCTGGACTTTAGGGGGTCTAGGATGACTGTAAACCCCTTTTTTGGGCCTCTAAAGTTTTCAACATTTTTGCAGCCTAAGATGCATATTAAGGCCTTTTTTGGGCTGCTAACATATTCTGAACTTTCAGTGGTGTAGGATGCGTTTTCCTGCCATGAATATTTTTGGGAATTTCAGTGGTGTAGGATGCGGGTTAATGCCCATTTCAGGCTGCAAATGTTTTTGGGACATTCAGAGCTTTCTGACACAGTTTTTAGGCCACCAACATTTTCTGGACTTTAGGGGGACTAGGATGCATGTAAACCCCTTTTTTGGGCCTCCAAAGTTTTCTACATTTTTGCAGCCATAAGATGCATTTTAAGGCATTTTTTGGGCTTCTAACATATTCTGAACTTTCAGAGTGTAAGATGCATTTTTCGTGCCATACATATGTTTGGGAATTTCAATGGTCTAGGATGCGTGTTAATGCCCCTTATAGGCTACAAATGTTTTGGGGATATTCAGAGCTCTCTGACACCGTTTTTTGGCCACCAACATTTTCTGGACTTTAGGGGGTCTACGATGCCTGTAAACCCCTTTTTTGGACCTCCAAAGTTTTCAATATTTTTGCAGCCTAAGATGCATTGTAAGGCCTTTTTTGGGCTGCTAACATATTCTGAACTTTCAGCGGTGTAGGATGCATTTTTCGTGCAATGAATATTTTTGGGAATTTCAGTGGTCTAGGATGCGGTTTAATGCCCATTTCAGGCTGCAAATATTTTTGGGACATTCAGAGCTTTCTGACACAGTTTTTAGGCCACCAACATTTTCTGGACTTTAGGGGGTCTAGGATGCCTGTAAACCCCTTTTTTGGGCCTCCAAAGTTTTCAACATTTTTGCAGCCTAAGATGCATTTTAAGGCCTTTTTTGAGCTGCTATCATATTCTGAACTTTCAGTGGTGCAGGATGCATGTTATTTCCATAAATATTTTTGGGAATTTCAGTGGTCTAGGATGAGGGTTAATGCCCATTTCAGGCTGCAAATGTTTTTGGGACATTCAGAGCTCTCTGACACAGTTTTTGGGCCACCAACTTTTTCTGGACTTTAGGGGGTCTAGGATGACTGTAAACCCATTTTTTGGGCCTCTAAAGTTTTCAACATTTTTGCAGCCTAAAATGCATATTAAGGCCTTTTTTGGGCTGCTAACATATTCTGAACTTTCAGTGGTGTCGGATGCATTTTTCGTGCCATAAATATTTTTGGGAATTTCAATGGTCTAAGATGAGGGTTAATGCCCATTTCAGGCTGCAAATGTTTCTGGGACATTCAGAGCTTTCTGACACAGTTTTTAGGCCACCAACATTTTCTGGACTTTAGGGGGTCTAGGATGCCTGTGAACCCCTTTTTTGGGCCTCCAAAGTTTTCTACATTTTTGCAGCCATTAGATGCATTTTAAGGCATTTTTTGGGCTTCTAACATATTCTGAACTTTCAGTGGTGTCGGATGCATTTTTCGTGCCATAAATATTTTTGGGAATTTCAATGGTCTAAGATGAGGGTTAATGCCCATTTCAGGCTGCAAATGTTTTTGGGATATTCAGAGCTCCCTGACACTGTTTTTGGGCCACCAACATTTTCTGGACTTTAGGGGGTCTAGGATGCCTGTAAACCCCTTTTTTGGGCCTCCAAAGTTTTCTACATTTTTGCAGCCCTAAGATGCATGTTATGGCCTTTTTTGGGCTGCTAACATATTCTGAACTTTCAGCGGTGTAGGATGCGTTTTTCCTGCCATAAATATTTTTGGGAATTTCAGTGGTTAAGGATGCGGGTTAATGCCCATTTCAGGCTGCAAATGTTTTTGGGACATTCAGAGCTTTCTGACACAGTTTTTAGGCCACCAACATTTTCTGGACTTTAGGGGGTGTAGGATGCCTGTAAACCCCTTTTTTGGGCCTCCAAAGTTTTCTACATTTTTGCAGCCATAAGATGCATTTTAAGGCATTTTTTGGGCTTCTAACATATTCTGAACTTTCAGGGTGTAAGATGCATTTTTCGTACCATAAATATTTTTGGGAATTTCAGTGGTCTAGGATATGTGTTAATGCCCCTTCTGGGCTACAAATGTTTTTGGGATATTCAGAGCTCTCTGACACCGTTTTTTGGGCACCCAACATTTTCTGGACTTTAGGGGGTCTAGGATGACTGTAAACCCCTTTTTTGGGCCTCTAAAGTTTTCAACATGTTTGCAGCCTAAGATGCATATTAAGGCCTTTTTTGGGCTGCTAACATATTCTGAACTTTCAGTGGTGTAGGATGCATTTTTCGTGCCACAAATATTTTTGGGAATTTCAGTGGTCTAGGATGCGGGTTAATGCCCATTTCAGGCTGCAAATGTTTTTGGGATATTCAGAGCTCTCTGACACCGTTTTTGGGCAACCAACATTTTCTGGACTTTAGGGGGTCTAGGATGCCTGTAAACCCCTTTTTTGGGCCTCCAAAGTTTTCAACATTTTTGCAGCCTAAGATGCATTTTAAGGCCTTTTTTGGGCTGCTATCATATTCTGAACTTTCAGTGGTGCAGGATGCATGTTATTTCCATAAATATTTTTGGGAATTTCAGTGGTCTAGGATGAGGGTTAATGCCCATTTCAGGCTGCAAATGTTTTTGGGACATTCAGAGCTCTCTGACACAGTTTTTGGGCCACCAACTTTTTCTGGACTTTAGGGGGTCTAGGATGACTGTAAACCCCTTTTTTGGGCCTCTAAAGTTTTCAACATTTTTGCAGCCTAAAATGCATATTAAGGCCTTTTTTGGGCTGCTAACATATTCTGAACTTTCAGTGGTGTCGGATGCATTTTTCGTGCCATAAATATTTTTGGGAATTTCAATGGTCTAGGATGAGGGTTAATGCCCATTTCAGGCTGCAAATGTTTTTGGGACATTCAGAGCTTTCTGACACAGTTTTTAGGCCACCAACATTTTCTGGACTTTAGGGGGTCTAGGATGCCTGTGAACCCCTTTTTTGGGCCTCCAAAGTTTTCTACATTTTTGCAGCCATTAGATGCATTTTAAGGCATTTTTTGGGCTTCTAACATATTCTGAACTTTCAGGGTGTAAGATGCATTTTTCGTACCATAAATATTTTTTAGAATTTCAGTGGTCTAGGATACGTGTTAATGCCCCTTCTGGGCTACAAATGTTTTTGGGATATTCAGAGCTCTCTGACACCGTTTTTGGGCATACAACATTTTCTGGACTTTAGGGGGTCTAGGATGACTGTAAACCCCTTTTTTGGGCCTCTAAAGTTTTCAACATGTTTGCAGCCTAAGATGCATATTAAGGCCTTTTTTGGGCTGCTATCATATTCTGAACTTTCAGTGGTGCAGGATGCATGTTATTTCCATAAATATTTTTGGGAATTTCAGTGGTCTAGGATGCGGGTTAATGCCCATTTCAGGCTGCAAATGTTTTTGGGATATTCAGAGCTCTCTGACACCGTTTTTGGGCCACCAACATTTTCTGGACTTTAGGGGGTCTAGGATGCCTGTAAACCCCTTTTTTGGGCCTCCAAAGTTTTCTACATTTTTGCAGCCCTAAGATGCATGTTATGGCCTTTTTTGGGCTGCTAACATATTCTGAACTTTCAGTGGTGTAGGATGCATTTTTCGTGCCATAAATATTTTTGGGAATTTCAGTGGTGTAGGATGCGGGTTAATGCCCATTTCAGGCTGCAAATGTTTTTGGGATATTTAGAGCTCTCTGACACCGTTTTTGGGCCACCAACATTTTCTGGACTTTAGGGGGTCTAGGATGCCTGTAAACCCCTTTTTTGGGCCTCCAAAGTTTTCTACATTTTTGCAGCCATAAGATGCATTTTAAGGCATTTTTTGGGCTTCTAACATATTCTGAACTTTCAGGGTGTAAGATGCATTTTTCGTACCATAAATATTTTTGGGAATTTCAGTGGTCTAGGATACGTGTTAATGCCCCTTCTGGGCTACAAATGTTTTTGGGATATTCAGAGCTCTCTGACACCGTTTTTGGGCATCCAACATTTTCTGGACTTTAGGGGGTCTAGGATGACTGTAAACCCCTTTTTTGGGCCTCTAAAGTTTTCAACATGTTTGCAGCCTAAGATGCATATTAAGGCCTTTTTTGGGCTGCTAACATATTCTGAACTTTCAGTGGTGTAGGATGCATTTTTCGTGCCATAAATATTTTTGGGAATTTCAGTGGTCTAGGATGTGGGTTAATGCCCATTTCAGGCTGCACATGTTTTTGGGATATTCAGAGCTCTCTGACGCCGTTTTTGGGCAACCAACATTTTCTGGACTTTAGGGGGTCTAGGATGCCTGTAAACCCCTTTTTTGGGCCCCCAAATTTTTCAACATTTTTGCAGTCTAAGATGCATTTTTAGGCCTTTTTTGGGCTGCTATCATATTCTGAACTTTCAGTGGTGCAGGATGCATGTTATTTCCATAAATATTTTTTGGAATTTCAGTGGTCTAGGATGCAGGTAAATGCCCATTTCAGGCTGCAAATGTTTTTGGGATATTCAGAGCTCTCTGACACCGTTTTTTTTGGGCCACCAACATTTTCTGGACTTTAGGGGGTCTAGGATGCCTGTAAACCCCTTTTTTGGGCCTCCAAAGTTTTCTACATTTTTGCAGCCCTAAGATGCATGTTATGGCCTTTTTTGGGCTGCTAACATATTCTGAACTTTCAGCGGTGTAGGATGCGTTTTTCCTGCCATAAATATTTTTGGGAATTTCAGTGGTTAAGGATGCGGGTTAATGCCCATTTCAGGCTGCAAATGTTTTTGGGACATTCAGAGCTTTCTGACACAGTTTTTAGGCCACCAACATTTTCTGGACTTTAGGGGGTCTAGGATGCCTGTAAACCCCTTTTTTGGGCCTCCAAAGTTTTCTACATTTTTGCAGCCATAAGATGCATTTTAAGGCATGTTTTGGGCTTCTAACATATTCTGAACTTTCAGGGTGTAAGATGCATTTTTCGTACCATAAATATTTTTGGGAATTTCAGTGGTCTAGGATACGTGTTAATGCCCCTTCTGGGCTACAAATGTTTTTGGGATATTCAGAGCTCTCTGACACCGTTTTTTGGGCATCCAACATTTTCTGGACTTTAGGGGGTCTAGGATGACTGTAAACCCCTTTTTGGGCCTCTAAAGTTTTCAACATGTTTGCAGCCTAAGATGCATATTAAGGCCTTTTTTGGGCTGCTAACATATTCTGAACTTTCAGTGGTGCAGGATGCATGTTATTTCCATAAATATTTTTGGGAATTTCAGTGGTCTAGGATGCGGGTTAATGCCCATTTCAGGCTGCAAATGTTTTTGGGATATTCAGAGCTCTCTGACACCGTTTTTGGGCAACCAACATTTTCTGGACTTTAGGGGGTCTAGGATGCCTGTAAACCCCTTTTTTGGGCCTCCAAAGTTTTCAACATTTTTGCAGCCTAAGATGCATTTTAAGGCCTTTTTTGGGCTGCTATCATATTCTGAACTTTCAGTGGTGCAGGATGCATGTTATTTCCATAAATATTTTTGGGAATTTCAGTGGTCTAGGATGAGGGTTAATGCCCATTTCAGGCTGCAAATGGTTTTGGGACATTCAGAGCTCTCTGACACAGTTTTTGGGCCACCAACTTTTTCTGGACTTTAGGATGTCTAGGATGACTGTAAACCCCTTTTTTGGGCCTCTAAAGTTTTCAACATTTTTGCAGCCTAAAATGCATATTAAGGCCTTTTTTGGGCTGCTAACATATTCTGAACTTTCAGTGGTGTCGGATGCATTTTTCGTGCCATAAATATTTTTGGGAATTTCAGTGGTCTAGGATGAGGGTTAATGCCCATTTCAGGCTGCAAATGTTTTTGGGACATTCAGAGCTTTCTGACACAGTTTTTAGGCCACCAACATTTTCTGGACTTTAGGGGGTCTAGGATGCCTGTAAACCCCTTTTTTGGGCCTCCAAAGTTTTCTACATTTTTGCAGCCATTAGATGCATTTTAAGGCATTTTTTGGGTTTCTAACATATTCTGAACTTTCAGGGTGTAAGATGCATTTTTCGTACCATAAATATTTTTTAGAATTTCAGTGGTCTAGGATACGTGTTAATGCCCCTTCTGGGCTACAAATGTTTTTGGGATATTCAGAGCTCTCTGACACCGTTTTTGGGCATACAACATTTTCTGGACTTTAGGGGGTCTAGGATGACTGTAAAACCCTTTTTTGGGCCTCTAAAGTTTTCAACATGTTTGCAGCCTAAGATGCATTTTAATGCCTTTTTTGGGCTGCTATGATATTCTGAACTTTCAGTGGTGCAGGATGCATGTTATTTCCATAAATATTTTTGGGAATTTCAGTGGTCTAGGATGCGGGTTAATGCCCATTTCAGGCTGCAAATGTTTTTGGGATATTCAGAGCTCTCTGACACCGTTTTTGGGCCACCAACATTTTCTGGACTTTAGGGGGTCTAGGATGCCTGTAAACCCCTTTTTTGGGCCTCCAAAGTTTTCTACATTTTTGCAGCCCTAAGATGCATGTTATGGCCTTTTTTGGGCTGCTAACATATTCTGAACTTTCAGTGGTGTAGGATGCATTTTTCGTGCCATAAATACTTTTGGGAATTTCAGTGGTCTAGGATGCGGGTTAATGCCCATTTCAGGCTGCAAATGTTTTTGGGACATTCCGAGCTTTCTGACACAGTTTTTTGGCCACCAACATTTTCTGGACTTTAGGGGGTCTAGGATGCCTGTAAACCCCCCTTTTTTGGGCCTCCAAAGTTTTCTACATTTTTGCAGCCATAAGATGCATTTTAAGGCATTTTTCTGGGCTTCTAACATATTCTGAACTTTCAGCGGTGCAGGATGCATTTTTCGGGCCATAAATACTTTTGGGAATTTCAGTGGTCTAGGATGCGGGTTAATGCCCATTTCAGGCTGCACATGTTTTTGGGATATTCAGAGCTCTCTGACACCATTTTTGGGCCACCAACATTTTCTGGACTTTAGGGGGTCTAGGATGCCTGTAAACCCCTTTTTTGGGCCTCCAAAGTTTTCTACATTTTTGCAGCCCTAAGATGCATTTTAAGGCATTTTTTGGGCTTCTAACATATTCTGAACTTTCAGGGTGTAAGATGCATTTTTCGTGCCATAAATATTTTTGGGAATTTCAGTGGTCTAGGATACGTGTTAATGCCCCTTCTGGGCTACCAATGTTTTTGGGATATTCAGAGCTCTCTGACACCGTTTTTTGGGCATCCAACATTTTCTGGACTTTAGGGGGTCTAGGATGACTGTAAACCCCTTTTTTGGGCCTCTCAAGTTTTCAACATGTTTGCAGCCTAAGATGCATATTAAGGCCTTTTTTGGGCTGCTAACATATTCTGAACTTTCAGTGGTGTAGGATTCATTTTTCGTGCCATAAATATTTTTGGGAATTTCAGTGGTCTAGGATGCCCATTTCAGGCTGCAAATGTTTTTGGGATATTCAGAGCTCTCTGACACCGTTTTAGGGCAACCAACATTTTCTGGATTTTAGGGGGTCTACGATGCCTGTAAACCCCTTTTTTGGACCTCCAAAGTTGTCAATATTTTTGCAGCCTAAGATGCATATTAAGGCCTTTTTTGGGCTGCTAACATATTCTGAACTTTCAGCGGTGTAGGATGCATTTTTCGTGCAATGAATATTTTTGGGAATTTCAGTGGTCTAGGATGCGGTTTAATGCCCATTTCAGGCTGCAAATATTTTTGGGACATTCAGAGCTTTCTGACACAGTTTTTAGGCCACCAACATTTTCTGGACTTTAGGGGGTCTAGGATGCCTGTAAACCCCTTTTTTGGGCCTCCAAAGTTTTCAACATTTTTGCAGCCTAAGATGCATTTTAAGGCCTTTTTTGGGCTGCTATCATATTCTGAACTTTCAGCGGTGCAGGATGCATTTTTCGTGCACAAAATATTTTTGGGAATTTCAGTGGTCTAGGATGCGGGTTAATGCCCATTTCAGGCTGTAAATGTTTTTGGGACATTCAGAGCTCTCTGACACAGTTTTTGGGCCACCAACATTTTCCGGACTTTAGGGGGTCTAGGATGACTGTAAACCCCTTTTTTGGGCCTCCAAAGTTTTCAACATTTTTGCAGCCTAAGATGATTTTTAGGCCTTTTTTGGGCTGTTATCATATTCTGAACTTTCAGTGGTGCAGGATGCATGTTATTTCCATAAATACTTTTGGGAATTTCAGTGGTCTAGGATGCGGGTTAATGCCCATTTCAGGCTGCAAATGTTTTTGGGACATTCAGAGCTCTCTGACACAGTTTTTGGGCCACCAACATTTTCCGGACTTTAGGGGGTCTAGGATGACTGTAAACCCCTTTTTTGGGCCTCCAAAGTTTTCAACATTTTTGCAGCCTAAGATGATTTTTAGGCCTTTTTTGGGCTGTTATCATATTCTGAACTTTCAGTGGTGCAGGATGCATGTTATTTCCATAAATACTTTTGGGAATTTCAGTGGTCTAGGATGCGGGTTAATGCCCATTTCAGGCTGCAAATGTTTTTGGGACATTCCGAGCTTTCTGACACAGTTTTTTGGCCACCAACATTTTCTGGACTTTAGGGGGTCTAGGATGCCTGTAAACCCCCCTTTTTTGGGCCTCCAAAGTTTTCTACATTTTTGCAGCCATAAGATGCATTTTAAGGCATTTTTTGGGCTGCTATCATATTCTGAACTTTCAGGGGTGTAGGATGCATTTTTTCGTGCACAAAATATTTTTGGGGATTTCAGTGGTCTAGGATGCGGGTTAATGCCCATTTCAGGCTGCAAATGCTTTTGGGACATTCAGAGCTTTCTGACACAGTTTCAAGGCCACCAACATTTTCTGGACTTTAGGGGGTCTACGATGACTGTAAACCCCTTTTTTGTGCCTCCAAAGTTTTCAACATTTTTGCAGCCTAAGATGCATTTTAAGGCCTTTTTTGGGCTGCTATCATATTCTGAACTTTCAGTGGTGCAGGATGCATGTTATTTCCATAAATATTTTTGGGAATTTCAGTGGTCTAGGATGCGGGTTACGGCCCATTTCAGGCTGCAAATGTTTTTGGGATATTCAGAGCTCTCTGACACCGTTTTTGGGCAACCAACATTTTCTGGACTTTAGGGGGTCTAGGATGACTGTAAACCCCTTTTTTGGGCCTCTAAAGTTTTCAACATTTTTGCAGCCTAAGATGCATATTAAGGCCTTTTTTGGGCTGCTAACATATTCTGAACTTTCAGTGGTGTAGGATGCGTTTTCCTGCCATGAATATTTTTGGGAATTTCAGTGGTGTAGGATGCGGGTTAATGCCCATTTCAGGCTGCAAATGTTTTTGGGACATTCAGAGCTTTCTGACACAGTTTTTAGGCCACCAACATTTTCTGGACTTTAGGGGGACTAGGATGCATGTAAACCCCTTTTTTGGGCCTCCAAAGTTTTCTACATTTTTGCAGCCATAAGATGCATTTTAAGGCATTTTTTGGGCTTCTAACATATTCTGAACTTTCAGAGTGTAAGATGCATTTTTCGTGCCATACATATGTTTGGGAATTTCAATGGTCTAGGATGCGTGTTAATGCCCCTTATAGGCTACAAATGTTTTGGGGATATTCAGAGCTCTCTGACACCGTTTTTTGGCCACCAACATTTTCTGGACTTTAGGGGGTCTACGATGCCTGTAAACCCCTTTTTTGGACCTCCAAAGTTTTCAATATTTTTGCAGCCTAAGATGCATTGTAAGGCCTTTTTTGGGCTGCTAACATATTCTGAACTTTCAGCGGTGTAGGATGCATTTTTCGTGCAATGAATATTTTTGGGAATTTCAGTGGTCTAGGATGCGGTTTAATGCCCATTTCAGGCTGCAAATATTTTTGGGACATTCAGAGCTTTCTGACACAGTTTTTAGGCCACCAACATTTTCTGGACTTTAGGGGGTCTAGGATGCCTGTAAACCCCTTTTTTGGGCCTCCAAAGTTTTCAACATTTTTGCAGCCTAAGATGCATTTTAAGGCCTTTTTTGAGCTGCTATCATATTCTGAACTTTCAGTGGTGCAGGATGCATGTTATTTCCATAAATATTTTTGGGAATTTCAGTGGTCTAGGATGAGGGTTAATGCCCATTTCAGGCTGCAAATGTTTTTGGGACATTCAGAGCTCTCTGACACAGTTTTTGGGCCACCAACTTTTTCTGGACTTTAGGGGGTCTAGGATGACTGTAAACCCATTTTTTGGGCCTCTAAAGTTTTCAACATTTTTGCAGCCTAAAATGCATATTAAGGCCTTTTTTGGGCTGCTAACATATTCTGAACTTTCAGTGGTGTCGGATGCATTTTTCGTGCCATAAATATTTTTGGGAATTTCAATGGTCTAAGATGAGGGTTAATGCCCATTTCAGGCTGCAAATGTTTCTGGGACATTCAGAGCTTTCTGACACAGTTTTTAGGCCACCAACATTTTCTGGACTTTAGGGGGTCTAGGATGCCTGTGAACCCCTTTTTTGGGCCTCCAAAGTTTTCTACATTTTTGCAGCCATTAGATGCATTTTAAGGCATTTTTTGGGCTTCTAACATATTCTGAACTTTCAGTGGTGTCGGATGCATTTTTCGTGCCATAAATATTTTTGGGAATTTCAATGGTCTAAGATGAGGGTTAATGCCCATTTCAGGCTGCAAATGTTTTTGGGATATTCAGAGCTCCCTGACACTGTTTTTGGGCCACCAACATTTTCTGGACTTTAGGGGGTCTAGGATGCCTGTAAACCCCTTTTTTGGGCCTCCAAAGTTTTCTACATTTTTGCAGCCCTAAGATGCATGTTATGGCCTTTTTTGGGCTGCTAACATATTCTGAACTTTCAGCGGTGTAGGATGCGTTTTTCCTGCCATAAATATTTTTGGGAATTTCAGTGGTTAAGGATGCGGGTTAATGCCCATTTCAGGCTGCAAATGTTTTTGGGACATTCAGAGCTTTCTGACACAGTTTTTAGGCCACCAACATTTTCTGGACTTTAGGGGGTGTAGGATGCCTGTAAACCCCTTTTTTGGGCCTCCAAAGTTTTCTACATTTTTGCAGCCATAAGATGCATTTTAAGGCATTTTTTGGGCTTCTAACATATTCTGAACTTTCAGGGTGTAAGATGCATTTTTCGTACCATAAATATTTTTGGGAATTTCAGTGGTCTAGGATATGTGTTAATGCCCCTTCTGGGCTACAAATGTTTTTGGGATATTCAGAGCTCTCTGACACCGTTTTTTGGGCACCCAACATTTTCTGGACTTTAGGGGGTCTAGGATGACTGTAAACCCCTTTTTTGGGCCTCTAAAGTTTTCAACATGTTTGCAGCCTAAGATGCATATTAAGGCCTTTTTTGGGCTGCTAACATATTCTGAACTTTCAGTGGTGTAGGATGCATTTTTCGTGCCACAAATATTTTTGGGAATTTCAGTGGTCTAGGATGCGGGTTAATGCCCATTTCAGGCTGCAAATGTTTTTGGGATATTCAGAGCTCTCTGACACCGTTTTTGGGCAACCAACATTTTCTGGACTTTAGGGGGTCTAGGATGCCTGCAAACCCCTTTTTTGGGCCTCCAAAGTTTTCAACATTTTTGCAGCCTAAGATGCATTTTAAGGCCTTTTTTGGGCTGCTATCATATTCTGAACTTTCAGTGGTGCAGGATGCATGTTATTTCCATAAATATTTTTGGGAATTTCAGTGGTCTAGGATGAGGGTTAATGCCCATTTCAGGCTGCAAATGTTTTTGGGACATTCAGAGCTCTCTGACACAGTTTTTGGGCCACCAACTTTTTCTGGACTTTAGGGGGTCTAGGATGACTGTAAACCCCTTTTTTGGGCCTCTAAAGTTTTCAACATTTTTGCAGCCTAAAATGCATATTAAGGCCTTTTTTGGGCTGCTAACATATTCTGAACTTTCAGTGGTGTCGGATGCATTTTTCGTGCCATAAATATTTTTGGGAATTTCAATGGTCTAGGATGAGGGTTAATGCCCATTTCAGGCTGCAAATGTTTTTGGGACATTCAGAGCTTTCTGACACAGTTTTTAGGCCACCAACATTTTCTGGACTTTAGGGGGTCTAGGATGCCTGTGAACCCCTTTTTTGGGCCTCCAAAGTTTTCTACATTTTTGCAGCCATTAGATGCATTTTAAGGCATTTTTTGGGCTTCTAACATATTCTGAACTTTCAGGGTGTAAGATGCATTTTTCGTACCATAAATATTTTTTAGAATTTCAGTGGTCTAGGATACGTGTTAATGCCCCTTCTGGGCTACAAATGTTTTTGGGATATTCAGAGCTCTCTGACACCGTTTTTGGGCATACAACATTTTCTGGACTTTAGGGGGTCTAGGATGACTGTAAACCCCTTTTTTGGGCCTCTAAAGTTTTCAACATGTTTGCAGCCTAAGATGCATATTAAGGCCTTTTTTGGGCTGCTATCATATTCTGAACTTTCAGTGGTGCAGGATGCATGTTATTTCCATAAATATTTTTGGGAATTTCAGTGGTCTAGGATGCGGGTTAATGCCCATTTCAGGCTGCAAATGTTTTTGGGATATTCAGAGCTCTCTGACACCGTTTTTGGGCCACCAACATTTTCTGGACTTTAGGGGGTCTAGGATGCCTGTAAACCCCTTTTTTGGGCCTCCAAAGTTTTCTACATTTTTGCAGCCCTAAGATGCATGTTATGGCCTTTTTTGGGCTGCTAACATATTCTGAACTTTCAGTGGTGTAGGATGCATTTTTCGTGCCATAAATATTTTTGGGAATTTCAGTGGTGTAGGATGCGGGTTAATGCCCATTTCAGGCTGCAAATGTTTTTGGGATATTTAGAGCTCTCTGACACCGTTTTTGGGCCACCAACATTTTCTGGACTTTAGGGGGTCTAGGATGCCTGTAAACCCCTTTTTTGGGCCTCCAAAGTTTTCTACATTTTTGCAGCCATAAGATGCATTTTAAGGCATTTTTTGGGCTTCTAACATATTCTGAACTTTCAGGGTGTAAGATGCATTTTTCGTACCATAAATATTTTTGGGAATTTCAGTGGTCTAGGATACGTGTTAATGCCCCTTCTGGGCTACAAATGTTTTTGGGATATTCAGAGCTCTCTGACACCGTTTTTGGGCATCCAACATTTTCTGGACTTTAGGGGGTCTAGGATGACTGTAAACCCCTTTTTTGGGCCTCTAAAGTTTTCAACATGTTTGCAGCCTAAGATGCATATTAAGGCCTTTTTTGGGCTGCTAACATATTCTGAACTTTCAGTGGTGTAGGATGCATTTTTCGTGCCATAAATATTTTTGGGAATTTCAGTGGTCTAGGATGTGGGTTAATGCCCATTTCAGGCTGCACATGTTTTTGGGATATTCAGAGCTCTCTGACGCCGTTTTTGGGCAACCAACATTTTCTGGACTTTAGGGGGTCTAGGATGCCTGTAAACCCCTTTTTTGGGCCCCCAAATTTTTCAACATTTTTGCAGTCTAAGATGCATTTTTAGGCCTTTTTTGGGCTGCTATCATATTCTGAACTTTCAGTGGTGCAGGATGCATGTTATTTCCATAAATATTTTTTGGAATTTCAGTGGTCTAGGATGCAGGTAAATGCCCATTTCAGGCTGCAAATGTTTTTGGGATATTCAGAGCTCTCTGACACCGTTTTTTTTGGGCCACCAACATTTTCTGGACTTTAGGGGGTCTAGGATGCCTGTAAACCCCTTTTTTGGGCCTCCAAAGTTTTCAACATTTTTGCAGCCTAAGATGCATTTTAAGGCCTTTTTTGGGCTGCTATCATATTCTGAACTTTCAGCGGTGCAGGATGCATTTTTCGTGCACAAAATATTTTTGGGAATTTCAGTGGTCTAGGATGCGGGTTAATGCCCATTTCAGGCTGTAAATGTTTTTGGGACATTCAGAGCTCTCTGACACAGTTTTTGGGCCACCAACATTTTCCGGACTTTAGGGGGTCTAGGATGACTGTAAACCCCTTTTTTGGGCCTCCAAAGTTTTCAACATTTTTGCAGCCTAAGATGATTTTTAGGCCTTTTTTGGGCTGTTATCATATTCTGAACTTTCAGTGGTGCAGGATGCATGTTATTTCCATAAATACTTTTGGGAATTTCAGTGGTCTAGGATGCGGGTTAATGCCCATTTCAGGCTGCAAATGTTTTTGGGACATTCAGAGCTCTCTGACACAGTTTTTGGGCCACCAACATTTTCCGGACTTTAGGGGGTCTAGGATGACTGTAAACCCCTTTTTTGGGCCTCCAAAGTTTTCAACATTTTTGCAGCCTAAGATGATTTTTAGGCCTTTTTTGGGCTGTTATCATATTCTGAACTTTCAGTGGTGCAGGATGCATGTTATTTCCATAAATACTTTTGGGAATTTCAGTGGTCTAGGATGCGGGTTAATGCCCATTTCAGGCTGCAAATGTTTTTGGGACATTCCGAGCTTTCTGACACAGTTTTTTGGCCACCAACATTTTCTGGACTTTAGGGGGTCTAGGATGCCTGTAAACCCCCCTTTTTTGGGCCTCCAAAGTTTTCTACATTTTTGCAGCCATAAGATGCATTTTAAGGCATTTTTTGGGCTGCTATCATATTCTGAACTTTCAGGGGTGTAGGATGCATTTTTTCGTGCACAAAATATTTTTGGGGATTTCAGTGGTCTAGGATGCGGGTTAATGCCCATTTCAGGCTGCAAATGCTTTTGGGACATTCAGAGCTTTCTGACACAGTTTCAAGGCCACCAACATTTTCTGGACTTTAGGGGGTCTACGATGACTGTAAACCCCTTTTTTGTGCCTCCAAAGTTTTCAACATTTTTGCAGCCTAAGATGCATTTTAAGGCCTTTTTTGGGCTGCTATCATATTCTGAACTTTCAGTGGTGCAGGATGCATGTTATTTCCATAAATATTTTTGGGAATTTCAGTGGTCTAGGATGCGGGTTACGGCCCATTTCAGGCTGCAAATGTTTTTGGGATATTCAGAGCTCTCTGACACCGTTTTTGGGCAACCAACATTTTCTGGACTTTAGGGGGTCTAGGATGACTGTAAACCCCTTTTTTGGGCCTCTAAAGTTTTCAACATTTTTGCAGCCTAAGATGCATATTAAGGCCTTTTTTGGGCTGCTAACATATTCTGAACTTTCAGTGGTGTAGGATGCGTTTTCCTGCCATGAATATTTTTGGGAATTTCAGTGGTGTAGGATGCGGGTTAATGCCCATTTCAGGCTGCAAATGTTTTTGGGACATTCAGAGCTTTCTGACACAGTTTTTAGGCCACCAACATTTTCTGGACTTTAGGGGGACTAGGATGCATGTAAACCCCTTTTTTGGGCCTCCAAAGTTTTCTACATTTTTGCAGCCATAAGATGCATTTTAAGGCATTTTTTGGGCTTCTAACATATTCTGAACTTTCAGAGTGTAAGATGCATTTTTCGTGCCATACATATGTTTGGGAATTTCAATGGTCTAGGATGCGTGTTAATGCCCCTTATAGGCTACAAATGTTTTGGGGATATTCAGAGCTCTCTGACACCGTTTTTTGGCCACCAACATTTTCTGGACTTTAGGGGGTCTACGATGCCTGTAAACCCCTTTTTTGGACCTCCAAAGTTTTCAATATTTTTGCAGCCTAAGATGCATTGTAAGGCCTTTTTTGGGCTGCTAACATATTCTGAACTTTCAGCGGTGTAGGATGCATTTTTCGTGCAATGAATATTTTTGGGAATTTCAGTGGTCTAGGATGCGGTTTAATGCCCATTTCAGGCTGCAAATATTTTTGGGACATTCAGAGCTTTCTGACACAGTTTTTAGGCCACCAACATTTTCTGGACTTTAGGGGGTCTAGGATGCCTGTAAACCCCTTTTTTGGGCCTCCAAAGTTTTCAACATTTTTGCAGCCTAAGATGCATTTTAAGGCCTTTTTTGAGCTGCTATCATATTCTGAACTTTCAGTGGTGCAGGATGCATGTTATTTCCATAAATATTTTTGGGAATTTCAGTGGTCTAGGATGAGGGTTAATGCCCATTTCAGGCTGCAAATGTTTTTGGGACATTCAGAGCTCTCTGACACAGTTTTTGGGCCACCAACTTTTTCTGGACTTTAGGGGGTCTAGGATGACTGTAAACCCATTTTTTGGGCCTCTAAAGTTTTCAACATTTTTGCAGCCTAAAATGCATATTAAGGCCTTTTTTGGGCTGCTAACATATTCTGAACTTTCAGTGGTGTCGGATGCATTTTTCATGCCATAAATATTTTTGGGAATTTCAATGGTCTAAGATGAGGGTTAATGCCCATTTCAGGCTGCAAATGTTTCTGGGACATTCAGAGCTTTCTGACACAGTTTTTAGGCCACCAACATTTTCTGGACTTTAGGGGGTCTAGGATGCCTGTGAACCCCTTTTTTGGGCCTCCAAAGTTTTCTACATTTTTGCAGCCATTAGATGCATTTTAAGGCATTTTTTGGGCTTCTAACATATTCTGAACTTTCAGTGGTGTCGGATGCATTTTTCGTGCCATAAATATTTTTGGGAATTTCAATGGTCTAAGATGAGGGTTAATGCCCATTTCAGGCTGCAAATGTTTTTGGGATATTCAGAGCTCCCTGACACTGTTTTTGGGCCACCAACATTTTCTGGACTTTAGGGGGTCTAGGATGCCTGTAAACCCCTTTTTTGGGCCTCCAAAGTTTTCTACATTTTCTCAGCCCTAAGATGCATGTTATGGCCTTTTTTGGGCTGCTAACATATTCTGAACTTTCAGCGGTGTAGGATGCGTTTTTCCTGCCATAAATATTTTTGGGAATTTCAGTGGTTAAGGATGCGGGTTAATGCCCATTTCAGGCTGCAAATGTTTTTGGGACATTCAGAGCTTTCTGACACAGTTTTTAGGCCACCAACATTTTCTGGACTTTAGGGGGTGTAGGATGCCTGTAAACCCCTTTTTTGGGCCTCCAAAGTTTTCTACATTTTTGCAGCCATAAGATGCATTTTAAGGCATTTTTTGGGCTTCTAACATATTCTGAACTTTCAGGGTGTAAGATGCATTTTTCGTACCATAAATATTTTTGGGAATTTCAGTGGTCTAGGATATGTGTTAATGCCCCTTCTGGGCTACAAATGTTTTTGGGATATTCAGAGCTCTCTGACACCGTTTTTTGGGCACCCAACATTTTCTGGACTTTAGGGGGTCTAGGATGACTGTAAACCCCTTTTTTGGGCCTCTAAAGTTTTCAACATGTTTGCAGCCTAAGATGCATATTAAGGCCTTTTTTGGGCTGCTAACATATTCTGAACTTTCAGTGGTGTAGGATGCATTTTTCGTGCCACAAATATTTTTGGGAATTTCAGTGGTCTAGGATGCGGGTTAATGCCCATTTCAGGCTGCAAATGTTTTTGGGATATTCAGAGCTCTCTGACACCGTTTTTGGGCAACCAACATTTTCTGGACTTTAGGGGGTCTAGGATGCCTGTAAACCCCTTTTTTGGGCCTCCAAAGTTTTCAACATTTTTGCAGCCTAAGATGCATTTTAAGGCCTTTTTTGGGCTGCTATCATATTCTGAACTTTCAGTGGTGCAGGATGCATGTTATTTCCATAAATATTTTTGGGAATTTCAGTGGTCTAGGATGAGGGTTAATGCCCATTTCAGGCTGCAAATGTTTTTGGGACATTCAGAGCTCTCTGACACAGTTTTTGGGCCACCAACTTTTTCTGGACTTTAGGGGGTCTAGGATGACTGTAAACCCCTTTTTTGGGCCTCTAAAGTTTTCAACATTTTTGCAGCCTAAAATGCATATTAAGGCCTTTTTTGGGCTGCTAACATATTCTGAACTTTCAGTGGTGTCGGATGCATTTTTCGTGCCATAAATATTTTTGGGAATTTCAATGGTCTAGGATGAGGGTTAATGCCCATTTCAGGCTGCAAATGTTTTTGGGACATTCAGAGCTTTCTGACACAGTTTTTAGGCCACCAACATTTTCTGGACTTTAGGGGGTCTAGGATGCCTGTGAACCCCTTTTTTGGGCCTCCAAAGTTTTCTACATTTTTGCAGCCATTAGATGCATTTTAAGGCATTTTTTGGGCTTCTAACATATTCTGAACTTTCAGGGTGTAAGATGCATTTTTCGTACCATAAATATTTTTTAGAATTTCAGTGGTCTAGGATACGTGTTAATGCCCCTTCTGGGCTACAAATGTTTTTGGGATATTCAGAGCTCTCTGACACCGTTTTTGGGCATACAACATTTTCTGGACTTTAGGGGGTCTAGGATGACTGTAAACCCCTTTTTTGGGCCTCTAAAGTTTTCAACATGTTTGCAGCCTAAGATGCATATTAAGGCCTTTTTTGGGCTGCTATCATATTCTGAACTTTCAGTGGTGCAGGATGCATGTTATTTCCATAAATATTTTTGGGAATTTCAGTGGTCTAGGATGCGGGTTAATGCCCATTTCAGGCTGCAAATGTTTTTGGGATATTCAGAGCTCTCTGACACCGTTTTTGGGCCACCAACATTTTCTGGACTTTAGGGGGTCTAGGATGCCTGTAAACCCCTTTTTTGGGCCTCCAAAGTTTTCTACATTTTTGCAGCCCTAAGATGCATGTTATGGCCTTTTTTGGGCTGCTAACATATTCTGAACTTTCAGTGGTGTAGGATGCATTTTTCGTGCCATAAATATTTTTGGGAATTTCAGTGGTGTAGGATGCGGGTTAATGCCCATTTCAGGCTGCAAATGTTTTTGGGATATTTAGAGCTCTCTGACACCGTTTTTGGGCCACCAACATTTTCTGGACTTTAGGGGGTCTAGGATGCCTGTAAACCCCTTTTTTGGGCCTCCAAAGTTTTCTACATTTTTGCAGCCATAAGATGCATTTTAAGGCATTTTTTGGGCTTCTAACATATTCTGAACTTTCAGGGTGTAAGATGCATTTTTCGTACCATAAATATTTTTGGGAATTTCAGTGGTCTAGGATACGTGTTAATGCCCCTTCTGGGCTACAAATGTTTTTGGGATATTCAGAGCTCTCTGACACCGTTTTTGGGCATCCAACATTTTCTGGACTTTAGGGGGTCTAGGATGACTGTAAACCCCTTTTTTGGGCCTCTAAAGTTTTCAACATGTTTGCAGCCTAAGATGCATATTAAGGCCTTTTTTGGGCTGCTAACATATTCTGAACTTTCAGTGGTGTAGGATGCATTTTTCGTGCCATAAATATTTTTGGGAATTTCAGTGGTCTAGGATGTGGGTTAATGCCCATTTCAGGCTGCACATGTTTTTGGGATATTCAGAGCTCTCTGACGCCGTTTTTGGGCAACCAACATTTTCTGGACTTTAGGGGGTCTAGGATGCCTGTAAACCCCTTTTTTGGGCCCCCAAATTTTTCAACATTTTTGCAGTCTAAGATGCATTTTTAGGCCTTTTTTGGGCTGCTATCATATTCTGAACTTTCAGTGGTGCAGGATGCATGTTATTTCCATAAATATTTTTTGGAATTTCAGTGGTCTAGGATGCAGGTAAATGCCCATTTCAGGCTGCAAATGTTTTTGGGATATTCAGAGCTCTCTGACACCGTTTTTTTTGGGCCACCAACATTTTCTGGACTTTAGGGGGTCTAGGATGCCTGTAAACCCCTTTTTTGGGCCTCCAAAGTTTTCTACATTTTTGCAGCCCTAAGATGCATGTTATGGCCTTTTTTGGGCTGCTAACATATTCTGAACTTTCAGCGGTGTAGGATGCGTTTTTCCTGCCATAAATATTTTTGGGAATTTCAGTGGTTAAGGATGCGGGTTAATGCCCATTTCAGGCTGCAAATGTTTTTGGGACATTCAGAGCTTTCTGACACAGTTTTTAGGCCACCAACATTTTCTGGACTTTAGGGGGTCTAGGATGCCTGTAAACCCCTTTTTTGGGCCTCCAAAGTTTTCTACATTTTTGCAGCCATAAGATGCATTTTAAGGCATGTTTTGGGCTTCTAACATATTCTGAACTTTCAGGGTGTAAGATGCATTTTTCGGACCATAAATATTTTTGGGAATTTCAGTGGTCTAGGATACGTGTTAATGCCCCTTCTGGGCTACAAATGTTTTTGGGATATTCAGAGCTCTCTGACACCGTTTTTTGGGCATCCAACATTTTCTGGACTTTAGGGGGTCTAGGATGACTGTAAACCCCTTTTTGGGCCTCTAAAGTTTTCAACATGTTTGCAGCCTAAGATGCATATTAAGGCCTTTTTTGGGCTGCTAACATATTCTGAACTTTCAGTGGTGCAGGATGCATGTTATTTCCATAAATATTTTTGGGAATTTCAGTGGTCTAGGATGCGGGTTAATGCCCATTTCAGGCTGCAAATGTTTTTGGGATATTCAGAGCTCTCTGACACCGTTTTTGGGCAACCAACATTTTCTGGACTTTAGGGGGTCTAGGATGCCTGTAAACCCCTTTTTTGGGCCTCCAAAGTTTTCAACATTTTTGCAGCCTAAGATGCATTTTAAGGCCTTTTTTGGGCTGCTATCATATTCTGAACTTTCAGTGGTGCAGGATGCATGTTATTTCCATAAATATTTTTGGGAATTTCAGTGGTCTAGGATGAGGGTTAATGCCCATTTCAGGCTGCAAATGGTTTTGGGACATTCAGAGCTCTCTGACACAGTTTTTGGGCCACCAACTTTTTCTGGACTTTAGGATGTCTAGGATGACTGTAAACCCCTTTTTTGGGCCTCTAAAGTTTTCAACATTTTTGCAGCCTAAAATGCATATTAAGGCCTTTTTTGGGCTGCTAACATATTCTGAACTTTCAGTGGTGTCGGATGCATTTTTCGTGCCATAAATATTTTTGGGAATTTCAGTGGTCTAGGATGAGGGTTAATGCCCATTTCAGGCTGCAAATGTTTTTGGGACATTCAGAGCTTTCTGACACAGTTTTTAGGCCACCAACATTTTCTGGACTTTAGGGGGTCTAGGATGCCTGTAAACCCCTTTTTTGGGCCTCCAAAGTTTTCTACATTTTTGCAGCCATTAGATGCATTTTAAGGCATTTTTTGGGTTTCTAACATATTCTGAACTTTCAGGGTGTAAGATGCATTTTTCGTACCATAAATATTTTTTAGAATTTCAGTGGTCTAGGATACGTGTTAATGCCCCTTCTGGGCTACAAATGTTTTTGGGATATTCAGAGCTCTCTGACACCGTTTTTGGGCATACAACATTTTCTGGACTTTAGGGGGTCTAGGATGACTGTAAAACCCTTTTTTGGGCCTCTAAAGTTTTCAACATGTTTGCAGCCTAAGATGCATTTTAATGCCTTTTTTGGGCTGCTATGATATTCTGAACTTTCAGTGGTGCAGGATGCATGTTATTTCCATAAATATTTTTGGGAATTTCAGTGGTCTAGGATGCGGGTTAATGCCCATTTCAGGCTGCAAATGTTTTTGGGATATTCAGAGCTCTCTGACACCGTTTTTGGGCCACCAACATTTTCTGGACTTTAGGGGGTCTAGGATGCCTGTAAACCCCTTTTTTGGGCCTCCAAAGTTTTCTACATTTTTGCAGCCCTAAGATGCATGTTATGGCCTTTTTTGGGCTGCTAACATATTCTGAACTTTCAGTGGTGTAGGATGCATTTTTCGTGCCATAAATATTTTTGGGAATTTCAGTGGTCTAGGATGCGGGTTAATGCCCATTTCAGGCTGCAAATGTTTTTGGGATATTCAGAGCTCTCTGACACCGTTTTTGGGCCACCAACATTTTCTGGACTTTAGGGGGTCTAGGATGCCTGTAAACCCCTTTTTTGGGCCTCCAGAGTTTTCTGCATTTTTGCAGCCATAAAATGCATTTTAAGGCATTTTTTGGGCTTCTAACATATTCTGAACTTTCAGGGTGTAAGATGCATTTTTCGTACCATAAATATTTTTGGGAATTTCAGTGGTCTAGGATACGTGTTAATGCCCCTTCTGGGCTACAAATGTTTTTGGGATATTCAGAGCTCTCTGACACCGTTTTTGGGCATCCAACATTTTCTGGACTTTAGGGGGTCTAGGATGACTGTAAACCCCTTTTTTGGGCCTCTAAAGTTTTCAACATGTTTGCAGCCTAAGATGCATATTAAGGCCTTTTTTGGGCTGCTAACATATTCTGAACTTTCAGTGGTGTAGGATGCATTTTTCGTGCCATAAATATTTTTGGGAATTTCAGTGGTCTAGGATGCGGGTTAATGCCCATTTCAGGCTGCGAATGTTTTTGGGATATTCAGAGCTCTCTGACACCGTTTTTGGGCATCCAGCATTTTCTGGACTTTAGGGGGTCTAGGATGACTGTAAACCCCTTTTTTGGGCCTCTAAAGTTTTCAACATGTTTGCAGCCTAAGATGCATTTTAAGGCCTTTTTTGGGCTGCTATCATATTCTGAACTTTCAGTGGTGCAGGATGCATGTTATTTCCATAAATATTTTTGGGAATTTCAGTGGTCTAGGATGCGGGTTAATGCCCATTTCAGGCTGCAAATGTTTTTGGGATATTCAGAACTCTCTGACACCGTTTTTGGGCCACCAACATTTTCTGGACTTTAGGGGGTCTAGGATGCCTGTAAACCCCTTTTTTGGGCCTCCAAAGTTTTCTACATTTTTGCAGCCATAAGATGCATTTTAAGGCATTTTTTGGGCTTCTAACATATTCTGAACTTTCAGTTGTGTAAGATGCATTTTTCGTACCATAAATATTTTTGGGAATTTCAGTGGTCTAGGATACGTGTTAATGCCCTTTCTGGGCTACAAATGTTTTTGGGATATTCAGAGCTCTCTGACACCGTTTTTGGGCATCCAACATTTTCTGGACTTTAGGGGGTCTAGGATGACTGTAAACCCCTTTTTTGGGCCTCTAAAGTTTTCAACATGTTTGCAGCCTAAGATGCATATTAAGGCCTTTTTTGGGCTGCTAACATATTCTGAACTTCAGTGGTGTAGGATGCATTTTTCGTGCCATAAATATTTTTGGGAATTTCAGTGGTCTAGGATGTGGGTTAATGCCCATTTCAGGCTGCAAATGTTTTTGGGAAATTCAGAGCTCTCTGACACCGTTTTTGGGCAACCAACATTTTCTGGACTTTAGGAGGTCTAGGATGCCTGTAAACCCCTTTTTTGGGCCCCCAAAGTTTTCAACATTTTTGCAGTCTAAGATGCATTTTAAGGCCTTTTTTGGGCTGCTATCATATTCTGAACTTTCAGTGGTGCAGGATGCATGTTATTTCCCTAAATATTTTTGGGAATTTCAGTGGTCTAGGATGCAGGTAAATGCCCATTTCAGGCTGCAAATGTTTTTGGGATATTCAGAGCTCTCTGACACCGTTTTTGGGCCACCAACATTTTCTGGACTTCAGGGGGTCTAGGATGCCTGTAAACCCCTTTTTTGGGCCTCCAAAGTTTTCTACATTTTTGCAGCCCTAAGATGCATGTTATGGCCTTTTTTGGGCTGCTAACATATTCTGAACTTTCAGCGGTGTAGGATGCGTTTTTCCTGCCATAAATATTTTTGGGAATTTCAGTGGTTAAGGATGTGGGTTAATGCCCATTTCAGGCTGCAAATGTTTTTGGGACATTCAGAGCTTTCTGACACAGTTTTTAGGCCACCAACATTTTCTGGACTTTAGGGGGTCTAGGATGCCTGTAAACCCCTTTTTTGGGCCTCCAAAGTTTTCTACATTTTTGCAGCCATAAGATGCATTTTAAGGCATTTTTTGGGCTTCTAACATATTCTGAACTTTCAGGGTGTAAGATGCATTTTTCGTGCCATAAATATTTTTGGGAATTTCAGTGGTCTAGGATACGTGTTAATGCCCCTTCTGGGCTACCAATGTTTTTGGGATATTCAGAGCTCTCTGACACCGTTTTTTGGGCATCCAACATTTTCTGGACTTTAGGGGGTCTAGGATGACTGTAAACCCCTTTTTTGGGCCTCTAAAGTTTTCAACATGTTTGCAGCCTAAGATGCATATTAAGGCCTTTTTTGGGCTGCTAACATATTCTGAACTTTCAGTGGTGTAGGATGCATTTTTCGTGCCATAAATATTTTTGGGAATTTCAGTGGTCTAGGATGCCCATTTCAGGCTGCAAATGTTTTTGGGATATTCAGAGCTCTCTGACACCGTTTTTGGGCAACCAACATTTTCTGGATTTTAGGGGGTCTACGATGCCTGTAAACCCCTTTTTTGGACCTCCAAAGTTGTCAATATTTTTGCAGCCTAAGATGCATTTTAAGGCCTTTTTTGGGCTGCTAACATATTCTGAACTTTCAGCGGTGTAGGATGCATTTTTCGTGCAATGAATATTTTTGGGAATTTCAGTGGTCTAGGATGCGGTTTAATGCCCATTTCAGGCTGCAAATATTTTTGGGACATTCAGAGCTTTCTGACACAGTTTTTAGGCCACCAACATTTTCTGGACTTTAGGGGGTCTAGGATGCCTGTAAACCCCTTTTTTGGGCCTCCAAAGTTTTCAACATTTTTGCAGCCTAAGATGCATTTTAAGGCCTTTTTTGGGCTGCTATCATATTCTGAACTTTCAGCGGTGCAGGATGCATTTTTCGTGCACAAAATATTTTTGGGAATTTCAGTGGTCTAGGATGCGGGTTAATGCCCATTTCAGGCTGTAAATGTTTTTGGGACATTCAGAGCTCTCTGACACAGTTTTTGGGCCACCAACATTTTCCGGACTTTAGGGGGTCTAGGATGACTGTAAACCCCTTTTTTGGGCCTCCAAAGTTTTCAACATTTTTGCAGCCTAAGATGATTTTTAGGCCTTTTTTGGGCTGTTATCATATTCTGAACTTTCAGTGGTGCAGGATGCATGTTATTTCCATAAATACTTTTGGGAATTTCAGTGGTCTAGGATGCGGGTTAATGCCCATTTCAGGCTGCAAATGTTTTTGGGACATTCAGAGCTCTCTGACACAGTTTTTGGGCCACCAACATTTTCCGGACTTTAGGGGATCTAGGATGACTGTAAACCCCTTTTTTGGGCCTCCAAAGTTTTCTACATTTTTGCAGCCATAAGATGCATTTTAAGGCATTTTTCTGGGCTTCTAACATATTCTGAACTTTCAGCGGTGCAGGATGCATTTTTCGTGCCATGAATATTTTTGGGAATTTCAGTGGTGTAGGATGCGGGTTAATGCCCATTTCAGGCTGCAAATGCTTTTGGGACATTCAGAGCTTTCTGACACAGTTTCAAGGCCACCAACATTTTCTGGACTTTAGGGGGTCTACGATGACTGTAAACCACTTTTTTGTGCCTCCAAAGTTTTCAACATTTTTGCAGCCTAAGATGCATTTTAAGGCCTTTTTTGGGCTGCTATCATATTCTGAACTTTCAGTGGTGCAGGATGCATGTTATTTCCATAAATATTTTTGGGAATTTCAGTGGTCTAGGATGCGGGTTACTGCCCATATCAGGCTGCAAATGTTTTTGGGATATTCAGAGCTCTCTGACACCGTTTTTGGGCAACCAACATTTTCTGGACTTTAGGGGGTCTAGGATGACTGTAAACCCCTTTTTTGGGCCTCTAAAGTTTTCAACATTTTTGCAGCCTAAGATGCATATTAAGGCCTTTTTTGGGCTGCTAACATATTCTGAACTTTCAGTGGTGTAGGATGCGTTTTCCTGCCATGAATATTTTTGGGAATTTCAGTGGTGTAGGATGCGGGTTAATGCCCATTTCAGGCTGCAAATGTTTTTGGGACATTCAGAGCTTTCTGACACAGTTTTTAGGCCACCAACATTTTCTGGACTTTAGGGGGACTAGGATGCATGTAAACCCCTTTTTTGGGCCTCCAAAGTTTTCTACATTTTTGCAGCCATAAGATGCATTTTAAGGCATTTTTTGGGCTTCTAACATATTCTGAACTTTCAGAGTGTAAGATGCATTTTTCGTGCCATACATATGTTTGGGAATTTCAATGGTCTAGGATGCGTGTTAATGCCCCTTATAGGCTACAAATGTTTTGGGGATATTCAGAGCTCTCTGACACCGTTTTTTGGCCACCAACATTTTCTGGACTTTAGGGGGTCTACGATGCCTGTAAACCCCTTTTTTGGACCTCCAAAGTTTTCAATATTTTTGCAGCCTAAGATGCATTTTAAGGCCTTTTTTGGGCTGCTAACATATTCTGAACTTTCAGCGGTGTAGGATGCATTTTTCGTGCAATGAATATTTTTGGGAATTTCAGTGGTCTAGGATGCGGTTTAATGCCCATTTCAGGCTGCAAATATTTTTGGGACATTCAGAGCTTTCTGACACAGTTTTTAGGCCACCAACATTTTCTGGACTTTAGGGGGTCTAGGATGCCTGTAAACCCCTTTTTTGGGCCTCCAAAGTTTTCAACATTTTTGCAGCCTAAGATGCATTTTAAGGCCTTTTTTGAGCTGCTATCATATTCTGAACTTTCAGTGGTGCAGGATGCATGTTATTTCCATAAATATTTTTGGGAATTTCAGTGGTCTAGGATGAGGGTTAATGCCCATTTCAGGCTGCAAATGTTTTTGGGACATTCAGAGCTCTCTGACACAGTTTTTGGGCCACCAACTTTTTCTGGACTTTAGGGGGTCTAGGATGACTGTAAACCCATTTTTTGGGCCTCTAAAGTTTTCAACATTTTTGCAGCCTAAAATGCATATTAAGGCCTTTTTTGGGCTGCTAACATATTCTGAACTTTCAGTGGTGTCGGATGCATTTTTCGTGCCATAAATATTTTTGGGAATTTCAATGGTCTAAGATGAGGGTTAATGCCCATTTCAGGCTGCAAATGTTTCTGGGACATTCAGAGCTTTCTGACACAGTTTTTAGGCCACCAACATTTTCTGGACTTTAGGGGGTCTAGGATGCCTGTGAACCCCTTTTTTGGGCCTCCAAAGTTTTCTACATTTTTGCAGCCATTAGATGCATTTTAAGGCATTTTTTGGGCTTCTAACATATTCTGAACTTTCAGGGTGTAAGATGCATTTTTCGTACCATAAATATTTTTTAGAATTTCAGTGGTCTAGGATACGTGTTAATGCCCCTTCTGGGCTACAAATGTTTTTGGGATATTCAGAGATCTCTGACACCGTTTTTGGGCATACAACATTTTCTGGACTTTAGGGGGTCTAGGATGACTGTAACCCCCTTTTTTGGGCCTCTAAAGTTTTCAACATGTTTGCAGCCTAAGATGCATATTAAGGCCTTTTTTGGGCTGCTAACATATTCTGAACTTTCAGTGGTGTAGGATGCATTTTTCGTGCCATAAATATTTTTGGGAATTTCAGTGGTCTAGGATGCGGGTTAATGCCCATTTCAGGCTGCAAATGTTTTTGGGACATTCAGAGCTCTCTGACACAGTTTTTGGTCCACCAACTTTTTCTGGACTTTAGGGGGTCTAGGATGACTGTAAACCCCTTTTTTGGGCCTCTAAAGTTTTCAACATTTTTGCAGCCTAAAATGCATATTAAGGCCTTTTTTGGGCTGCTAACATATTCTGAACTTTCAGTGGTGTCGGATGCATTTTTCGTGCCATAAATATTTTTGGGAATTTCAATGGTCTAGGATGAGGGTTAATGCCCATTTCAGGCTGCAAATGTTTTTGGGACATTCAGAGCTTTCTGACACAGTTTTTAGGCCACCAACATTGTCTGGACTTTAGGGGGTCTAGGATGCCTGTGAACCCCTTTTTTGGGCCTCCAAAGTTTTCTACATTTTTGCAGCCATTAAATGCATTTTAAGGCATTTTTTGGGCTTCTAACATATTCTGAACTTTCAGGGTGTAAGATGCATTTTTCGTACCATAAATATTTTTTAGAATTTCAGTGGTCTAGGATACGTGTTAATGCCCCTTCTGGGCTACAAATGTTTTTGGGATATTCAGAGCTCTCTGACACCGTTTTTGGGCATACAACATTTTCTGGACTTTAGGGGGTCTAGGATGACTGTAAACCCCTTTTTTGGGCCTCTAAAGTTTTCAACATGTTTGCAGCCTAAGATGCATATTAAGGCCTTTTTTGGGCTGCTATCATATTCTGAACTTTCAGTGGTGCAGGATGCATGTTATTTCCATAAATATTTTTGGGAATTTCAGTGGTCTAGGATGCGGGTTAATGCCCATTTCAGGCTGCAAATGTTTTTGGGATATTCAGAGCTCTCTGACACCGTTTTTGGGCCACCAACATTTTCTGGACTTTAGGGGGTCTAGGATGCCTGTAAACCCCTTTTTTGGGCCTCCAAAGTTTTCTACATTTTTGCAGCCCTAAGATGCATGTTATGGCCTTTTTTGGGCTGCTAACATATTCTGAACTTTCAGTGGTGTAGGATGCATTTTTCGTGCCATAAATATTTTTGGGAATTTCAGTGGTCTAGGATGCGGGTTAATGCCCATTTCAGGCTGCAAATGTTTTTGGGATATTCAGAGCTCTCTGACACCGTTTTTGGGCCACCAACATTTTCTGGACTTTAGGGGGTCTAGGATGCCTGTAAACCCCTTTTTTGGGCCTCCAAAGTTTTCTACATTTTTGCAGCCATAAGATGCATTTTAAGGCATGTTTTGGGCTTCTAACATATTCTGAACTTTCAGGGTGTAAGATGCATTTTTCGTACCATGAATATTTTTGGGAATTTCAGTGGTCTAGGATACGTGTTAATGCCCCTTCTGGGCTACAAATGTTTTTGGGATATTCAGAGCTCTCTGACACCGTTTTTGGGCATCCAACATTTTCTGGACTTTAGGGGGTCTAGGATGACTGTAAACCCCTTTTTTGGGCCTCTAAAGTTTTCAACATGTTTGCAGCCTAAGATGCATATTAAGGCCTTTTTTGGGCTGCTAACATATTCTGAACTTTCAGTGGTGTAGGATGCATTTTTCGTGCCATAAATATTTTTGGGAATTTCAGTGGTCTAGGATGTGGGTTAATGCCCATTTCAGGCTGCACATGTTTTTGGGATATTCAGAGCTCTCTGACGCCGTTTTTGGGCAACCAACATTTTCTGGACTTTAGGGGGTCTAGGATGCCTGTAAACCCCTTTTTTGGGCCCCCAAATTTTTCAACATTTTTGCAGTCTAAGATGCATTTTTAGGCCTTTTTTGGGCTGCTATCATATTCTGAACTTTCAGTGGTGCAGGATGCATGTTATTTCCATAAATATTTTTTGGAATTTCAGTGGTCTAGGATGCAGGTAAATGCCCATTTCAGGCTGCAAATGTTTTTGGGATATTCAGAGCTCTCTGACACCGTTTTTGGGCCACCAACATTTTCTGGACTTTAGGGGGTCTAGGATGCCTGTAAACCCCTTTTTTGGGCCTCCAAAGTTTTCTACATTTTTGCAGCCCTAAGATGCATGTTATGGCCTTTTTTGGGCTGCTAACATATTCTGAACTTTCAGCGGTGTAGGATGCGTTTTTCCTGCCATAAATATTTTTGGGAATTTCAGTGGTTAAGGATGCGGGTTAATGCCCATTTCAGGCTGCAAATGTTTTTGGGACATTCAGAGCTTTCTGACACAGTTTTTAGGCCACCAACATTTTCTGGACTTTAGGGGGTCTAGGATGCCTGTAAACCCCTTTTTTGGGCCTCCAAAGTTTTCAACATTTTTGCAGCCTAAGATGATTTTTAGGCCTTTTTTGGGCTGTTATCATATTCTGAACTTTCAGTGGTGCAGGATGCATGTTATTTCCATAAATACTTTTGGGAATTTCAGTGGTCTAGGATGCGGGTTAATGCCCATTTCAGGCTGCAAATGTTTTTGGGACATTCAGAGCTCTCTGACACAGTTTTTGGGCCACCAACATTTTCCGGACTTTAGGGGATCTAGGATGACTGTAAACCCCTTTTTTGGGCCTCCAAAGTTTTCAACATTTTTGCAGCCTAAGATGATTTTTAGGCCTTTTTTGGGCTGTTATCATATTCTGAACTTTCAGTGGTGCAGGATGCATGTTATTTCCATAAATACTTTTGGGAATTTCAGTGGTCTAGGATGCGGGTTAATGCCCATTTCAGGCTGCAAATGTTTTTGGGACATTCCGAGCTTTCTGACACAGTTTTTTGGCCACCAACATTTTCTGGACTTTAGGGGGTCTAGGATGCCTGTAAACCCCCCTTTTTTGGGCCTCCAAAGTTTTCTACATTTTTGCAGCCATAAGATGCATTTTAAGGCATTTTTCTGGGCTTCTAACATATTCTGAACTTTCAGCGGTGCAGGATGCATTTTTCGTGCCATGAATATTTTTGGGAATTTCAGTGGTGTAGGATGCGGGTTAATGCCCATTTCAGGCTGCAAATGCTTTTGGGACATTCAGAGCTTTCTGACACAGTTTCAAGGCCACCAACATTTTCTGGACTTTAGGGGGTCTACGATGACTGTAAACCACTTTTTTGTGCCTCCAAAGTTTTCAACATTTTTGCAGCCTAAGATGCATTTTAAGGCCTTTTTTGGGCTGCTATCATATTCTGAACTTTCAGTGGTGCAGGATGCATGTTATTTCCATAAATATTTTTGGGAATTTCAGTGGTCTAGGATGCGGGTTACTGCCCATATCAGGCTGCAAATGTTTTTGGGATATTCAGAGCTCTCTGGCACCGTTTTTGGGCAACCAACATTTTCTGGACTTTAGGGGGTCTAGGATGACTGTAAACCCCTTTTTTGGGCCTCTAAAGTTTTCAACATTTTTGCAGCCTAAGATGCATATTAAGGCCTTTTTTGGGCTGCTAACATATTCTGAACTTTCAGTGGTGTAGGATGCGTTTTCCTGCCATGAATATTTTTGGGAATTTCAGTGGTGTAGGATGCGGGTTAATGCCCATTTCAGGCTGCAAATGTTTTTGGGACATTCAGAGCTTTCTGACACAGTTTTTAGGCCACCAACATTTTCTGGACTTTAGGGGGACTAGGATGCATGTAAACCCCTTTTTTGGGCCTCCAAAGTTTTCTACATTTTTGCAGCCATAAGATGCATTTTAAGGCATTTTTTGGGCTTCTAACATATTCTGAACTTTCAGAGTGTAAGATGCATTTTTCGTGCCATACATATGTTTGGGAATTTCAATGGTCTAGGATGCGTGTTAATGCCCCTTATAGGCTACACATGTTTTGGGGATATTCAGAGCTCTCTGACACCGTTTTTTGGCCACCAACATTTTCTGGACTTTAGGGGGTCTACGATGCCTGTAAACCCCTTTTTTGGACCTCCAAAGTTTTCAATATTTTTGCAGCCTAAGATGCATTTTAAGGCCTTTTTTGGGCTGCTAACATATTCTGAACTTTCAGCGGTGTAGGATGCATTTTTCGTGCAATGAATATTTTTGGGAATTTCAGTGGTCTAGGATGCGGTTTAATGCCCATTTCAGGCTGCAAATATTTTTGGGACATTCAGAGCTTTCTGACACAGTTTTTAGGCCACCAACATTTTCTGGACTTTAGGGGGTCTAGGATGCCTGTAAACCCCTTTTTTGGGCCTCCAAAGTTTTCAACATTTTTGCAGCCTAAGATGCATTTTAAGGCCTTTTTTGAGCTGCTATCATATTCTGAACTTTCAGTGGTGCAGGATGCATGTTATTTCCATAAATATTTTTGGGAATTTCAGTGGTCTAGGATGAGGGTTAATGCCCATTTCAGGCTGCAAATGTTTTTGGGACATTCAGAGCTCTCTGACACAGTTTTTGGGCCACCAACTTTTTCTGGACTTTAGGGGGTCTAGGATGACTGTAAACCCCTTTTTTGGGCCTCTAAAGTTTTCAACATTTTTGCAGCCTAAAATGCATATTAAGGCCTTTTTTGGGCTGCTAACATATTCTGAACTTTCAGTGGTGTCGGATGCATTTTTCGTGCCATAAATATTTTTGGGAATTTCAATGGTCTAAGATGAGGGTTAATGCCCATTTCAGGCTGCAAATGTTTCTGGGACATTCAGAGCTTTCTGACACAGTTTTTAGGCCACCAACATTTTCTGGACTTTAGGGGGTCTAGGATGCCTGTGAACCCCTTTTTTGGGCCTCCAAAGTTTTCTACATTTTTGCAGCCATTAGATGCATTTTAAGGCATTTTTTGGGCTTCTAACATATTCTGAACTTTCAGGGTGTAAGATGCATTTTTCGTACCATAAATATTTTTTAGAATTTCAGTGGTCTAGGATACGTGTTAATGCCCCTTCTGGGCTACAAATGTTTTTGGGATATTCAGAGATCTCTGACACCGTTTTTGGGCATACAACATTTTCTGGACTTTAGGGGGTCTAGGATGACTGTAACCCCCTTTTTTGGGCCTCTAAAGTTTTCAACATGTTTGCAGCCTAAGATGCATATTAAGGCCTTTTTTGGGCTGCTAACATATTCTGAACTTTCAGTGGTGTAGGATGCATTTTTCGTGCCATAAATATTTTTGGGAATTTCAGTGGTCTAGGATGCGGGTTAATGCCCATTTCAGGCTGCAAATGTTTTTGGGATATTCAGAGCTCTCTGACACCGTTTTTGGGCAACCAACATTTTCTGGACTTTAGGGGGTCTAGGATGCCTGTAAACCCCTTTTTTGGGCCTCCAACGTTTTCAACATTTTTGCAGCCTAAGATGCATTTTAAGGCCTTTTTTGGGCTGCTATCATATTCTGAACTTTCAGTGGTGCAGGATGCATGTTATTTCCATAAATATTTTTGGGAATTTCAGTGGTCTAGGATGCAGGTTAATGCCCATTTCAGGCTGCAAATGTTTTTGGGATATTCAGAGCTCTCTGACACCGTTTTTGGGCCACCAACATTTTCTGGACTTTAGGGGGTCTAGGATGCCTGTAAACCCCTTTTTTGGGCCTCCAAAGTTTTCTACATTTTTGCAGCCCTAAGATGCATGTTATGGCCTTTTTTGGGCTGCTAACATATTCTGAACTTTCAGTAGTGTAGGATGCATTTTTCGTGCCATAAATATTTTTGGGAATTTCAGTGGTCTAGGATGCGGGTTAATGCCCATTTCAGGCTGCAAATGTTTTTGGGATATTCAGAGCTCCCTGACACCGTTTTTGGGCCACCAACATTTTCTGGACTTTAGGGGGTCTAGGATGCCTGTAAAGCCCTTTTTTGGACCTCCAAAGTTTTCTACATTTTTGCAGCCCTAAGATGCATGTTATGGCCTTTTTTGGGCTGCTAACATATTCTGAACTTTCAGCGGTGTAGGATGCGTTTTTCCTGCCATAAATATTTTTGGGAATTTCAGTGGTTAAGGATGTGGGTTAATGCCCATTTCAGGCTGCAAATGTTTTTGGGACATTCAGAGCTTTCTGACACAGTTTTTAGGCCACCAACATTTTCTGGACTTTAGGGGGTCTAGGATGCCTGTAAACCCCTTTTTTGCGTCTCTAAAGTTTTCTACATTTTTGCAGCCATAAGATGCATTTTAAGGCATTTTTTGGGCTTATAACATATTCTGAACTTTCAGGGTGTAAGATGCATTTTTCGTGCCATAAATATTTTTGGGAATTTCAGTGGTCTAGTATACGTGTTAATGCCCCTTCTGGGCTACCAATGTTTTTGGGATATTCAGAGCTCTCTGACACCGTTTTTTGGGCATCCAACATTTTCTGGACTTTAGGGGGTCTAGGATGACTGTAAACCCCTTTTTTGGGCCTCTAAAGTTTTCAACATGTTTGCAGCCTAAGATGCATATTAAGGCCTTTTTTGGGCTGCTAACATATTCTGAACTTTCAGTGGTGTAGGATGCATTTTTCGTGCCATAAATATTTTTGGGAATTTCAGTGGTCTAGGATGCCCATTTCAGGCTGCAAATGTTTTTGGGATATTCAGAGCTCTCTGACACCGTTTTTGGGCAACCAACATTTTCTGGATTTTAGGGGGTCTACGATGCCTGTAAACCCCTTTTTTGGACCTCCAAAGTTGTCAATATTTTTGCAGCCTAAGATGCATTTTAAGGCCTTTTTTGGGCTGCTAACATATTCTGAACTTTCAGCGGTGTAGGATGCATTTTTCGTGCAATGAATATTTTTGGGAATTTCAGTGGTCTAGGATGCGGTTTAATGCCCATTTCAGGCTGCAAATATTTTTGGGACATTCAGAGCTTTCTGACACAGTTTTTAGGCCACCAACATTTTCTGGACTTTAGGGGGTCTAGGATGCCTGTAAACCCCTTTTTTGGGCCTCCAAAGTTTTCAACATTTTTGCAGCCTAAGATGCATTTTAAGGCCTTTTTTGGGCTGTTATCATATTCTGAACTTTCAGTGGTGCAGGATGCATGTTATTTCCATAAATACTTTTGGGAATTTCAGTGGTCTAGGATGCGGGTTAATGCCCATTTCAGGCTGCAAATGTTTTTGGGACATTCCGAGCTTTCTGACACAGTTTTTTGGCCACCAACATTTTCTGGACTTTAGGGGGTCTAGGATGCCTGTAAATCCCCCTTTTTTGGGCCTCCAAAGTTTTCTACATTTTTGCAGCCATAAGATGCATTTTAAGGCATTTTTCTGGGCTTCTAACATATTCTGAACTTTCAGCGGTGCAGGATGCATTTTTCGTGCCATAAATATTTTTGGGAATTTCAGTGGTCTAGGATGCGGGTTAATGCCCATTTCAGGCTGCACATGTTTTTGGGATATTCAGAGCTCTCTGACACCATTTTTGGGCCACCAACATTTTCTGGACTTTAGGGGGTCTAGGATGCCTGTAAACCCCTTTTTTGGGCCTCCAAAGTTTTCTACATTTTTGCAGCCCTAAGATGCATGTTATGGCCTTTTTTGGGCTGCTAACATATTCTGAAGTTTCAGCGGTGTAGGATGCATTTTTCGTGCCATAAATAATTTTGGGAATTTCAGTGGTCTAGGATACGTGTTAATGCCCCTTATGGGCTACACATGTTTTGGGGCTATTCAGAGCTCTCTGACACCGTTTTTTGGCCACCAACATTTTCTGGACTTTAGGGGGTCTAGGATGCCTGTAAACCCCTTTTTTGGGCCTCCAAAGTTTTCAACATTTTTGCAGCCTAAGATGGATTTTAAGGCCTTTTTTGGGCTGCTATCATATTCTGAACTTTCAGGGGTGTAGGATGCATTTTTTCGTGCACAAAATATTTTTGGGGATTTCAGTGGTCTAGGATGCGGGTTAATGCCCATTTCAGGCTGCAAATGCTTTTGGGACATTCAGAGCTTTCTGACACAGTTTCAAGGCCACCAACATTTTCTGGACTTTAGGGGGTCTACGATGACTGTAAACCCCTTTTTTGTGCCTCCAAAGTTTTCAACATTTTTGCAGCCTAAGATGCATTTTAAGGCCTTTTTTGGGCTGCTATCATATTCTGAACTTTCAGTGGTGCAGGATGCATGTTATTTCCATAAATATTTTTGGGAATTTCAGTGGTCTAGGATGCGGGTTACGGCCCATTTCAGGCTGCAAATGTTTTTGGGATATTCAGAGCTCTCTGACACCGTTTTTGGGCAACCAACATTTTCTGGACTTTAGGGGGTCTAGGATGACTGTAAACCCCTTTTTTGGGCCTCTAAAGTTTTCAACATTTTTGCAGCCTAAGATGCATATTAAGGCCTTTTTTGGGCTGCTAACATATTCTGAACTTTCAGTGGTGTAGGATGCGTTTTCCTGCCATGAATATTTTTGGGAATTTCAGTGGTGTAGGATGCGGGTTAATGCCCATTTCAGGCTGCAAATGTTTTTGGGACATTCAGAGCTTTCTGACACAGTTTTTAGGCCACCAACATTTTCTGGACTTTAGGGGGACTAGGATGCATGTAAACCCCTTTTTTGGGCCTCCAAAGTTTTCTACATTTTTGCAGCCATAAGATGCATTTTAAGGCATTTTTTGGGCTTCTAACATATTCTGAACTTTCAGAGTGTAAGATGCATTTTTCGTGCCATACATATGTTTGGGAATTTCAATGGTCTAGGATGCGTGTTAATGCCCCTTATAGGCTACAAATGTTTTGGGGATATTCAGAGCTCTCTGACACCGTTTTTTGGCCACCAACATTTTCTGGACTTTAGGGGGTCTACGATGCCTGTAAACCCTTTTTTTGGACCTCCAAAGTTTTCAATATTTTTGCAGCCTAAGATGCATTTTAAGGCCTTTTTTGGGCTGCTAACATATTCTGAACTTTCAGCGGTGTAGGATGCATTTTTCGTGCAATGAATATTTTTGGGAATTTCAGTGGTCTAGGATGCGGTTTAATGCCCATTTCAGGCTGCAAATATTTTTGGGACATTCAGAGCTTTCTGACACAGTTTTTAGGCCACCAACATTTTCTGGACTTTAGGGGGTCTAGGATGCCTGTAAACCCCTTTTTTGGGCCTCCAAAGTTTTCAACATTTTTGCAGCCTAAGATGCATTTTAAGGCCTTTTTTGAGCTGCTATCATATTCTGAACTTTCAGTGGTGCAGGATGCATGTTATTTCCATAAATATTTTTGGGAATTTCAGTGGTCTAGGATGAGGGTTAATGCCCATTTCAGGCTGCAAATGTTTTTGGGACATTCAGAGCTCTCTGACACAGTTTTTGGGCCACCAACTTTTTCTGGACTTTAGGGGGTCTAGGATGACTGTAAACCCATTTTTTGGGCCTCTAAAGTTTTCAACATTTTTGCAGCCTAAAATGCATATTAAGGCCTTTTTTGGGCTGCTAACATATTCTGAACTTTCAGTGGTGTCGGATGCATTTTTCGTGCCATAAATATTTTTGGGAATTTCAATGGTCTAAGATGAGGGTTAATGCCCATTTCAGGCTGCAAATGTTTCTGGGACATTCAGAGCTTTCTGACACAGTTTTTAGGCCACCAACATTTTCTGGACTTTAGGGGGTCTAGGATGCCTGTGAACCCCTTTTTTGGGCCTCCAAAGTTTTCTACATTTTTGCAGCCATTAGATGCATTTGAAGGCATTTTTTGGGCTTCTAACATATTCTGAACTTTCAGTGGTGTCGGATGCATTTTTCGTGCCATAAATATTTTTGGGAATTTCAATGGTCTAAGATGAGGGTTAATGCCCATTTCAGGCTGCAAATGTTTTTGGGATATTCAGAGCTCCCTGACACCGTTTTTGGGCCACCAACATTTTCTGGACTTTAGGGGGTCTAGGATGCCTGTAAACCCCTTTTTTGGGCCTCCAAAGTTTTCTACATTTTTGCAGCCCTAAGATGCATGTTATGGCCTTTTTTGGGCTGCTAACATATTCTGAACTTTCAGCGGTGTAGGATGCATTTTTCCTGCCATAAATATTTTTGGGAATTTCAGTGGTTAAGGATGCGGGTTAATGCCCATTTCAGGCTGCAAATGTTTTTGGGACATTCAGAGCTTTTTGACACAGTTTTTAGGCCACCAACATTTTCTGGACTTTAGGGGGTGTAGGATGCCTGTAAACCCCTTTTTTGGGCCTCCAAAGTTTTCTACATTTTTGCAGCCATAAGATGCATTTTAAGGCATTTTTTGGGCTTCTAACATATTCTGAACTTTCAGGGTGTAAGATGCATTTTTCGTACCATAAATATTTTTGGGAATTTCAGTGGTCTAGGATATATGTTAATGCCCCTTCTGGGCTACAAATGTTTTTGGGATATTCAGAGCTCTCTGACACCGTTTTTTGGGCACCCAACATTTTCTGGACTTTAGGGGGTCTAGGATGACTGCAAACCCCTTTTTTGGGCCTCTAAAGTTTTCAACATGTTTGCAGCCTAAGATGCATATTAAGGCCTTTTTTGGGCTGCTAACATATTCTGAACTTTCAGTGGTGTAGGATGCATTTTTCGTGCCATAAATATTTTTGGGAATTTCAGTGGTCTAGGATGCGGGTTAATGCCCATTTCAGGCTGCAAATGTTTTTGGGATATTCAGAGCTCTCTGACACCGTTTTTGGGCAACCAACATTTTCTGGACTTTAGGGGGTCTAGGATGCCTGTAAACCCCTTTTTTGGGCCTCCAAAGTTTTCAACATTTTTGCAGCCTAAGATGCATTTTAAGGCCTTTTTTGGGCTGCTATCATATTCTGAACTTTCAGTGGTGCAGGATGCATGTTATTTCCATAAATATTTTTGGGAATTTCAGTGGTCTAGGATGAGGGTTAATGCCCATTTCAGGCTGCAAATGTTTTTGGGACATTCAGAGCTCTCTGACACAGTTTTTGGTCCACCAACTTTTTCTGGACTTTAGGGGGTCTAGGATGACTGTAAACCCCTTTTTTGGGCCTCTAAAGTTTTCAACATTTTTGCAGCCTAAAATGCATATTAAGGCCTTTTTTGGGCTGCTAACATATTCTGAACTTTCAGTGGTGTCGGATGCATTTTTCGTGCCAGAAATATTTTTGGGAATTTCAGTGGTCTAGGATGCGGGTTAATGCCCATTTCAGGCTGCAAATGTTTTTGGGATATTCAGAGCTCCCTGACACCGTTTTTGGGCCACCAACATTTTCTGGACTTTAGGGGGTCTAGGATGCCTGTAAACCCCTTTTTTGGGCCTCTAAAGTTTTCAACATTTTTGCAGCCTAAAATGCATATTAAGGCCTTTTTTGGGCTGCTAACATATTCTGAACTTTCAGTGGTGTCGGATGCATTTTTCGTGCCATAACTATTTTTGGGAATTTCAATGGTCTAGGATGAGGGTTAATGCCCATTTCAGGCTGCAAATGTTTTTGGGACATTCAGAGCTTTCTGACACAGTTTTTAGGCCACCAACATTTTCTGGACTTTAGGGGGTCTAGGATGCCTGTGAACCCCTTTTTTGGGCCTCCAAAGATTTCTACATTTTTGCAGCCATTAGATGCATTTTAAGGCATTTTTTGGGCTTCTAACCTATTCTGAACTTTCAGGGTGTAAGATGCATTTTTCGTACCATAAATATTTTTTAGAATTTCAGTGGTCTAGGATACGTGTTAATGCCCCTTCTGGGCTACAAATGTTTTTGGGATATTCAGAGCTCTCTGACACCGTTTTTGGGCATACAACATTTTCTGGACTTTAGGGGGTCTAGGATGACTGTAAACCCCTTTTTTGGGCCTCTAAAGTTTTCAACATGTTTGCAGCCTAAGATGCATATTAAGGCCTTTTTTGGGCTGCTATCATATTCTGAACTTTCAGTGGTGCAGGATGCATGTTATTTCCATAAATATTTTTGGGAATTTCAGTGGTCTAGGATGCGGGTTAATGCCCATTTCAGGCTGCAAATGTTTTTGGGATATTCAGAGCTCTCTGACACCGTTTTTGGGCCACCAACATTTTCTGGACTTTAGGGGTCTAGGATGCCTGTAAACCCCTTTTTTGGGCCTCCAAAGTTTTCTACATTTTTGCAGCCCTAAGATGCATGTTATGGCCTTTTTTGGGCTGCTAACATATTCTGAACTTTCAGTGGTGTAGGATGCATTTTTCGTGCCATAAATATTTTTGGGAATTTCAGTGGTCTAGGATGCGGGTTAATGCCGATTTCAGGCTGCAAATGTTTTTGGGATATTCAGAGCTCTCTGACACCGTTTTTGGGCCACCAACATTTTCTGGACTTTAGGGGGTCTAGGATGCCTGTAAACCCCTTTTTTGGGCCTCCAAAGTTTTCTACATTTTTGCAGCCATAAGATGCATTTTAAGGCATTTTTTGGGCTTCTAACATATTCTGAACTTTCAGGGTGTAAGATGCATTTTTCGTACCATGAATATTTTTGGGAATTTCAGTGGTCTAGGATACGTGTTAATGCCCCTTCTGGGCTACAAATGTTTTTGGGATATTCAGAGCTCTCTGACACCGTTTTTGGGCATCCAACATTTTCTGGACTTTAGGGGGTCTAGGATGACTGTAAACCCCTTTTTTGGGCCTCTAAAGTTTTCAACATGTTTGCAGCCTAAGATGCATATTAAGGCCTTTTTTGGGCTGCTAACATATTCTGAACTTTTAGTGGTGTAGGATGCATTTTTCGTGCCATAAATATTTTTGGGAATTTCAGTGGTCTAGGATGTGGGTTAATGCCCATTTCAGGCTGCACATGTTTTTGGGATATTCAGAGCTCTCTGACGCCGTTTTTGGGCAACCAAAATTTTCTGGACTTTAGGGGGTCTAGGATGCCTGTAAACCCCTTTTTTGGGCCCCCAAATTTTTCAACATTTTTGCAGTCTAAGATGCATTTTTAGGCCTTTTTTGGGCTGCTATCATATTCTGAACTTTCAGTGGTGCAGGATGCATGTTATTTCCATAAATATTTTTTGGAATTTCAGTGGTCTAGGATGCGGCTTAATGCCCATTTCAGGCTGCAAATATTTTTGGGACATTCAGAGCTTTCTGACACAGTTTTTAGGCCACCAACATTTTCTGGACTTTAGGGGGTCTAGGATGCCTGTAAACCCCTTTTTTGGGCCTCCAAAGTTTTCAACATTTTTGCAGCCTAAGATGCATTTTAAGGCCTTTTTTGGGCTGCTATCATATTCTGAACTTTCAGCGGTGCAGGATGCATTTTTCGTGCACAAAATATTTTTGGGAATTTCAGTGGTCTAGGATGCGGGTTAATGCCCATTTCAGGCTGTAAATGTTTTTGGGACATTCAGAGCTCTCTGACACAGTTTTTGGGCCACCAACATTTTCCGGACTTTAGGGGGTCTAGGATGACTGTAAACCCCTTTTTTGGGCCTCCAAAGTTTTCAACATTTTTGCAGCCTAAGATGATTTTTAGGCCTTTTTTGGGCTGTTATCATATTCTGAACTTTCAGTGGTGCAGGATGCATGTTATTTCCATAAATACTTTTGGGAATTTCAGTGGTCTAGGATGCGGGTTAATGCCCATTTCAGGCTGCAAATGTTTTTGGGACATTCAGAGCTCTCTGACACAGTTTTTGGGCCACCAACATTTTCCGCACTTTAGGGGGTCTAGGATGACTGTAAACCCCTTTTTTGGGCCTCCAAAGTTTTCAACATTTTTGCAGCCTAAGATGATTTTTAGGCCTTTTTTGGGCTGTTATCATATTCTGAACTTTCAGTGGTGCAGGATGCATGTTATTTCCATAAATACTTTTGGGAATTTCAGTGGTCTAGGATGCGGGTTAATGCCCATTTCAGGCTGCAAATGTTTTTGGGACATTCCGAGCTTTCTGACACAGTTTTTTGGCCACCAACATTTTCTGGACTTTAGGGGGTCTAGGATGCCTGTAAATCCCCCTTTTTTGGGCCTCCAAAGTTTTCTACATTTTTGCAGCCATAAGATGCATTTTAAGGCATTTTTCTGGGCTTCTAACATATTCTGAACTTTCAGCGGTGCAGGATGCATTTTTCGTGCCATAAATATTTTTGGGAATTTCAGTGGTCTAGGATGCGGGTTAATGCCCATTTCAGGCTGCACATGTTTTTGGGATATTCAGAGCTCTCTGACACCATTTTTGGGCCACCAACATTTTCTGGACTTTAGGGGGTCTAGGATGCCTGTAAACCCCTTTTTTGGGCCTCCAAAGTTTTCTACATTTTTGCAGCCCTAAGATGCATGTTATGGCCTTTTTTGGGCTGCTAACATATTCTGAAGTTTCAGCGGTGTAGGATGCATTTTTCGTGCCATAAATAATTTTGGGAATTTCAGTGGTCTAGGATACGTATTAATGCCCCTTATGGGCTACAAATGTTTTGGGGCTATTCAGAGCTCTCTGACACCGTTTTTTGGCCACCAACATTTTCTGGACTTTAGGGGGTCTAGGATGCCTGTAAACCCCTTTTTTGGGCCTCCAAAGTTTTCAACATTTTTGCAGCCTAAGATGGATTTTAAGGCCTTTTTTGGGCTGCTATCATATTCTGAACTTTCAGGGGTGTAGGATGCATTTTTTCGTGCACAAAATATTTTTGGGGATTTCAGTGGTCTAGGATGCGGGTTAATGCCCATTTCAGGCTGCAAATGCTTTTGGGACATTCAGAGCTTTCTGACACAGTTTCAAGGCCACCAACATTTTCTGGACTTTAGGGGGTCTAGGATGCCTGTAAACCCCTTTTTTGGGCCTCCAAAGTTTTCAACATTTTTGCAGCCTAAGATGCATTTTAAGGCCTTTTTTGAGCTGCTATCATATTCTGAACTTTCAGTGGTGCAGGATACATGTTATTTCCATAAATATTTTTGGGAATTTCAGTGGTCTAGGATGAGGGTTAATGCCCATTTCAGGCTGCAAATGTTTTTGGGACATTCAGAGCTCTCTGACACAGTTTTTGGGCCACCAACTTTTTCTGGACTTTAGGGGGTCTAGGATGACTGTAAACCCATTTTTTGGGCCTCTAAAGTTTTCAACATTTTTGCAGCCTAAAATGCATATTAAGGCCTTTTTTGGGCTGCTAACATATTCTGAACTTTCAGTGGTGTCGGATGCATTTTTCGTGCCATAAATATTTTTGGGAATTTCAATGGTCTAAGATGAGGGTTAATGCCCATTTCAGGCTGCAAATGTTTCTGGGACATTCAGAGCTTTCTGACACAGTTTTTAGGCCACCAACATTTTCTGGACTTTAGGGGGTCTAGGATGCCTGTGAACCCCTTTTTTGGGCCTCCAAAGTTTTCTACATTTTTGCAGCCATTAGATGCATTTTAAGGCATTTTTTGGGCTTCTAACATATTCTGAACTTTCAGTGGTGTCGGATGCATTTTTCGTGCCATAAATATTTTTGGGAATTTCAATGGTCTAAGATGAGGGTTAATGCCCATTTCAGGCTGCAAATGTTTTTGGGATATTCAGAGCTCCCTGACACCGTTTTTGGGCCACCAACATTTTCTGGACTTTAGGGGGTCTAGGATGCCTGTAAACCCCTTTTTTGGGCCTCCAAAGTTTTCTACATTTTTGCAGCCCTAAGATGCATGTTATGGCCTTTTTTGGGCTGCTAACATATTCTGAACTTTCAGCGGTGTAGGATGCATTTTTCCTGCCATAAATATTTTTGGGAATTTCAGTGGTTAAGGATGCGGGTTAATGCCCATTTCAGGCTGCAAATGTTTTTGGGACATTCAGAGCTTTCTGACACAGTTTTTAGGCCACCAACATTTTCTGGACTTTAGGGGGTGTAGGATGCCTGTAAACCCCTTTTTTGGGCCTCCAAAGTTTTCTACATTTTTGCAGCCATAAGATGCATTTTAAGGCATTTTTTGGGCTTCTAACATATTCTGAACTTTCAGGGTGTAAGATGCATTTTTCGTACCATAAATATTTTTGGGAATTTCAGTGGTCTAGGATATGTGTTAATGCCCCTTCTGGGCTACAAATGTTTTTGGGATATTCAGAGCTCTCTGACACCGTTTTTTGGGCACCCAACATTTTCTGGACTTTAGGGGGTCTAGGATGACTGCAAACCCCTTTTTTGGGCCTCTAAAGTTTTCAACATGTTTGCAACCTAAGATGCATATTAAGGCCTTTTTTGGGCTGCTAACATATTCTGAACTTTCAGTGTCCTGTCGGATGCATTTTTCGTGCCATAAATATTTTTGGGAATTTCAGTGGTCTAGGATGCGGGTTAATGCCCATTTCAGGCTGCAAATGTTTTTGGGATATTCAGAGCTCTCTGACACCGTTTTTGGGCAACCAACATTTTCTGGACTTTAGGGGGTCTAGGATGCCTGTAAACCCCTTTTTTGGGCCTCCAAAGTTTTCAACATTTTTGCAGCCTAAGATGCATTTTAAGGCCTTTTTTGGGCTGCTATCATATTCTGAACTTTCAGTGGTGCAGGATGCATGTTATTTCCATAAATATTTTTGGGAATTTCAGTGGTCTAGGATGAGGGTTAATGCCCATTTCAGGCTGCAAATGTTTTTGGGACATTCAGAGCTCTCTGACACAGTTTTTGGTCCACCAACTTTTTCTGGACTTTAGGGGGTCTAGGATGACTGTAAACCCCTTTTTTGGGCCTCTAAAGTTTTCAACATTTTTGCAGCCTAAAATGCATATTAAGGCCTTTTTTGGGCTGCTAACATATTCTGAACTTTCAGTGGTGTCGGATGCATTTTTCGTGCCAGAAATATTTTTGGGAATTTCAGTGGTCTAGGATGCGGGTTAATGCCCATTTCAGGCTGCAAATGTTTTTGGGATATTCAGAGCTCCCTGACACCGTTTTTGGGCCACCAACATTTTCTGGACTTTAGGGGGTCTAGGATGCCTGTAAACCCCTTTTTTGGGCCTCCAAAGTTTGCTACATTTTTGCAGCCCTAAGATGCATGTTATGGCCTTTTTTGGGCTGCTAACATATTCTGAACTTTCAGCGGTGTAGGATGCGTTTTTCCTGCCATAAATATTTTTGGGAATTTCAGTGGTTAAGGATGCGGGTTAATGCCCATTTCAGGCTGCAAATGTTTTTGGGACATTCAGAGCTTTCTGACACAGTTTTTAGGCCACCAACATTTTCTGGACTTTAGGGGGTGTAGGATGCCTGTAAACCCCTTTTTTGGGCCTCCAAAGTTTTCTACATTTTTGCAGCCATAAGATGCATTTTAAGGCATTTTTTGGGCTTCTAACATATTCTGAACTTTCAGGGTGTAAGATGCATTTTTCGTACCATAAATATTTTTGGGAATTTCAGTGGTCTAGGATACGTGTTAATGCCCCTTCTGGGCTACACATGTTTTTGGGATATTCAGAGCTCTCTGACACCGTTTTTTGGGCATCCAACATTTTCTGGACTTTAGGGGGTGTAGGATGACTGTAAACCCCTTTTTTGGGCCTCTAAAGTTTTCAACATGTTTGCAGCCTAAGATGCATATTAAGGTCTTTTTTGGGCTGCTAACATATTCTGAACTTTCAGTGGTGTAGGATGCATTTTTCGTGCCATAAATACTTTTGGGAATTTCAGTGGTCTAGGATGCGGGTTAATGCCCATTTCAGGCTGCAAATGTTTTTGGGATATTCAGAGCTCTCTGACACCGTTTTTGGGCAACCAACATTTTCTGGACTTTAGGGGGTCTAGGATGCCTGTAAACCCCTTTTTTGGGCCTCCAAAGTTTTCAACATTTTTGCAGCCTAAGATGCATTTTAAGGCCTTTTTTGGGCTGCTATCATATTCTGAACTTTCAGTGGTGCAGGATGCATGTTATTTCCATAAATATTTTTGGGAATTTCAGTGGTCTAGGATGAGGGTTAATGCCCATTTCAGGCTGCAAATGTTTTTGGGACATTCAGAGCTCTCTGACACAGTTTTTGGTCCACCAACTTTTTCTGGACTTTAGGGGGTCTAGGATGACTGTAAACCCCTTTTTTGGGCCTCTAAAGTTTTCAACATTTTTGCAGCCTAAAATGCATATTAAGGCCTTTTTTGGGCTGCTAACATATTCTGAACTTTCAGTGGTGTCGGATGCATTTTTCGTGCCATAACTATTTTTGGGAATTTCAATGGTCTAGGATGAGGGTTAATGCCCATTTCAGGCTGCAAATGTTTTTGGGACATTCAGAGCTTTCTGACACAGTTTTTAGGCCACCAACATTTTCTGGACTTTAGGGGGTCTAGGATGCCTGTGAACCCCTTTTTTGGGCCTCCAAAGTTTTCTACATTTTTGCAGCCATTAGATGCATTTTAAGGCATTTTTTGGGCTTCTAACCTATTCTGAACTTTCAGGGTGTAAGATGCATTTTTCGTACCATAAATATTTTTTAGAATTTCAGTGGTCTAGGATACGTGTTAATGCCCCTTCTGGGCTACAAATGTTTTTGGGATATTCAGAGCTCTCTGACACCGTTTTTGGGCATACAACATTTTCTGGACTTTAGGGGGTCTAGGATGACTGTAAACCCCTTTTTTGGGCCTCTAAAGTTTTCAACATGTTTGCAGCCTAAGATGCATATTAAGGCCTTTTTTGGGCTGCTATCATATTCTGAACTTTCAGTGGTGCAGGATGCATGTTATTTCCATAAATATTTTTGGGAATTTCAGTGGTCTAGGATGCGGGTTAATGCCCATTTCAGGCTGCAAATGTTTTTGGGATATTCAGAGCTCTCTGACACCGTTTTTGGGCCACCAACATTTTCTGGACTTTAGGGGTCTAGGATGCCTGTAAACCCCTTTTTTGGGCCTCCAAAGTTTTCTACATTTTTGCAGCCCTAAGATGCATGTTATGGCCTTTTTTGGGCTGCTAACATATTCTGAACTTTCAGTGGTGTAGGATGCATTTTTCGTGCCATAAATATTTTTGGGAATTTCAGTGGTCTAGGATGCGGGTTAATGCCGATTTCAGGCTGCAAATGTTTTTGGGATATTCAGAGCTCTCTGACACCGTTTTTGGGCCACCAACATTTTCTGGACTTTAGGGGGTCTAGGATGCCTGTAAACCCCTTTTTTGGGCCTCCAAAGTTTTCTACATTTTTGCAGCCATAAGATGCATTTTAAGGCATTTTTTGGGCTTCTAACATATTCTGAACTTTCAGGGTGTAAGATGCATTTTTCGTACCATGAATATTTTTGGGAATTTCAGTGGTCTAGGATACGTGTTAATGCCCCTTCTGGGCTACAAATGTTTTTGGGATATTCAGAGCTCTCTGACACCGTTTTTGGGCATCCAACATTTTCTGGACTTTAGGGGGTCTAGGATGACTGTAAACCCCTTTTTTGGGCCTCTAAAGTTTTCAACATGTTTGCAGCCTAAGATGCATTTTAAGGCCTTTTTTGGGCTGCTAACATATTCTGAACTTTCAGCGGTGTAGGATGCATTTTTCGTGCAATGAATATTTTTGGGAATTTCAGTGGTCTAGGATGCGGTTTAATGCCCATTTCAGGCTGCAAATATTTTTGGGACATTCAGAGCTTTCTGACACAGTTTTTAGGCCACCAACATTTTCTGGACTTTAGGGGGTCTAGGATGCCTGTAAACCCCTTTTTTGGGCCTCCAAAGTTTTCAACATTTTTGCAGCCTAAGATGCATTTTAAGGCCTTTTTTGAGCTGCTATCATATTCTGAACTTTCAGTGGTGCAGGATGCATGTTATTTCCATAAATATTTTTGGGAATTTCAGTGGTCTAGGATGAGGGTTAATGCCCATTTCAGGCTGCAAATGTTTTTGGGACATTCAGAGCTCTCTGACACAGTTTTTGGGCCACCAACTCTTTCTGGACTTTAGGGGGTCTAGGATGACTGTAAACCCATTTTTTGGGCCTCTAAAGTTTTCAACATTTTTGCAGCCTAAAATGCATATTAAGGCCTTTTTTGGGCTGCTAACATATTCTGAACTTTCAGTGGTGTCGGATGCATTTTTCGTGCCATAAATATTTTTGGGAATTTCAATGGTCTAAGATGAGGGTTAATGCCCATTTCAGGCTGCAAATGTTTCTGGGACATTCAGAGCTTTCTGACACAGTTTTTAGGCCACCAACATTTTCTGGACTTTAGGGGGTCTAGGATGCCTGTGAACCCCTTTTTTGGGCCTCCAAAGTTTTCTACATTTTTGCAGCCATTAGATGCATTTTAAGGCATTTTTTGGGCTTCTAACATATTCTGAACTTTCAGTGGTGTCGGATGCATTTTTCGTGCCATAAATATTTTTGGGAATTTCAATGGTCTAAGATGAGGGTTAATGCCCATTTCAGGCTGCAAATGTTTTTGGGATATTCAGAGCTCCCTGACACCGTTTTTGGGCCACCAACATTTTCTGGACTTTAGGGGGTCTAGGATGCCTGTAAACCCCTTTTTTGGGCCTCCAAAGTTTTCTACATTTTTGCAGCCCTAAGATGCATGTTATGGCCTTTTTTGGGCTGCTAACATATTCTGAACTTTCAGCGGTGTAGGATGCATTTTTCCTGCCATAAATATTTTTGGGAATTTCAGTGGTTAAGGATGCGGGTTAATGCCCATTTCAGGCTGCAAATGTTTTTGGGACATTCAGAGCTTTCTGACACAGTTTTTAGGCCACCAACATTTTCTGGACTTTAGGGGGTGTAGGATGCCTGTAAACCCCTTTTTTGGGCCTCCAAAGTTTTCTACATTTTTGCAGCCATAAGATGCATTTTAAGGCATTTTTTGGGCTTCTAACATATTCTGAACTTTCAGGGTGTAAGATGCATTTTTCGTACCATAAATATTTTTGGGAATTTCAGTGGTCTAGGATATGTGTTAATGCCCCTTCTGGGCTACAAATGTTTTTGGGATATTCAGAGCTCTCTGACACCGTTTTTTGGGCACCCAACATTTTCTGGACTTTAGGGGGTCTAGGATGACTGCAAACCCCTTTTTTGGGCCTCTAAAGTTTTCAACATGTTTGCAGCCTAAGATGCATATTAAGGCCTTTTTTGGGCTGCTAACATATTCTGAACTTTCAGTGGTGTAGGATGCATTTTTCGTGCCATAAATATTTTTGGGAATTTCAGTGGTCTAGGATGCGGGTTAATGCCCATTTCAGGCTGCAAATGTTTTTGGGATATTCAGAGCTCTCTGACACCGTTTTTGGGCAACCAACATTTTCTGGACTTTAGGGGGTCTAGGATGCCTGTAAACCCCTTTTTTGGGCCTCCAAAGTTTTCAACATTTTTGCAGCCTAAGATGCATTTTAAGGCCTTTTTTGGGCTGCTATCATATTCTGAACTTTCAGTGGTGCAGGATGCATGTTATTTCCATAAATATTTTTGGGAATTTCAGTGGTCTAGGATGAGGGTTAATGCCCATTTCAGGCTGCAAATGTTTTTGGGACATTCAGAGCTCTCTGACACAGTTTTTGGTCCACCAACTTTTTCTGGACTTTAGGGGGTCTAGGATGACTGTAAACCCCTTTTTTGGGCCTCTAAAGTTTTCAACATTTTTGCAGCCTAAAATGCATATTAAGGCCTTTTTTGGGCTGCTAACATATTCTGAACTTTCAGTGGTGTCGGATGCATTTTTCGTGCCAGAAATATTTTTGGGAATTTCAGTGGTCTAGGATGCGGGTTAATGCCCATTTCAGGCTGCAAATGTTTTTGGGATATTCAGAGCTCCCTGACACCGTTTTTGGGCCACCAACATTTTCTGGACTTTAGGGGGTCTAGGATGCCTGTAAACCCCTTTTTTGGGCCTCCAAAGTTTGCTACATTTTTGCAGCCCTAAGATGCATGTTATGGCCTTTTTTGGGCTGCTAACATATTCTGAACTTTCAGCGGTGTAGGATGCGTTTTTCCTGCCATAAATATTTTTGGGAATTTCAGTGGTTAAGGATGCGGGTTAATGCCCATTTCAGGCTGCAAATGTTTTTGGGACATTCAGAGCTTTCTGACACAGTTTTTAGGCCACCAACATTTTCTGGACTTTAGGGGGTGTAGGATGCCTGTAAACCCCTTTTTTGGGCCTCCAAAGTTTTCTACATTTTTGCAGCCATAAGATGCATTTTAAGGCATTTTTTGGGCTTCTAACATATTCTGAACTTTCAGGGTGTAAGATGCATTTTTCGTACCATAAATATTTTTGGGAATTTCAGTGGTCTAGGATACGTGTTAATGCCCCTTCTGGGCTACACATGTTTTTGGGATATTCAGAGCTCTCTGACACCGTTTTTTGGGCATCCAACATTTTCTGGACTTTAGGGGGTGTAGGATGACTGTAAACCCCTTTTTTGGGCCTCTAAAGTTTTCAACATGTTTGCAGCCTAAGATGCATATTAAGGTCTTTTTTGGGCTGCTAACATATTCTGAACTTTCAGTGGTGTAGGATGCATTTTTCGTGCCATAAATACTTTTGGGAATTTCAGTGGTCTAGGATGCGGGTTAATGCCCATTTCAGGCTGCAAATGTTTTTGGGATATTCAGAGCTCTCTGACACCGTTTTTGGGCAACCAACATTTTCTGGACTTTAGGGGGTCTAGGATGCCTGTAAACCCCTTTTTTGGGCCTCCAAAGTTTTCAACATTTTTGCAGCCTAAGATGCATTTTAAGGCCTTTTTTGGGCTGCTATCATATTCTGAACTTTCAGTGGTGCAGGATGCATGTTATTTCCATAAATATTTTTGGGAATTTCAGTGGTCTAGGATGAGGGTTAATGCCCATTTCAGGCTGCAAATGTTTTTGGGACATTCAGAGCTCTCTGACACAGTTTTTGGTCCACCAACTTTTTCTGGACTTTAGGGGGTCTAGGATGACTGTAAACCCCTTTTTTGGGCCTCTAAAGTTTTCAACATTTTTGCAGCCTAAAATGCATATTAAGGCCTTTTTTGGGCTGCTAACATATTCTGAACTTTCAGTGGTGTCGGATGCATTTTTCGTGCCATAACTATTTTTGGGAATTTCAATGGTCTAGGATGAGGGTTAATGCCCATTTCAGGCTGCAAATGTTTTTGGGACATTCAGAGCTTTCTGACACAGTTTTTAGGCCACCAACATTTTCTGGACTTTAGGGGGTCTAGGATGCCTGTGAACCCCTTTTTTGGGCCTCCAAAGTTTTCTACATTTTTGCAGCCATTAGATGCATTTTAAGGCATTTTTTGGGCTTCTAACCTATTCTGAACTTTCAGGGTGTAAGATGCATTTTTCGTACCATAAATATTTTTTAGAATTTCAGTGGTCTAGGATACGTGTTAATGCCCCTTCTGGGCTACAAATGTTTTTGGGATATTCAGAGCTCTCTGACACCGTTTTTGGGCATACAACATTTTCTGGACTTTAGGGGGTCTAGGATGACTGTAAACCCCTTTTTTGGGCCTCTAAAGTTTTCAACATGTTTGCAGCCTAAGATGCATTTTAAGGCCTTTTTTGGGCTGCTAACATATTCTGAACTTTCAGCGGTGTAGGATGCATTTTTCGTGCAATGAATATTTTTGGGAATTTCAGTGGTCTAGGATGCGGTTTAATGCCCATTTCAGGCTGCAAATATTTTTGGGACATTCAGAGCTTTCTGACACAGTTTTTAGGCCACCAACATTTTCTGGACTTTAGGGGGTCTAGGATGCCTGTAAACCCCTTTTTTGGGCCTCCAAAGTTTTCAACATTTTTGCAGCCTAAGATGCATTTTAAGGCCTTTTTTGAGCTGCTATCATATTCTGAACTTTCAGTGGTGCAGGATGCATGTTATTTCCATAAATATTTTTGGGAATTTCAGTGGTCTAGGATGAGGGTTAATGCCCATTTCAGGCTGCAAATGTTTTTGGGACATTCAGAGCTCTCTGACACAGTTTTTGGGCCACCAACTTTTTCTGGACTTTAGGGGGTCTAGGATGACTGTAAACCCATTTTTTGGGCCTCTAAAGTTTTCAACATTTTTGCAGCCTAAAATGCATATTAAGGCCTTTTTTGGGCTGCTAACATATTCTGAACTTTCAGTGGTGTCGGATGCATTTTTCGTGCCATAAATATTTTTGGGAATTTCAATGGTCTAAGATGAGGGTTAATGCCCATTTCAGGCTGCAAATGTTTCTGGGACATTCAGAGCTTTCTGACACAGTTTTTAGGCCACCAACATTTTCTGGACTTTAGGGGGTCTAGGATGCCTGTGAACCCCTTTTTTGGGCCTCCAAAGTTTTCTACATTTTTGCAGCCATTAGATGCATTTTAAGGCATTTTTTGGGCTTCTAACATATTCTGAACTTTCAGTGGTGTCGGATGCATTTTTCGTGCCATAAATATTTTTGGGAATTTCAATGGTCTAAGATGAGGGTTAATGCCCATTTCAGGCTGCAAATGTTTTTGGGATATTCAGAGCTCCCTGACACCGTTTTTGGGCCACCAACATTTTCTGGACTTTAGGGGGTCTAGGATGCCTGTAAACCCCTTTTTTGGGCCTCCAAAGTTTTCTACATTTTTGCAGCCCTAAGATGCATGTTATGGCCTTTTTTGGGCTGCTAACATATTCTGAACTTTCAGCGGTGTAGGATGCATTTTTCCTGCCATAAATATTTTTGGGAATTTCAGTGGTTAAGGATGCGGGTTAATGCCCATTTCAGGCTGCAAATGTTTTTGGGACATTCAGAGCTTTCTGACACAGTTTTTAGGCCACCAACATTTTCTGGACTTTAGGGGGTGTAGGATGCCTGTAAACCCCTTTTTTGGGCCTCCAAAGTTTTCTACATTTTTGCAGCCATAAGATGCATTTTAAGGCATTTTTTGGGCTTCTAACATATTCTGAACTTTCAGGGTGTAAGATGCATTTTTCGTACCATAAATATTTTTGGGAATTTCAGTGGTCTAGGATATGTGTTAATGCCCCTTCTGGGCTACAAATGTTTTTGGGATATTCAGAGCTCTCTGACACCGTTTTTTGGGCACCCAACATTTTCTGGACTTTAGGGGGTCTAGGATGACTGCAAACCCCTTTTTTGGGCCTCTAAAGTTTTCAACATGTTTGCAGCCTAAGATGCATATTAAGGCCTTTTTTGGGCTGCTAACATATTCTGAACTTTCAGTGGTGTAGGATGCATTTTTCGTGCCATAAATATTGTTGGGAATTTCAGTGGTCTAGGATGCGGGTTAATGCCCATTTCAGGCTGCAAATGTTTTTGGGATATTCAGAGCTCTCTGACACCGTTTTTGGGCAACCAACATTTTCTGGACTTTAGGGGGTCTAGGATGCCTGTAAACCCCTTTTTTGGGCCTCCAAAGTTTTCAACATTTTTGCAGCCTAAGATGCATTTTAAGGCCTTTTTTGGGCTGCTATCATATTCTGAACTTTCAGTGGTGCAGGATGCATGTTATTTCCATAAATATTTTTGGGAATTTCAGTGGTCTAGGATGAGGGTTAATGCCCATTTCAGGCTGCAAATGTTTTTGGGACATTCAGAGCTCTCTGACACAGTTTTTGGTCCACCAACTTTTTCTGGACTTTAGGGGGTCTAGGATGACTGTAAACCCCTTTTTTGGGCCTCTAAAGTTTTCAACATTTTTGCAGCCTAAAATGCATATTAAGGCCTTTTTTGGGCTGCTAACATATTCTGAACTTTCAGTGGTGTCGGATGCATTTTTCGTGCCAGAAATATTTTTGGGAATTTCAGTGGTCTAGGATGCGGGTTAATGCCCATTTCAGGCTGCAAATGTTTTTGGGATATTCAGAGCTCCCTGACACCGTTTTTGGGCCACCAACATTTTCTGGACTTTAGGGGGTCTAGGATGCCTGTAAACCCCTTTTTTGGGCCTCCAAAGTTTGCTACATTTTTGCAGCCCTAAGATGCATGTTATGGCCTTTTTTGGGCTGCTAACATATTCTGAACTTTCAGCGGTGTAGGATGCGTTTTTCCTGCCATAAATATTTTTGGGAATTTCAGTGGTTAAGGATGCGGGTTAATGCCCATTTCAGGCTGCAAATGTTTTTGGGACATTCAGAGCTTTCTGACACAGTTTTTAGGCCACCAACATTTTCTGGACTTTAGGGGGTGTAGGATGCCTGTAAACCCCTTTTTTGGGCCTCCAAAGTTTTCTACATTTTTGCAGCCATAAGATGCATTTTAAGGCATTTTTTGGGCTTCTAACATATTCTGAACTTTCAGGGTGTAAGATGCATTTTTCGTACCATAAATATTTTTGGGAATTTCAGTGGTCTAGGATACGTGTTAATGCCCCTTCTGGGCTACACATGTTTTTGGGATATTCAGAGCTCTCTGACACCGTTTTTTGGGCATCCAACATTTTCTGGACTTTAGGGGGTGTAGGATGACTGTAAACCCCTTTTTTGGGCCTCTAAAGTTTTCAACATGTTTGCAGCCTAAGATGCATATTAAGGTCTTTTTTGGGCTGCTAACATATTCTGAACTTTCAGTGGTGTAGGATGCATTTTTCGTGCCATAAATACTTTTGGGAATTTCAGTGGTCTAGGATGCGGGTTAATGCCCATTTCAGGCTGCAAATGTTTTTGGGATATTCAGAGCTCTCTGACACCGTTTTTGGGCAACCAACATTTTCTGGACTTTAGGGGGTCTAGGATGCCTGTAAACCCCTTTTTTGGGCCTCCAAAGTTTTCAACATTTTTGCAGCCTAAGATGCATTTTAAGGCCTTTTTTGGGCTGCTATCATATTCTGAACTTTCAGTGGTGCAGGATGCATGTTATTTCCATAAATATTTTTGGGAATTTCAGTGGTCTAGGATGCGGGTTAATGCCCATTTCAGGCTGCAAATGTTTTTGGGATATTCAGAGCTCTCTGACACCGTTTTTGGGCCACCAACATTTTCTGGACTTTAGGGGTCTAGGATGCCTGTAAACCCCTTTTTTGGGCCTCCAAAGTTTTCTACATTTTTGCAGCCCTAAGATGCATGTTATGGCCTTTTTTGGGCTGCTAACATATTCTGAACTTTCAGTGGTGTAGGATGCATTTTTCGTGCCATAAATATTTTTGGGAATTTCAGTGGTCTAGGATGCGGGTTAATGCCGATTTCAGGCTGCAAATGTTTTTGGGATATTCAGAGCTCTCTGACACCGTTTTTGGGCCACCAACATTTTCTGGACTTTAGGGGGTCTAGGATGCCTGTAAACCCCTTTTTTGGGCCTCCAAAGTTTTCTACATTTTTGCAGCCATAAGATGCATTTTAAGGCATTTTTTGGGCTTCTAACATATTCTGAACTTTCAGGGTGTAAGATGCATTTTTCGTACCATGAATATTTTTGGGAATTTCAGTGGTCTAGGATACGTGTTAATGCCCCTTCTGGGCTACAAATGTTTTTGGGATATTCAGAGCTCTCTGACACCGTTTTTGGGCATCCAACATTTTCTGGACTTTAGGGGGTCTAGGATGACTGTAAACCCCTTTTTTGGGCCTCTAAAGTTTTCAACATGTTTGCAGCCTAAGATGCATATTAAGGCCTTTTTTGGGCTGCTAACATATTCTGAACTTTTAGTGGTGTAGGATGCATTTTTCGTGCCATAAATATTTTTGGGAATTTCAGTGGTCTAGGATGTGGGTTAATGCCCATTTCAGGCTGCACATGTTTTTGGGATATTCAGAGCTCTCTGACGCCGTTTTTGGGCAACCAACATTTTCTGGACTTTAGGGGGTCTAGGATGCCTGTAAACCCCTTTTTTGGGCCCCCAAATTTTTCAACATTTTTGCAGTCTAAGATGCATTTTTAGGCCTTTTTTGGGCTGCTATCATATTCTGAACTTTCAGTGGTGCAGGATGCATGTTATTTCCATAAATATTTTTTGGAATTTCAGTGGTCTAGGATGCGGTTTAATGCCCATTTCAGGCTGCAAATATTTTTGGGACATTCAGAGCTTTCTGACACAGTTTTTAGGCCACCAACATTTTCTGGACTTTAGGGGGTCTAGGATGCCTGTAAACCCCTTTTTTGGGCCTCCAAAGTTTTCAACATTTTTGCAGCCTAAGATGCATTTTAAGGCCTTTTTTGGGCTGCTATCATATTCTGAACTTTCAGCGGTGCAGGATGCATTTTTCGTGCACAAAATATTTTTGGGAATTTCAGTGGTCTAGGATGCGGGTTAATGCCCATTTCAGGCTGTAAATGTTTTTGGGACATTCAGAGCTCTCTGACACAGTTTTTGGGCCACCAACATTTTCCGGACTTTAGGGGGTCTAGGATGACTGTAAACCCCTTTTTTGGGCCTCCAAAGTTTTCAACATTTTTGCAGCCTAAGATGATTTTTAGGCCTTTTTTGGGCTGTTATCATATTCTGAACTTTCAGTGGTGCAGGATGCATGTTATTTCCATAAATACTTTTGGGAATTTCAGTGGTCTAGGATGCGGGTTAATGCCCATTTCAGGCTGCAAATGTTTTTGGGACATTCAGAGCTCTCTGACACAGTTTTTGGGCCACCAACATTTTCCGCACTTTAGGGGGTCTAGGATGACTGTAAACCCCTTTTTTGGGCCTCCAAAGTTTTCAACATTTTTGCAGCCTAAGATGATTTTTAGGCCTTTTTTGGGCTGTTATCATATTCTGAACTTTCAGTGGTGCAGGATGCATGTTATTTCCATAAATACTTTTGGGAATTTCAGTGGTCTAGGATGCGGGTTAATGCCCATTTCAGGCTGCAAATGTTTTTGGGACATTCCGAGCTTTCTGACACAGTTTTTTGGCCACCAACATTTTCTGGACTTTAGGGGGTCTAGGATGCCTGTAAATCCCCCTTTTTTGGGCCTCCAAAGTTTTCTACATTTTTGCAGCCATAAGATGCATTTTAAGGCATTTTTCTGGGCTTCTAACATATTCTGAACTTTCAGCGGTGCAGGATGCATTTTTCGTGCCATAAATATTTTTGGGAATTTCAGTGGTCTAGGATGCGGGTTAATGCCCATTTCAGGCTGCACATGTTTTTGGGATATTCAGAGCTCTCTGACACCATTTTTGGGCCACCAACATTTTCTGGACTTTAGGGGGTCTAGGATGCCTGTAAACCCCTTTTTTGGGCCTCCAAAGTTTTCTACATTTTTGCAGCCCTAAGATGCATGTTATGGCCTTTTTTGGGCTGCTAACATATTCTGAAGTTTCAGCGGTGTAGGATGCATTTTTCGTGCCATAAATAATTTTGGGAATTTCAGTGGTCTAGGATACGTGTTAATGCCCCTTATGGGCTACAAATGTTTTGGGGCTATTCAGAGCTCTCTGACACCGTTTTTTGGCCACCAACATTTTCTGGACTTTAGGGGGTCTAGGATGCCTGTAAACCCCTTTTTTGGGCCTCCAAAGTTTTCAACATTTTTGCAGCCTAAGATGGATTTTAAGGCCTTTTTTGGGCTGCTATCATATTCTGAACTTTCAGGGGTGTAGGATGCATTTTTTCGTGCACAAAATATTTTTGGGGATTTCAGTGGTCTAGGATGCGGGTTAATGCCCATTTCAGGCTGCAAATGCTTTTGGGACATTCAGAGCTTTCTGACACAGTTTCAAGGCCACCAACATTTTCTGGACTTTAGGGGGTCTAGGATGCCTGTAAACCCCTTTTTTGGGCCTCCAAAGTTTTCAACATTTTTGCAGCCTAAAATGCATATTAAGGCCTTTTTTGGGCTGCTAACATATTCTGAACTTTCAGTGGTGTCGGATGCATTTTTCGTGCCATAAATATTTTTGGGAATTTCAATGGTCTAAGATGAGGGTTAATGCCCATTTCAGGCTGCAAATGTTTCTGGGACATTCAGAGCTTTCTGACACAGTTTTTAGGCCACCAACATTTTCTGGACTTTAGGGGGTCTAGGATGCCTGTGAACCCCTTTTTTGGGCCTCCAAAGTTTTCTACATTTTTGCAGCCATTAGATGCATTTTAAGGCATTTTTTGGGCTTCTAACATATTCTGAACTTTCAGTGGTGTCGGATGCATTTTTCGTGCCATAAATATTTTTGGGAATTTCAATGGTCTAAGATGAGGGTTAATGCCCATTTCAGGCTGCAAATGTTTTTGGGATATTCAGAGCTCCCTGACACCGTTTTTGGGCCACCAACATTTTCTGGACTTTAGGGGGTCTAGGATGCCTGTAAACCCCTTTTTTGGGCCTCCAAAGTTTTCTACATTTTTGCAGCCCTAAGATGCATGTTATGGCCTTTTTTGGGCTGCTAACATATTCTGAACTTTCAGCGGTGTAGGATGCATTTTTCCTGCCATAAATATTTTTGGGAATTTCAGTGGTTAAGGATGCGGGTTAATGCCCATTTCAGGCTGCAAATGTTTTTGGGACATTCAGAGCTTTCTGACACAGTTTTTAGGCCACCAACATTTTCTGGACTTTAGGGGGTGTAGGATGCCTGTAAACCCCTTTTTTGGGCCTCCAAAGTTTTCTACATTTTTGCAGCCATAAGATGCATTTTAAGGCATTTTTTGGGCTTCTAACATATTCTGAACTTTCAGGGTGTAAGATGCATTTTTCGTACCATAAATATTTTTGGGAATTTCAGTGGTCTAGGATATGTGTTAATGCCCCTTCTGGGCTACAAATGTTTTTGGGATATTCAGAGCTCTCTGACACCGTTTTTTGGGCACCCAACATTTTCTGGACTTTAGGGGGTCTAGGATGACTGCAAACCCCTTTTTTGGGCCTCTAAAGTTTTCAACATGTTTGCAGCCTAAGATGCATATTAAGGCCTTTTTTGGGCTGCTAACATATTCTGAACTTTCAGTGTCCTGTCGGATGCATTTTTCGTGCCATAAATATTTTTGGGAATTTCAGTGGTCTAGGATGCGGGTTAATGCCCATTTCAGGCTGCAAATGTTTTTGGGATATTCAGAGCTCTCTGACACCGTTTTTGGGCAACCAACATTTTCTGGACTTTAGGGGGTCTAGGATGCCTGTAAACCCCTTTTTTGGGCCTCCAAAGTTTTCAACATTTTTGCAGCCTAAGATGCATTTTAAGGCCTTTTTTGGGCTGCTATCATATTCTGAACTTTCAGTGGTGCAGGATGCATGTTATTTCCATAAATATTTTTGGGAATTTCAGTGGTCTAGGATGAGGGTTAATGCCCATTTCAGGCTGCAAATGTTTTTGGGACATTCAGAGCTCTCTGACACAGTTTTTGGTCCACCAACTTTTTCTGGACTTTAGGGGGTCTAGGATGACTGTAAACCCCTTTTTTGGGCCTCTAAAGTTTTCAACATTTTTGCAGCCTAAAATGCATATTAAGGCCTTTTTTGGGCTGCTAACATATTCTGAACTTTCAGTGGTGTCGGATGCATTTTTCGTGCCAGAAATATTTTTGGGAATTTCAGTGGTCTAGGATGCGGGTTAATGCCCATTTCAGGCTGCAAATGTTTTTGGGATATTCAGAGCTCCCTGACACCGTTTTTGGGCCACCAACATTTTCTGGACTTTAGGGGGTCTAGGATGCCTGTAAACCCCTTTTTTGGGCCTCCAAAGTTTGCTACATTTTTGCAGCCCTAAGATGCATGTTATGGCCTTTTTTGGGCTGCTAACATATTCTGAACTTTCAGCGGTGTAGGATGCGTTTTTCCTGCCATAAATATTTTTGGGAATTTCAGTGGTTAAGGATGCGGGTTAATGCCCATTTCAGGCTGCAAATGTTTTTGGGACATTCAGAGCTTTCTGACACAGTTTTTAGGCCACCAACATTTTCTGGACTTTAGGGGGTGTAGGATGCCTGTAAACCCCTTTTTTGGGCCTCCAAAGTTTTCTACATTTTTGCAGCCATAAGATGCATTTTAAGGCATTTTTTGGGCTTCTAACATATTCTGAACTTTCAGGGTGTAAGATGCATTTTTCGTACCATAAATATTTTTGGGAATTTCAGTGGTCTAGGATACGTGTTAATGCCCCTTCTGGGCTACACATGTTTTTGGGATATTCAGAGCTCTCTGACACCGTTTTTTGGGCATCCAACATTTTCTGGACTTTAGGGGGTGTAGGATGACTGTAAACCCCTTTTTTGGGCCTCTAAAGTTTTCAACATGTTTGCAGCCTAAGATGCATATTAAGGTCTTTTTTGGGCTGCTAACATATTCTGAACTTTCAGTGGTGTAGGATGCATTTTTCGTGCCATAAATACTTTTGGGAATTTCAGTGGTCTAGGATGCGGGTTAATGCCCATTTCAGGCTGCAAATGTTTTTGGGATATTCAGAGCTCTCTGACACCGTTTTTGGGCAACCAACATTTTCTGGACTTTAGGGGGTCTAGGATGCCTGTAAACCCCTTTTTTGGGCCTCCAAAGTTTTCAACATTTTTGCAGCCTAAGATGCATTTTAAGGCCTTTTTTGGGCTGCTATCATATTCTGAACTTTCAGTGGTGCAGGATGCATGTTATTTCCATAAATATTTTTGGGAATTTCAGTGGTCTAGGATGAGGGTTAATGCCCATTTCAGGCTGCAAATGTTTTTGGGACATTCAGAGCTCTCTGACACAGTTTTTGGTCCACCAACTTTTTCTGGACTTTAGGGGGTCTAGGATGACTGTAAACCCCTTTTTTGGGCCTCTAAAGTTTTCAACATTTTTGCAGCCTAAAATGCATATTAAGGCCTTTTTTGGGCTGCTAACATATTCTGAACTTTCAGTGGTGTCGGATGCATTTTTCGTGCCATAACTATTTTTGGGAATTTCAATGGTCTAGGATGAGGGTTAATGCCCATTTCAGGCTGCAAATGTTTTTGGGACATTCAGAGCTTTCTGACACAGTTTTTAGGCCACCAACATTTTCTGGACTTTAGGGGGTCTAGGATGCCTGTGAACCCCTTTTTTGGGCCTCCAAAGTTTTCTACATTTTTGCAGCCATTAGATGCATTTTAAGGCATTTTTTGGGCTTCTAACCTATTCTGAACTTTCAGGGTGTAAGATGCATTTTTCGTACCATAAATATTTTTTAGAATTTCAGTGGTCTAGGATACGTGTTAATGCCCCTTCTGGGCTACAAATGTTTTTGGGATATTCAGAGCTCTCTGACACCGTTTTTGGGCATACAACATTTTCTGGACTTTAGGGGGTCTAGGATGACTGTAAACCCCTTTTTTGGGCCTCTAAAGTTTTCAACATGTTTGCAGCCTAAGATGCATATTAAGGCCTTTTTTGGGCTGCTATCATATTCTGAACTTTCAGTGGTGCAGGATGCATGTTATTTCCATAAATATTTTTGGGAATTTCAGTGGTCTAGGATGCGGGTTAATGCCCATTTCAGGCTGCAAATGTTTTTGGGATATTCAGAGCTCTCTGACACCGTTTTTGGGCCACCAACATTTTCTGGACTTTAGGGGTCTAGGATGCCTGTAAACCCCTTTTTTGGGCCTCCAAAGTTTTCTACATTTTTGCAGCCCTAAGATGCATGTTATGGCCTTTTTTGGGCTGCTAACATATTCTGAACTTTCAGTGGTGTAGGATGCATTTTTCGTGCCATAAATATTTTTGGGAATTTCAGTGGTCTAGGATGCGGGTTAATGCCGATTTCAGGCTGCAAATGTTTTTGGGATATTCAGAGCTCTCTGACACCGTTTTTGGGCCACCAACATTTTCTGGACTTTAGGGGGTCTAGGATGCCTGTAAACCCCTTTTTTGGGCCTCCAAAGTTTTCTACATTTTTGCAGCCATAAGATGCATTTTAAGGCATTTTTTGGGCTTCTAACATATTCTGAACTTTCAGGGTGTAAGATGCATTTTTCGTACCATGAATATTTTTGGGAATTTCAGTGGTCTAGGATACGTGTTAATGCCCCTTCTGGGCTACAAATGTTTTTGGGATATTCAGAGCTCTCTGACACCGTTTTTGGGCATCCAACATTTTCTGGACTTTAGGGGGTCTAGGATGACTGTAAACCCCTTTTTTGGGCCTCTAAAGTTTTCAACATGTTTGCAGCCTAAGATGCATTTTAAGGCCTTTTTTGGGCTGCTAACATATTCTGAACTTTCAGCGGTGTAGGATGCATTTTTCGTGCAATGAATATTTTTGGGAATTTCAGTGGTCTAGGATGCGGTTTAATGCCCATTTCAGGCTGCAAATATTTTTGGGACATTCAGAGCTTTCTGACACAGTTTTTAGGCCACCAACATTTTCTGGACTTTAGGGGGTCTAGGATGCCTGTAAACCCCTTTTTTGGGCCTCCAAAGTTTTCAACATTTTTGCAGCCTAAGATGCATTTTAAGGCCTTTTTTGAGCTGCTATCATATTCTGAACTTTCAGTGGTGCAGGATGCATGTTATTTCCATAAATATTTTTGGGAATTTCAGTGGTCTAGGATGAGGGTTAATGCCCATTTCAGGCTGCAAATGTTTTTGGGACATTCAGAGCTCTCTGACACAGTTTTTGGGCCACCAACTCTTTCTGGACTTTAGGGGGTCTAGGATGACTGTAAACCCATTTTTTGGGCCTCTAAAGTTTTCAACATTTTTGCAGCCTAAAATGCATATTAAGGCCTTTTTTGGGCTGCTAACATATTCTGAACTTTCAGTGGTGTCGGATGCATTTTTCGTGCCATAAATATTTTTGGGAATTTCAATGGTCTAAGATGAGGGTTAATGCCCATTTCAGGCTGCAAATGTTTCTGGGACATTCAGAGCTTTCTGACACAGTTTTTAGGCCACCAACATTTTCTGGACTTTAGGGGGTCTAGGATGCCTGTGAACCCCTTTTTTGGGCCTCCAAAGTTTTCTACATTTTTGCAGCCATTAGATGCATTTTAAGGCATTTTTTGGGCTTCTAACATATTCTGAACTTTCAGTGGTGTCGGATGCATTTTTCGTGCCATAAATATTTTTGGGAATTTCAATGGTCTAAGATGAGGGTTAATGCCCATTTCAGGCTGCAAATGTTTTTGGGATATTCAGAGCTCCCTGACACCGTTTTTGGGCCACCAACATTTTCTGGACTTTAGGGGGTCTAGGATGCCTGTAAACCCCTTTTTTGGGCCTCCAAAGTTTTCTACATTTTTGCAGCCCTAAGATGCATGTTATGGCCTTTTTTGGGCTGCTAACATATTCTGAACTTTCAGCGGTGTAGGATGCATTTTTCCTGCCATAAATATTTTTGGGAATTTCAGTGGTTAAGGATGCGGGTTAATGCCCATTTCAGGCTGCAAATGTTTTTGGGACATTCAGAGCTTTCTGACACAGTTTTTAGGCCACCAACATTTTCTGGACTTTAGGGGGTGTAGGATGCCTGTAAACCCCTTTTTTGGGCCTCCAAAGTTTTCTACATTTTTGCAGCCATAAGATGCATTTTAAGGCATTTTTTGGGCTTCTAACATATTCTGAACTTTCAGGGTGTAAGATGCATTTTTCGTACCATAAATATTTTTGGGAATTTCAGTGGTCTAGGATATGTGTTAATGCCCCTTCTGGGCTACAAATGTTTTTGGGATATTCAGAGCTCTCTGACACCGTTTTTTGGGCACCCAACATTTTCTGGACTTTAGGGGGTCTAGGATGACTGCAAACCCCTTTTTTGGGCCTCTAAAGTTTTCAACATGTTTGCAGCCTAAGATGCATATTAAGGCCTTTTTTGGGCTGCTAACATATTCTGAACTTTCAGTGGTGTAGGATGCATTTTTCGTGCCATAAATATTTTTGGGAATTTCAGTGGTCTAGGATGCGGGTTAATGCCCATTTCAGGCTGCAAATGTTTTTGGGATATTCAGAGCTCTCTGACACCGTTTTTGGGCAACCAACATTTTCTGGACTTTAGGGGGTCTAGGATGCCTGTAAACCCCTTTTTTGGGCCTCCAAAGTTTTCAACATTTTTGCAGCCTAAGATGCATTTTAAGGCCTTTTTTGGGCTGCTATCATATTCTGAACTTTCAGTGGTGCAGGATGCATGTTATTTCCATAAATATTTTTGGGAATTTCAGTGGTCTAGGATGAGGGTTAATGCCCATTTCAGGCTGCAAATGTTTTTGGGACATTCAGAGCTCTCTGACACAGTTTTTGGTCCACCAACTTTTTCTGGACTTTAGGGGGTCTAGGATGACTGTAAACCCCTTTTTTGGGCCTCTAAAGTTTTCAACATTTTTGCAGCCTAAAATGCATATTAAGGCCTTTTTTGGGCTGCTAACATATTCTGAACTTTCAGTGGTGTCGGATGCATTTTTCGTGCCAGAAATATTTTTGGGAATTTCAGTGGTCTAGGATGCGGGTTAATGCCCATTTCAGGCTGCAAATGTTTTTGGGATATTCAGAGCTCCCTGACACCGTTTTTGGGCCACCAACATTTTCTGGACTTTAGGGGGTCTAGGATGCCTGTAAACCCCTTTTTTGGGCCTCCAAAGTTTGCTACATTTTTGCAGCCCTAAGATGCATGTTATGGCCTTTTTTGGGCTGCTAACATATTCTGAACTTTCAGCGGTGTAGGATGCGTTTTTCCTGCCATAAATATTTTTGGGAATTTCAGTGGTTAAGGATGCGGGTTAATGCCCATTTCAGGCTGCAAATGTTTTTGGGACATTCAGAGCTTTCTGACACAGTTTTTAGGCCACCAACATTTTCTGGACTTTAGGGGGTGTAGGATGCCTGTAAACCCCTTTTTTGGGCCTCCAAAGTTTTCTACATTTTTGCAGCCATAAGATGCATTTTAAGGCATTTTTTGGGCTTCTAACATATTCTGAACTTTCAGGGTGTAAGATGCATTTTTCGTACCATAAATATTTTTGGGAATTTCAGTGGTCTAGGATACGTGTTAATGCCCCTTCTGGGCTACACATGTTTTTGGGATATTCAGAGCTCTCTGACACCGTTTTTTGGGCATCCAACATTTTCTGGACTTTAGGGGGTGTAGGATGACTGTAAACCCCTTTTTTGGGCCTCTAAAGTTTTCAACATGTTTGCAGCCTAAGATGCATATTAAGGTCTTTTTTGGGCTGCTAACATATTCTGAACTTTCAGTGGTGTAGGATGCATTTTTCGTGCCATAAATACTTTTGGGAATTTCAGTGGTCTAGGATGCGGGTTAATGCCCATTTCAGGCTGCAAATGTTTTTGGGATATTCAGAGCTCTCTGACACCGTTTTTGGGCAACCAACATTTTCTGGACTTTAGGGGGTCTAGGATGCCTGTAAACCCCTTTTTTGGGCCTCCAAAGTTTTCAACATTTTTGCAGCCTAAGATGCATTTTAAGGCCTTTTTTGGGCTGCTATCATATTCTGAACTTTCAGTGGTGCAGGATGCATGTTATTTCCATAAATATTTTTGGGAATTTCAGTGGTCTAGGATGAGGGTTAATGCCCATTTCAGGCTGCAAATGTTTTTGGGACATTCAGAGCTCTCTGACACAGTTTTTGGTCCACCAACTTTTTCTGGACTTTAGGGGGTCTAGGATGACTGTAAACCCCTTTTTTGGGCCTCTAAAGTTTTCAACATTTTTGCAGCCTAAAATGCATATTAAGGCCTTTTTTGGGCTGCTAACATATTCTGAACTTTCAGTGGTGTCGGATGCATTTTTCGTGCCATAACTATTTTTGGGAATTTCAATGGTCTAGGATGAGGGTTAATGCCCATTTCAGGCTGCAAATGTTTTTGGGACATTCAGAGCTTTCTGACACAGTTTTTAGGCCACCAACATTTTCTGGACTTTAGGGGGTCTAGGATGCCTGTGAACCCCTTTTTTGGGCCTCCAAAGTTTTCTACATTTTTGCAGCCATTAGATGCATTTTAAGGCATTTTTTGGGCTTCTAACCTATTCTGAACTTTCAGGGTGTAAGATGCATTTTTCGTACCATAAATATTTTTTAGAATTTCAGTGGTCTAGGATACGTGTTAATGCCCCTTCTGGGCTACAAATGTTTTTGGGATATTCAGAGCTCTCTGACACCGTTTTTGGGCATACAACATTTTCTGGACTTTAGGGGGTCTAGGATGACTGTAAACCCCTTTTTTGGGCCTCTAAAGTTTTCAACATGTTTGCAGCCTAAGATGCATTTTAAGGCCTTTTTTGGGCTGCTAACATATTCTGAACTTTCAGCGGTGTAGGATGCATTTTTCGTGCAATGAATATTTTTGGGAATTTCAGTGGTCTAGGATGCGGTTTAATGCCCATTTCAGGCTGCAAATATTTTTGGGACATTCAGAGCTTTCTGACACAGTTTTTAGGCCACCAACATTTTCTGGACTTTAGGGGGTCTAGGATGCCTGTAAACCCCTTTTTTGGGCCTCCAAAGTTTTCAACATTTTTGCAGCCTAAGATGCATTTTAAGGCCTTTTTTGAGCTGCTATCATATTCTGAACTTTCAGTGGTGCAGGATGCATGTTATTTCCATAAATATTTTTGGGAATTTCAGTGGTCTAGGATGAGGGTTAATGCCCATTTCAGGCTGCAAATGTTTTTGGGACATTCAGAGCTCTCTGACACAGTTTTTGGGCCACCAACTTTTTCTGGACTTTAGGGGGTCTAGGATGACTGTAAACCCATTTTTTGGGCCTCTAAAGTTTTCAACATTTTTGCAGCCTAAAATGCATATTAAGGCCTTTTTTGGGCTGCTAACATATTCTGAACTTTCAGTGGTGTCGGATGCATTTTTCGTGCCATAAATATTTTTGGGAATTTCAATGGTCTAAGATGAGGGTTAATGCCCATTTCAGGCTGCAAATGTTTCTGGGACATTCAGAGCTTTCTGACACAGTTTTTAGGCCACCAACATTTTCTGGACTTTAGGGGGTCTAGGATGCCTGTGAACCCCTTTTTTGGGCCTCCAAAGTTTTCTACATTTTTGCAGCCATTAGATGCATTTTAAGGCATTTTTTGGGCTTCTAACATATTCTGAACTTTCAGTGGTGTCGGATGCATTTTTCGTGCCATAAATATTTTTGGGAATTTCAATGGTCTAAGATGAGGGTTAATGCCCATTTCAGGCTGCAAATGTTTTTGGGATATTCAGAGCTCCCTGACACCGTTTTTGGGCCACCAACATTTTCTGGACTTTAGGGGGTCTAGGATGCCTGTAAACCCCTTTTTTGGGCCTCCAAAGTTTTCTACATTTTTGCAGCCCTAAGATGCATGTTATGGCCTTTTTTGGGCTGCTAACATATTCTGAACTTTCAGCGGTGTAGGATGCATTTTTCCTGCCATAAATATTTTTGGGAATTTCAGTGGTTAAGGATGCGGGTTAATGCCCATTTCAGGCTGCAAATGTTTTTGGGACATTCAGAGCTTTCTGACACAGTTTTTAGGCCACCAACATTTTCTGGACTTTAGGGGGTGTAGGATGCCTGTAAACCCCTTTTTTGGGCCTCCAAAGTTTTCTACATTTTTGCAGCCATAAGATGCATTTTAAGGCATTTTTTGGGCTTCTAACATATTCTGAACTTTCAGGGTGTAAGATGCATTTTTCGTACCATAAATATTTTTGGGAATTTCAGTGGTCTAGGATATGTGTTAATGCCCCTTCTGGGCTACAAATGTTTTTGGGATATTCAGAGCTCTCTGACACCGTTTTTTGGGCACCCAACATTTTCTGGACTTTAGGGGGTCTAGGATGACTGCAAACCCCTTTTTTGGGCCTCTAAAGTTTTCAACATGTTTGCAGCCTAAGATGCATATTAAGGCCTTTTTTGGGCTGCTAACATATTCTGAACTTTCAGTGGTGTAGGATGCATTTTTCGTGCCATAAATATTGTTGGGAATTTCAGTGGTCTAGGATGCGGGTTAATGCCCATTTCAGGCTGCAAATGTTTTTGGGATATTCAGAGCTCTCTGACACCGTTTTTGGGCAACCAACATTTTCTGGACTTTAGGGGGTCTAGGATGCCTGTAAACCCCTTTTTTGGGCCTCCAAAGTTTTCAACATTTTTGCAGCCTAAGATGCATTTTAAGGCCTTTTTTGGGCTGCTATCATATTCTGAACTTTCAGTGGTGCAGGATGCATGTTATTTCCATAAATATTTTTGGGAATTTCAGTGGTCTAGGATGAGGGTTAATGCCCATTTCAGGCTGCAAATGTTTTTGGGACATTCAGAGCTCTCTGACACAGTTTTTGGTCCACCAACTTTTTCTGGACTTTAGGGGGTCTAGGATGACTGTAAACCCCTTTTTTGGGCCTCTAAAGTTTTCAACATTTTTGCAGCCTAAAATGCATATTAAGGCCTTTTTTGGGCTGCTAACATATTCTGAACTTTCAGTGGTGTCGGATGCATTTTTCGTGCCAGAAATATTTTTGGGAATTTCAGTGGTCTAGGATGCGGGTTAATGCCCATTTCAGGCTGCAAATGTTTTTGGGATATTCAGAGCTCCCTGACACCGTTTTTGGGCCACCAACATTTTCTGGACTTTAGGGGGTCTAGGATGCCTGTAAACCCCTTTTTTGGGCCTCCAAAGTTTGCTACATTTTTGCAGCCCTAAGATGCATGTTATGGCCTTTTTTGGGCTGCTAACATATTCTGAACTTTCAGCGGTGTAGGATGCGTTTTTCCTGCCATAAATATTTTTGGGAATTTCAGTGGTTAAGGATGCGGGTTAATGCCCATTTCAGGCTGCAAATGTTTTTGGGACATTCAGAGCTTTCTGACACAGTTTTTAGGCCACCAACATTTTCTGGACTTTAGGGGGTGTAGGATGCCTGTAAACCCCTTTTTTGGGCCTCCAAAGTTTTCTACATTTTTGCAGCCATAAGATGCATTTTAAGGCATTTTTTGGGCTTCTAACATATTCTGAACTTTCAGGGTGTAAGATGCATTTTTCGTACCATAAATATTTTTGGGAATTTCAGTGGTCTAGGATACGTGTTAATGCCCCTTCTGGGCTACACATGTTTTTGGGATATTCAGAGCTCTCTGACACCGTTTTTTGGGCATCCAACATTTTCTGGACTTTAGGGGGTGTAGGATGACTGTAAACCCCTTTTTTGGGCCTCTAAAGTTTTCAACATGTTTGCAGCCTAAGATGCATATTAAGGTCTTTTTTGGGCTGCTAACATATTCTGAACTTTCAGTGGTGTAGGATGCATTTTTCGTGCCATAAATACTTTTGGGAATTTCAGTGGTCTAGGATGCGGGTTAATGCCCATTTCAGGCTGCAAATGTTTTTGGGATATTCAGAGCTCTCTGACACCGTTTTTGGGCAACCAACATTTTCTGGACTTTAGGGGGTCTAGGATGCCTGTAAACCCCTTTTTTGGGCCTCCAAAGTTTTCAACATTTTTGCAGCCTAAGATGCATTTTAAGGCCTTTTTTGGGCTGCTATCATATTCTGAACTTTCAGTGGTGCAGGATGCATGTTATTTCCATAAATATTTTTGGGAATTTCAGTGGTCTAGGATGAGGGTTAATGCCCATTTCAGGCTGCAAATGTTTTTGGGACATTCAGAGCTCTCTGACACAGTTTTTGGTCCACCAACTTTTTCTGGACTTTAGGGGGTCTAGGATGACTGTAAACCCCTTTTTTGGGCCTCTAAAGTTTTCAACATTTTTGCAGCCTAAAATGCATATTAAGGCCTTTTTTGGGCTGCTAACATATTCTGAACTTTCAGTGGTGTCGGATGCATTTTTCGTGCCATAACTATTTTTGGGAATTTCAATGGTCTAGGATGAGGGTTAATGCCCATTTCAGGCTGCAAATGTTTTTGGGACATTCAGAGCTTTCTGACACAGTTTTTAGGCCACCAACATTTTCTGGACTTTAGGGGGTCTAGGATGCCTGTGAACCCCTTTTTTGGGCCTCCAAAGTTTTCTACATTTTTGCAGCCATTAGATGCATTTTAAGGCATTTTTTGGGCTTCTAACCTATTCTGAACTTTCAGGGTGTAAGATGCATTTTTCGTACCATAAATATTTTTTAGAATTTCAGTGGTCTAGGATACGTGTTAATGCCCCTTCTGGGCTACAAATGTTTTTGGGATATTCAGAGCTCTCTGACACCATTTTTGGGCATACAACATTTTCTGGACTTTAGGGGGTCTAGGATGACTGTAAACCCCTTTTTTGGGCCTCTAAAGTTTTCAACATGTTTGCAGCCTAAGATGCATATTAAGGCCTTTTTTGGGCTGCTATCATATTCTGAACTTTCAGTGGTGCAGGATGCATGTTATTTCCATAAATATTTTTGGGAATTTCAGTGGTCTAGGATGCGGGTTAATGCCCATTTCAGGCTGCAAATGTTTTTGGGATATTCAGAGCTCTCTGACACCGTTTTTGGGCCACCAACATTTTCTGGACTTTAGGGGTCTAGGATGCCTGTAAACCCCTTTTTTGGGCCTCCAAAGTTTTCTACATTTTTGCAGCCCTAAGATGCATGTTATGGCCTTTTTTGGGCTGCTAACATATTCTGAACTTTCAGTGGTGTAGGATGCATTTTTCGTGCCATAAATATTTTTGGGAATTTCAGTGGTCTAGGATGCGGGTTAATGCCGATTTCAGGCTGCAAATGTTTTTGGGATATTCAGAGCTCTCTGACACCGTTTTTGGGCCACCAACATTTTCTGGACTTTAGGGGGTCTAGGATGCCTGTAAACCCCTTTTTTGGGCCTCCAAAGTTTTCTACATTTTTGCAGCCATAAGATGCATTTTAAGGCATTTTTTGGGCTTCTAACATATTCTGAACTTTCAGGGTGTAAGATGCATATTTCGTACCATGAATATTTTTGGGAATTTCAGTGGTCTAGGATACGTGTTAATGCCCCTTCTGGGCTACAAATGTTTTTGGGATATTCAGAGCTCTCTGACACCGTTTTTGGGCATCCAACATTTTCTGGACTTTAGGGGGTCTAGGATGACTGTAAACCCCTTTTTTGGGCCTCTAAAGTTTTCAACATGTTTGCAGCCTAAGATGCATTTTAAGGCCTTTTTTGGGCTGCTAACATATTCTGAACTTTCAGCGGTGTAGGATGCATTTTTCGTGCAATGAATATTTTTGGGAATTTCAGTGGTCTAGGATGCGGTTTAATGCCCATTTCAGGCTGCAAATATTTTTGGGACATTCAGAGCTTTCTGACACAGTTTTTAGGCCACCAACATTTTCTGGACTTTAGGGGGTCTAGGATGCCTGTAAACCCCTTTTTTGGGCCTCCAAAGTTTTCAACATTTTTGCAGCCTAAGATGCATTTTAAGGCCTTTTTTGAGCTGCTATCATATTCTGAACTTTCAGTGGTGCAGGATGCATGTTATTTCCATAAATATTTTTGGGAATTTCAGTGGTCTAGGATGAGGGTTAATGCCCATTTCAGGCTGCAAATGTTTTTGGGACATTCAGAGCTCTCTGACACAGTTTTTGGGCCACCAACTTTTTCTGGACTTTAGGGGGTCTAGGATGACTGTAAACCCATTTTTTGGGCCTCTAAAGTTTTCAACATTTTTGCAGCCTAAAATGCATATTAAGGCCTTTTTTGGGCTGCTAACATATTCTGAACTTTCAGTGGTGTCGGATGCATTTTTCGTGCCATAAATATTTTTGGGAATTTCAATGGTCTAAGATGAGGGTTAATGCCCATTTCAGGCTGCAAATGTTTCTGGGACATTCAGAGCTTTCTGACACAGTTTTTAGGCCATCAACATTTTCTGGACTTTAGGGGGTCTAGGATGCCTGTGAACCCCTTTTTTGGGCCTCCAAAGTTTTCTACATTTTTGCAGCCATTAGATGCATTTTAAGGCATTTTTTGGGCTTCTAACATATTCTGAACTTTCAGTGGTGTCGGATGCATTTTTCGTGCCATAAATATTTTTGGGAATTTCAATGGTCTAAGATGAGGGTTAATGCCCATTTCAGGCTGCAAATGTTTTTGGGATATTCAGAGCTCCCTGACACCGTTTTTGGGCCACCAACATTTTCTGGACTTTAGGGGGTCTAGGATGCCTGTAAACCCCTTTTTTGGGCCTCCAAAGTTTTCTACATTTTTGCAGCCCTAAGATGCATGTTATGGCCTTTTTTGGGCTGCTAACATATTCTGAACTTTCAGCGGTGTAGGATGCATTTTTCCTGCCATAAATATTTTTGGGAATTTCAGTGGTTAAGGATGCGGGTTAATGCCCATTTCAGGCTGCAAATGTTTTTGGGACATTCAGAGCTTTCTGACACAGTTTTTAGGCCACCAACATTTTCTGGACTTTAGGGGGTGTAGGATGCCTGTAAACCCCTTTTTTGGGCCTCCAAAGTTTTCTACATTTTTGCAGCCATAAGATGCATTTTAAGGCATTTTTTGGGCTTCTAACATATTCTGAACTTTCAGGGTGTAAGATGCATTTTTCGTACCATAAATATTTTTGGGAATTTCAGTGGTCTAGGATATGTGTTAATGCCCCTTCTGGGCTACAAATGTTTTTGGGATATTCAGAGCTCTCTGACACCGTTTTTTGGGCACCCAACATTTTCTGGACTTTAGGGGGTCTAGGATGACTGCAAACCCCTTTTTTGGGCCTCTAAGGTTTTCAACATGTTTGCAGCCTAAGATGCATATTAAGGCCTTTTTTGGGCTGCTAACATATTCTGAACTTTCAGTGGTGTAGGATGCATTTTTCGTGCCATAAATATTTTTGGGAATTTCAGTGGTCTAGGATGCGGGTTAATGCCCATTTCAGGCTGCAAATGTTTTTGGGATATTCAGAGCTCTCTGACACCGTTTTTGGGCAACCAACATTTTCTGGACTTTAGGGGGTCTAGGATGCCTGTAAACCCCTTTTTTGGGCCTCCAAAGTTTTCAACATTTTTGCAGCCTAAGATGCATTTTAAGGCCTTTTTTGGGCTGCTATCATATTCTGAACTTTCAGTGGTGCAGGATGCATGTTATTTCCATAAATATTTTTGGGAATTTCAGTGGTCTAGGATGAGGGTTAATGCCCATTTCAGGCTGCAAATGTTTTTGGGACATTCAGAGCTCTCTGACACAGTTTTTGGTCCACCAACTTTTTCTGGACTTTAGGGGGTCTAGGATGACTGTAAACCCCTTTTTTGGGCCTCTAAAGTTTTCAACATTTTTGCAGCCTAAAATGCATATTAAGGCCTTTTTTGGGCTGCTAACATATTCTGAACTTTCAGTGGTGTCGGATGCATTTTTCGTGCCAGAAATATTTTTGGGAATTTCAGTGGTCTAGGATGCGGGTTAATGCCCATTTCAGGCTGCAAATGTTTTTGGGATATTCAGAGCTCCCTGACACCGTTTTTGGGCCACCAACATTTTCTGGACTTTAGGGGGTCTAGGATGCCTGTAAACCCCTTTTTTGGGCCTCCAAAGTTTGCTACATTTTTGCAGCCCTAAGATGCATGTTATGGCCTTTTTTGGGCTGCTAACATATTCTGAACTTTCAGCGGTGTAGGATGCGTTTTTCCTGCCATAAATATTTTTGGGAATTTCAGTGGTTAAGGATGCGGGTTAATGCCCATTTCAGGCTGCAAATGTTTTTGGGACATTCAGAGCTTTCTGACACAGTTTTTAGGCCACCAACATTTTCTGGACTTTAGGGGGTGTAGGATGCCTGTAAACCCCTTTTTTGGGCCTCCAAAGTTTTCTACATTTTTGCAGCCATAAGATGCATTTTAAGGCATTTTTTGGGCTTCTAACATATTCTGAACTTTCAGGGTGTAAGATGCATTTTTCGTACCATAAATATTTTTGGGAATTTCAGTGGTCTAGGATACGTGTTAATGCCCCTTCTGGGCTACACATGTTTTTGGGATATTCAGAGCTCTCTGACACCGTTTTTTGGGCATCCAACATTTTCTGGACTTTAGGGGGTGTAGGATGACTGTAAACCCCTTTTTTGGGCCTCTAAAGTTTTCAACATGTTTGCAGCCTAAGATGCATATTAAGGTCTTTTTTGGGCTGCTAACATATTCTGAACTTTCAGTGGTGTAGGATGCATTTTTCGTGCCATAAATACTTTTGGGAATTTCAGTGGTCTAGGATGCGGGTTAATGCCCATTTCAGGCTGCAAATGTTTTTGGGATATTCAGAGCTCTCTGACACCGTTTTTGGGCAACCAACATTTTCTGGACTTTAGGGGGTCTAGGATGCCTGTAAACCCCTTTTTTGGGCCTCCAAAGTTTTCAACATTTTTGCAGCCTAAGATGCATTTTAAGGCCTTTTTTGGGCTGCTATCATATTCTGAACTTTCAGTGGTGCAGGATGCATGTTATTTCCATAAATATTTTTGGGAATTTCAGTGGTCTAGGATGAGGGTTAATGCCCATTTCAGGCTGCAAATGTTTTTGGGACATTCAGAGCTCTCTGACACAGTTTTTGGTCCACCAACTTTTTCTGGACTTTAGGGGGTCTAGGATGACTGTAAACCCCTTTTTTGGGCCTCTAAAGTTTTCAACATTTTTGCAGCCTAAAATGCATATTAAGGCCTTTTTTGGGCTGCTAACATATTCTGAACTTTCAGTGGTGTCGGATGCATTTTTCGTGCCATAACTATTTTTGGGAATTTCAATGGTCTAGGATGAGGGTTAATGCCCATTTCAGGCTGCAAATGTTTTTGGGACATTCAGAGCTTTCTGACACAGTTTTTAGGCCACCAACATTTTCTGGACTTTAGGGGGTCTAGGATGCCTGTGAACCCCTTTTTTGGGCCTCCAAAGTTTTCTACATTTTTGCAGCCATTAGATGCATTTTAAGGCATTTTTTGGGCTTCTAACCTATTCTGAACTTTCAGGGTGTAAGATGCATTTTTCGTACCATAAATATTTTTTAGAATTTCAGTGGTCTAGGACACGTGTTAATGCCCCTTCTGGGCTACAAATGTTTTTGGGATATTCAGAGCTCTCTGACACCGTTTTTGGGCATACAACATTTTCTGGACTTTAGGGGGTCTAGGATGACTGTAAACCCCTTTTTTGGGCCTCTAAAGTTTTCAACATGTTTGCAGCCTAAGATGCATATTAAGGCCTTTTTTGGGCTGCTATCATATTCTGAACTTTCAGTGGTGCAGGATGCATGTTATTTCCATAAATATTTTTGGGAATTTCAGTGGTCTAGGATGCGGGTTAATGCCCATTTCAGGCTGCAAATGTTTTTGGGATATTCAGAGCTCTCTGACACCGTTTTTGGGCCACCAACATTTTCTGGACTTTAGGGGTCTAGGATGCCTGTAAACCCCTTTTTTGGGCCTCCAAAGTTTTCTACATTTTTGCAGCCCTAAGATGCATGTTATGGCCTTTTTTGGGCTGCTAACATATTCTGAACTTTCAGTGGTGTAGGATGCATTTTTCGTGCCATAAATATTTTTGGGAATTTCAGTGGTCTAGGATGCGGGTTAATGCCGATTTCAGGCTGCAAATGTTTTTGGGATATTCAGAGCTCTCTGACACCGTTTTTGGGCCACCAACATTTTCTGGACTTTAGGGGGTCTAGGATGTCTGTAAACCCCTTTTTTGGGCCTCCAAAGTTTTCTACATTTTTGCAGCCATAAGATGCATTTTAAGGCATTTTTTGGGCTTCTAACATATTCTGAACTTTCAGGGTGTAAGATGCATTTTTCGTACCATGAATATTTTTGGGAATTTCAGTGGTCTAGGATACGTGTTAATGCCCCTTCTGGGCTACAAATGTTTTTGGGATATTCAGAGCTCTCTGACACCGTTTTTGGGCATCCAACATTTTCTGGACTTTAGGGGGTCTAGGATGACTGTAAACCCCTTTTTGGGCCTCTAAAGTTTTCAACATGTTTGCAGCCTAAGATGCATTTTAAGGCCTTTTTTGGGCTGCTAACATATTCTGAACTTTCAGCGGTGTAGGATGCATTTTTCGTGCAATGAATATATTTGGGAATTTCAGTGGTCTAGGATGAGGGTTAATGCCCATTTCAGGCTGCAAATGTTTTTGGGACATTCAGAGCTCTCTGACACCGTTTTTGGGCAACCAACATTTTCTGGACTTTAGGGGGTCTAGGATGCCTGTAAACCCCTTTTTTGGGCCTCCAAAGTTTTCAACATTTTTGCAGCCTAAGATGCATATTAAGGTCTTTTTTGGGCTGCTAACATATTCTGAACTTTCAGTGGTGTAGGATGCATTTTTCGTGCCATAAATACTTTTGGGAATTTCAGTGGTCTAGGATGCGGGTTAATGCCCATTTCAGGCTGCAAATGTTTTTGGGATATTCAGAGCTCTCTGACACCGTTTTTGGGCAACCAACATTTTCTGGACTTTAGGGGGTCTAGGATGCCTGTAAACCCCTTTTTTGGGCCTCCAAAGTTTTCAACATTTTTGCAGCCTAAGATGCATTTTAAGGCCTTTTTTGGGCTGCTATCATATTCTGAACTTTCAGTGGTGCAGGATGCATGTTATTTCCATAAATATTTTTGGGAATTTCAGTGGTCTAGGATGAGGGTTAATGCCCATTTCAGGCTGCAAATGTTTTTGGGACATTCAGAGCTCTCTGACACAGTTTTTGGTCCACCAACTTTTTCTGGACTTTAGGGGGTCTAGGATGACTGTAAACCCCTTTTTTGGGCCTCTAAAGTTTTCAACATTTTTGCAGCCTAAAATGCATATTAAGGCCTTTTTTGGGCTGCTAACATATTCTGAACTTTCAGTGGTGTCGGATGCATTTTTCGTGCCATAACTATTTTTGGGAATTTCAATGGTCTAGGATGAGGGTTAATGCCCATTTCAGGCTGCAAATGTTTTTGGGACATTCAGAGCTTTCTGACACAGTTTTTAGGCCACCAACATTTTCTGGACTTTAGGGGGTCTAGGATGCCTGTGAACCCCTTTTTTGGGCCTCCAAAGTTTTCTACATTTTTGCAGCCATTAGATGCATTTTAAGGCATTTTTTGGGCTTCTAACCTATTCTGAACTTTCAGGGTGTAAGATGCATTTTTCGTACCATAAATATTTTTTAGAATTTCAGTGGTCTAGGATACGTGTTAATGCCCCTTCTGGGCTACAAATGTTTTTGGGATATTCAGAGCTCTCTGACACCATTTTTGGGCATACAACATTTTCTGGACTTTAGGGGGTCTAGGATGACTGTAAACCCCTTTTTTGGGCCTCTAAAGTTTTCAACATGTTTGCAGCCTAAGATGCATATTAAGGCCTTTTTTGGGCTGCTATCATATTCTGAACTTTCAGTGGTGCAGGATGCATGTTATTTCCATAAATATTTTTGGGAATTTCAGTGGTCTAGGATGCGGGTTAATGCCCATTTCAGGCTGCAAATGTTTTTGGGATATTCAGAGCTCTCTGACACCGTTTTTGGGCCACCAACATTTTCTGGACTTTAGGGGTCTAGGATGCCTGTAAACCCCTTTTTTGGGCCTCCAAAGTTTTCTACATTTTTGCAGCCCTAAGATGCATGTTATGGCCTTTTTTGGGCTGCTAACATATTCTGAACTTTCAGTGGTGTAGGATGCATTTTTCGTGCCATAAATATTTTTGGGAATTTCAGTGGTCTAGGATGCGGGTTAATGCCGATTTCAGGCTGCAAATGTTTTTGGGATATTCAGAGCTCTCTGACACCGTTTTTGGGCCACCAACATTTTCTGGACTTTAGGGGGTCTAGGATGCCTGTAAACCCCTTTTTTGGGCCTCCAAAGTTTTCTACATTTTTGCAGCCATAAGATGCATTTTAAGGCATTTTTTGGGCTTCTAACATATTCTGAACTTTCAGGGTGTAAGATGCATATTTCGTACCATGAATATTTTTGGGAATTTCAGTGGTCTAGGATACGTGTTAATGCCCCTTCTGGGCTACAAATGTTTTTGGGATATTCAGAGCTCTCTGACACCGTTTTTGGGCATCCAACATTTTCTGGACTTTAGGGGGTCTAGGATGACTGTAAACCCCTTTTTTGGGCCTCTAAAGTTTTCAACATGTTTGCAGCCTAAGATGCATTTTAAGGCCTTTTTTGGGCTGCTAACATATTCTGAACTTTCAGCGGTGTAGGATGCATTTTTCGTGCAATGAATATTTTTGGGAATTTCAGTGGTCTAGGATGCGGTTTAATGCCCATTTCAGGCTGCAAATATTTTTGGGACATTCAGAGCTTTCTGACACAGTTTTTAGGCCACCAACATTTTCTGGACTTTAGGGGGTCTAGGATGCCTGTAAACCCCTTTTTTGGGCCTCCAAAGTTTTCAACATTTTTGCAGCCTAAGATGCATTTTAAGGCCTTTTTTGAGCTGCTATCATATTCTGAACTTTCAGTGGTGCAGGATGCATGTTATTTCCATAAATATTTTTGGGAATTTCAGTGGTCTAGGATGAGGGTTAATGCCCATTTCAGGCTGCAAATGTTTTTGGGACATTCAGAGCTCTCTGACACAGTTTTTGGGCCACCAACTTTTTCTGGACTTTAGGGGGTCTAGGATGACTGTAAACCCATTTTTTGGGCCTCTAAAGTTTTCAACATTTTTGCAGCCTAAAATGCATATTAAGGCCTTTTTTGGGCTGCTAACATATTCTGAACTTTCAGTGGTGTCGGATGCATTTTTCGTGCCATAAATATTTTTGGGAATTTCAATGGTCTAAGATGAGGGTTAATGCCCATTTCAGGCTGCAAATGTTTCTGGGACATTCAGAGCTTTCTGACACAGTTTTTAGGCCATCAACATTTTCTGGACTTTAGGGGGTCTAGGATGCCTGTGAACCCCTTTTTTGGGCCTCCAAAGTTTTCTACATTTTTGCAGCCATTAGATGCATTTTAAGGCATTTTTTGGGCTTCTAACATATTCTGAACTTTCAGTGGTGTCGGATGCATTTTTCGTGCCATAAATATTTTTGGGAATTTCAATGGTCTAAGATGAGGGTTAATGCCCATTTCAGGCTGCAAATGTTTTTGGGATATTCAGAGCTCCCTGACACCGTTTTTGGGCCACCAACATTTTCTGGACTTTAGGGGGTCTAGGATGCCTGTAAACCCCTTTTTTGGGCCTCCAAAGTTTTCTACATTTTTGCAGCCCTAAGATGCATGTTATGGCCTTTTTTGGGCTGCTAACATATTCTGAACTTTCAGCGGTGTAGGATGCATTTTTCCTGCCATAAATATTTTTGGGAATTTCAGTGGTTAAGGATGCGGGTTAATGCCCATTTCAGGCTGCAAATGTTTTTGGGACATTCAGAGCTTTCTGACACAGTTTTTAGGCCACCAACATTTTCTGGACTTTAGGGGGTGTAGGATGCCTGTAAACCCCTTTTTTGGGCCTCCAAAGTTTTCTACATTTTTGCAGCCATAAGATGCATTTTAAGGCATTTTTTGGGCTTCTAACATATTCTGAACTTTCAGGGTGTAAGATGCATTTTTCGTACCATAAATATTTTTGGGAATTTCAGTGGTCTAGGATATGTGTTAATGCCCCTTCTGGGCTACAAATGTTTTTGGGATATTCAGAGCTCTCTGACACCGTTTTTTGGGCACCCAACATTTTCTGGACTTTAGGGGGTCTAGGATGACTGCAAACCCCTTTTTTGGGCCTCTAAGGTTTTCAACATGTTTGCAGCCTAAGATGCATATTAAGGCCTTTTTTGGGCTGCTAACATATTCTGAACTTTCAGTGGTGTAGGATGCATTTTTCGTGCCATAAATATTTTTGGGAATTTCAGTGGTCTAGGATGCGGGTTAATGCCCATTTCAGGCTGCAAATGTTTTTGGGATATTCAGAGCTCTCTGACACCGTTTTTGGGCAACCAACATTTTCTGGACTTTAGGGGGTCTAGGATGCCTGTAAACCCCTTTTTTGGGCCTCCAAAGTTTTCAACATTTTTGCAGCCTAAGATGCATTTTAAGGCCTTTTTTGGGCTGCTATCATATTCTGAACTTTCAGTGGTGCAGGATGCATGTTATTTCCATAAATATTTTTGGGAATTTCAGTGGTCTAGGATGAGGGTTAATGCCCATTTCAGGCTGCAAATGTTTTTGGGACATTCAGAGCTCTCTGACACAGTTTTTGGTCCACCAACTTTTTCTGGACTTTAGGGGGTCTAGGATGACTGTAAACCCCTTTTTTGGGCCTCTAAAGTTTTCAACATTTTTGCAGCCTAAAATGCATATTAAGGCCTTTTTTGGGCTGCTAACATATTCTGAACTTTCAGTGGTGTCGGATGCATTTTTCGTGCCAGAAATATTTTTGGGAATTTCAGTGGTCTAGGATGCGGGTTAATGCCCATTTCAGGCTGCAAATGTTTTTGGGATATTCAGAGCTCCCTGACACCGTTTTTGGGCCACCAACATTTTCTGGACTTTAGGGGGTCTAGGATGCCTGTAAACCCCTTTTTTGGGCCTCCAAAGTTTGCTACATTTTTGCAGCCCTAAGATGCATGTTATGGCCTTTTTTGGGCTGCTAACATATTCTGAACTTTCAGCGGTGTAGGATGCGTTTTTCCTGCCATAAATATTTTTGGGAATTTCAGTGGTTAAGGATGCGGGTTAATGCCCATTTCAGGCTGCAAATGTTTTTGGGACATTCAGAGCTTTCTGACACAGTTTTTAGGCCACCAACATTTTCTGGACTTTAGGGGGTGTAGGATGCCTGTAAACCCCTTTTTTGGGCCTCCAAAGTTTTCTACATTTTTGCAGCCATAAGATGCATTTTAAGGCATTTTTTGGGCTTCTAACATATTCTGAACTTTCAGGGTGTAAGATGCATTTTTCGTACCATAAATATTTTTGGGAATTTCAGTGGTCTAGGATACGTGTTAATGCCCCTTCTGGGCTACACATGTTTTTGGGATATTCAGAGCTCTCTGACACCGTTTTTTGGGCATCCAACATTTTCTGGACTTTAGGGGGTGTAGGATGACTGTAAACCCCTTTTTTGGGCCTCTAAAGTTTTCAACATGTTTGCAGCCTAAGATGCATATTAAGGTCTTTTTTGGGCTGCTAACATATTCTGAACTTTCAGTGGTGTAGGATGCATTTTTCGTGCCATAAATACTTTTGGGAATTTCAGTGGTCTAGGATGCGGGTTAATGCCCATTTCAGGCTGCAAATGTTTTTGGGATATTCAGAGCTCTCTGACACCGTTTTTGGGCAACCAACATTTTCTGGACTTTAGGGGGTCTAGGATGCCTGTAAACCCCTTTTTTGGGCCTCCAAAGTTTTCAACATTTTTGCAGCCTAAGATGCATTTTAAGGCCTTTTTTGGGCTGCTATCATATTCTGAACTTTCAGTGGTGCAGGATGCATGTTATTTCCATAAATATTTTTGGGAATTTCAGTGGTCTAGGATGAGGGTTAATGCCCATTTCAGGCTGCAAATGTTTTTGGGACATTCAGAGCTCTCTGACACAGTTTTTGGTCCACCAACTTTTTCTGGACTTTAGGGGGTCTAGGATGACTGTAAACCCCTTTTTTGGGCCTCTAAAGTTTTCAACATTTTTGCAGCCTAAAATGCATATTAAGGCCTTTTTTGGGCTGCTAACATATTCTGAACTTTCAGTGGTGTCGGATGCATTTTTCGTGCCATAACTATTTTTGGGAATTTCAATGGTCTAGGATGAGGGTTAATGCCCATTTCAGGCTGCAAATGTTTTTGGGACATTCAGAGCTTTCTGACACAGTTTTTAGGCCACCAACATTTTCTGGACTTTAGGGGGTCTAGGATGCCTGTGAACCCCTTTTTTGGGCCTCCAAAGTTTTCTACATTTTTGCAGCCATTAGATGCATTTTAAGGCATTTTTTGGGCTTCTAACCTATTCTGAACTTTCAGGGTGTAAGATGCATTTTTCGTACCATAAATATTTTTTAGAATTTCAGTGGTCTAGGACACGTGTTAATGCCCCTTCTGGGCTACAAATGTTTTTGGGATATTCAGAGCTCTCTGACACCGTTTTTGGGCATACAACATTTTCTGGACTTTAGGGGGTCTAGGATGACTGTAAACCCCTTTTTTGGGCCTCTAAAGTTTTCAACATGTTTGCAGCCTAAGATGCATATTAAGGCCTTTTTTGGGCTGCTATCATATTCTGAACTTTCAGTGGTGCAGGATGCATGTTATTTCCATAAATATTTTTGGGAATTTCAGTGGTCTAGGATGCGGGTTAATGCCCATTTCAGGCTGCAAATGTTTTTGGGATATTCAGAGCTCTCTGACACCGTTTTTGGGCCACCAACATTTTCTGGACTTTAGGGGTCTAGGATGCCTGTAAACCCCTTTTTTGGGCCTCCAAAGTTTTCTACATTTTTGCAGCCCTAAGATGCATGTTATGGCCTTTTTTGGGCTGCTAACATATTCTGAACTTTCAGTGGTGTAGGATGCATTTTTCGTGCCATAAATATTTTTGGGAATTTCAGTGGTCTAGGATGCGGGTTAATGCCGATTTCAGGCTGCAAATGTTTTTGGGATATTCAGAGCTCTCTGACACCGTTTTTGGGCCACCAACATTTTCTGGACTTTAGGGGGTCTAGGATGCCTGTAAACCCCTTTTTTGGGCCTCCAAAGTTTTCTACATTTTTGCAGCCATAAGATGCATTTTAAGGCATTTTTTGGGCTTCTAACATATTCTGAACTTTCAGGGTGTAAGATGCATTTTTCGTACCATGAATATTTTTGGGAATTTCAGTGGTCTAGGATACGTGTTAATGCCCCTTCTGGGCTACAAATGTTTTTGGGATATTCAGAGCTCTCTGACACCGTTTTTGGGCATCCAACATTTTCTGGACTTTAGGGGGTCTAGGATGACTGTAAACCCCTTTTTGGGCCTCTAAAGTTTTCAACATGTTTGCAGCCTAAGATGCATTTTAAGGCCTTTTTTGGGCTGCTAACATATTCTGAACTTTCAGCGGTGTAGGATGCATTTTTCGTGCAATGAATATATTTGGGAATTTCAGTGGTCTAGGATGAGGGTTAATGCCCATTTCAGGCTGCAAATGTTTTTGGGACATTCAGAGCTCTCTGACACAGTTTTTGGTCCACCAACTTTTTCTGGACTTTAGGGGGTCTAGGATGACTGTAAACCCCTTTTTTGGGCCTCTAAAGTTTTCAACATTTTTGCAGCCTAAAATGCATATTAAGGCCTTTTTTGGGCTGCTAACATATTCTGAACTTTCAGTGGTGTCGGATGCATTTTTCGTGCCATAACTATTTTTGGGAATTTCAATGGTCTAGGATGAGGGTTAATGCCCATTTCAGGCTGCAAATGTTTTTGGGACATTCAGAGCTTTCTGACACAGTTTTTAGGCCACCAACATTTTCTGGACTTTAGGGGGTCTAGGATGCCTGTGAACCCCTTTTTTGGGCCTCCAAAGTTTTCTACATTTTTGCAGCCATTAGATGCATTTTAAGGCATTTTTTGGGCTTCTAACCTATTCTGAACTTTCAGGGTGTAAGATGCATTTTTCGTACCATAAATATTTTTTAGAATTTCAGTGGTCTAGGATATGTGTTAATGCCCCTTCTGGGCTACAAATGTTTTTGGGATATTCAGAGCTCTCTGACACCGTTTTTGGGCATACAACATTTTCTGGACTTTAGGGGGTCTAGGATGACTGTAAACCCCTTTTTTGGGCCTCTAAAGTTTTCAACATGTTTGCAGCCTAAGATGCATATTAAGGCCTTTTTTGGGCTGCTATCATATTCTGAACTTTCAGTGGTGCAGGATGCATGTTATTTCCATCAATATTTTTGGGAATTTCAGTGGTCTAGGATGCGGGTTAATGCCCATTTCAGGCTGCAAATGTTTTTGGGATATTCAGAGCTCTCTGACACCGTTTTTGGGCCACCAACATTTTCTGGACTTTAGGGGTCTAGGATGCCTGTAAACCCCTTTTTTGGGCCTCCAAAGTTTTCTACATTTTTGCAGCCCTAAGATGCATGTTATGGCCTTTTTTGGGCTGCTAACATATTCTGAACTTTCAGTGGTGTAGGATGCATTTTTCGTGCCATAAATATTTTTGGGAATTTCAGTGGTCTAGGATGCGGGTTAATGCCGATTTCAGGCTGCAAATGTTTTTGGGATATTCAGAGCTCTCTGACACCGTTTTTGGGCCACCAACATTTTCTGGACTTTAGGGGGTCTAGGATGCCTGTAAACCCCTTTTTTGGGCCTCCAAAGTTTTCTACATTTTTGCAGCCATAAGATGCATTTTAAGGCATTTTTTGGGCTTCTAACATATTCTGAACTTTCAGGGTGTAAGATGCATTTTTCGTACCATGAATATTTTTGGGAATTTCAGTGGTCTAGGATACGTGTTAATGCCCCTTCTGGGCTACAAATGTTTTTGGGATATTCAGAGCTCTCTGACACCGTTTTTGGGCATCCAACATTTTCTGGACTTTAGGGGGTCTAGGATGACTGTAAACCCCTTTTTTGGGCCTCTAAAGTTTTCAACATGTTTGCAGCCTAAGATGCATATTAAGGCCTTTTTTGGGCTGCTAACATATTCTGAACTTTCAGTGGTGTAGGATGCATTTTTCGTGCCATAAATATTTTTGGGAATTTCAGTGGTCTAGGATGTGGGTTAATGCCCATTTCAGGCTGCACATGTTTTTGGGATATTCAGAGCTCTCTGACGCCGTTTTTGGGCAACCAACATTTTCTGGACTTTAGGGGGTCTAGGATGCCTGTAAACCCCTTTTTTGGGCCCCCAAATTTTTCAACATTTTTGCAGTCTAAGATGCATTTTTAGGCCTTTTTTGGGCTGCTATCATATTCTGAACTTTCAGTGGTGCAGGATGCATGTTATTTCCATAAATATTTTTTGGAATTTCAGTGGTCTAGGATGCGGTTTAATGCCCATTTCAGGCTGCAAATATTTTTGGGACATTCAGAGCTTTCTGACACAGTTTTTAGGCCACCAACATTTTCTGGACTTTAGGGGGTCTAGGATGCCTGTAAACCCCTTTTTTGGGCCTCCAAAGTTTTCAACATTTTTGCAGCCTAAGATGCATTTTAAGGCCTTTTTTGGGCTGCTATCATATTCTGAACTTTCAGCGGTGCAGGATGCATTTTTCGTGCACAAAATATTTTTGGGAATTTCAGTGGTCTAGGATGCGGGTTAATGCCCATTTCAGGCTGTAAATGTTTTTGGGACATTCAGAGCTCTCTGACACAGTTTTTGGGCCACCAACATTTTCCGGACTTTAGGGGGTCTAGGATGACTGTAAACCCCTTTTTTGGGCCTCCAAAGTTTTCAACATTTTTGCAGCCTAAGATGATTTTTAGGCCTTTTTTGGGCTGTTATCATATTCTGAACTTTCAGTGGTGCAGGATGCATGTTATTTCCATAAATACTTTTGGGAATTTCAGTGGTCTAGGATGCGGGTTAATGCCCATTTCAGGCTGCAAATGTTTTTGGGACATTCAGAGCTCTCTGACACAGTTTTTGGGCCACCAACATTTTCCGCACTTTAGGGGGTCTAGGATGACTGTAAACCCCTTTTTTGGGCCTCCAAAGTTTTCAACATTTTTGCAGCCTAAGATGATTTTTAGGCCTTTTTTGGGCTGTTATCATATTCTGAACTTTCAGTGGTGCAGGATGCATGTTATTTCCATAAATACTTTTGGGAATTTCAGTGGTCTAGGATGCGGGTTAATGCCCATTTCAGGCTGCAAATGTTTTTGGGACATTCCGAGCTTTCTGACACAGTTTTTTGGCCACCAACATTTTCTGGACTTTAGGGGGTCTAGGATGCCTGTAAATCCCCCTTTTTTGGGCCTCCAAAGTTTTCTACATTTTTGCAGCCATAAGATGCATTTTAAGGCATTTTTCTGGGCTTCTAACATATTCTGAACTTTCAGCGGTGCAGGATGCATTTTTCGTGCCATAAATATTTTTGGGAATTTCAGTGGTCTAGGATGCGGGTTAATGCCCATTTCAGGCTGCACATGTTTTTGGGATATTCAGAGCTCTCTGACACCATTTTTGGGCCACCAACATTTTCTGGACTTTAGGGGGTCTAGGATGCCTGTAAACCCCTTTTTTGGGCCTCCAAAGTTTTCTACATTTTTGCAGCCCTAAGATGCATGTTATGGCCTTTTTTGGGCTGCTAACATATTCTGAAGTTTCAGCGGTGTAGGATGCATTTTTCGTGCCATAAATAATTTTGGGAATTTCAGTGGTCTAGGATACGTGTTAATGCCCCTTATGGGCTACAAATGTTTTGGGGCTATTCAGAGCTCTCTGACACCGTTTTTTGGCCACCAACATTTTCTGGACTTTAGGGGGTCTAGGATGCCTGTAAACCCCTTTTTTGGGCCTCCAAAGTTTTCAACATTTTTGCAGCCTAAGATGGATTTTAAGGCCTTTTTTGGGCTGCTATCATATTCTGAACTTTCAGGGGTGTAGGATGCATTTTTTCGTGCACAAAATATTTTTGGGGATTTCAGTGGTCTAGGATGCGGGTTAATGCCCATTTCAGGCTGCAAATGCTTTTGGGACATTCAGAGCTTTCTGACACAGTTTCAAGGCCACCAACATTTTCTGGACTTTAGGGGGTCTAGGATGCCTGTAAACCCCTTTTTTGGGCCTCCAAAGTTTTCAACATTTTTGCAGCCTAAGATGCATTTTAAGGCCTTTTTTGAGCTGCTATCATATTCTGAACTTTCAGTGGTGCAGGATGCATGTTATTTCCATAAATATTTTTGGGAATTTCAGTGGTCTAGGATGAGGGTTAATGCCCATTTCAGGCTGCAAATGTTTTTGGGACATTCAGAGCTCTCTGACACAGTTTTTGGGCCACCAACTTTTTCTGGACTTTAGGGGGTCTAGGATGACTGTAAACCCATTTTTTGGGCCTCTAAAGTTTTCAACATTTTTGCAGCCTAAAATGCATATTAAGGCCTTTTTTGGGCTGCTAACATATTCTGAACTTTCAGTGGTGTCGGATGCATTTTTCGTGCCATAAATATTTTTGGGAATTTCAATGGTCTAAGATGAGGGTTAATGCCCATTTCAGGCTGCAAATGTTTCTGGGACATTCAGAGCTTTCTGACACAGTTTTTAGGCCACCAACATTTTCTGGACTTTAGGGGGTCTAGGATGCCTGTGAACCCCTTTTTTGGGCCTCCAAAGTTTTCTACATTTTTGCAGCCATTAGATGCATTTTAAGGCATTTTTTGGGCTTCTAACATATTCTGAACTTTCAGTGGTGTCGGATGCATTTTTCGTGCCATAAATATTTTTGGGAATTTCAATGGTCTAAGATGAGGGTTAATGCCCATTTCAGGCTGCAAATGTTTTTGGGATATTCAGAGCTCCCTGACACCGTTTTTGGGCCACCAACATTTTCTGGACTTTAGGGGGTCTAGGATGCCTGTAAACCCCTTTTTTGGGCCTCCAAAGTTTTCTACATTTTTGCAGCCCTAAGATGCATGTTATGGCCTTTTTTGGGCTGCTAACATATTCTGAACTTTCAGCGGTGTAGGATGCATTTTTCCTGCCATAAATATTTTTGGGAATTTCAGTGGTTAAGGATGCGGGTTAATGCCCATTTCAGGCTGCAAATGTTTTTGGGACATTCAGAGCTTTCTGACACAGTTTTTAGGCCACCAACATTTTCTGGACTTTAGGGGGTGTAGGATGCCTGTAAACCCCTTTTTTGGGCCTCCAAAGTTTTCTACATTTTTGCAGCCATAAGATGCATTTTAAGGCATTTTTTGGGCTTCTAACATATTCTGAACTTTCAGGGTGTAAGATGCATTTTTCGTACCATAAATATTTTTGGGAATTTCAGTGGTCTAGGATATGTGTTAATGCCCCTTCTGGGCTACAAATGTTTTTGGGATATTCAGAGCTCTCTGACACCGTTTTTTGGGCACCCAACATTTTCTGGACTTTAGGGGGTCTAGGATGACTGCAAACCCCTTTTTTGGGCCTCTAAAGTTTTCAACATGTTTGCAGCCTAAGATGCATATTAAGGCCTTTTTTGGGCTGCTAACATATTCTGAACTTTCAGTGGTGTAGGATGCATTTTTCGTGCCATAAATATTTTTGGGAATTTCAGTGGTCTAGGATGCGGGTTAATGCCCATTTCAGGCTGCAAATGTTTTTGGGATATTCAGAGCTCTCTGACACCGTTTTTGGGCCACCAACATTTTCTGGACTTTAGGGGGTCTAGGATGCCTGTAAACCCCTTTTTTGGGCCTCCAAAGTTTTCTACATTTTTGCAGCCATAAGATGCATTTTAAGGCATTTTTTGGGCTTCTAACATATTCTGAACTTTCAGTTGTGTAAGATGCATTTTTCGTACCATAAATATTTTTGGGAATTTCAGTGGTCTAGGATACGTGTTAATGCCCTTTCTGGGCTACAAATGTTTTTGGGATATTCAGAGCTCTCTGACACCGTTTTTGGGCATCCAACATTTTCTGGACTTTAGGGGGTCTAGGATGACTGTAAACCCCTTTTTTGGGCCTCTAAAGTTTTCAACATGTTTGCAGCCTAAGATGCATATTAAGGCCTTTTTTGGGCTGCTAACATATTCTGAACTTCAGTGGTGTAGGATGCATTTTTCGTGCCATAAATATTTTTGGGAATTTCAGTGGTCTAGGGTGTGGGTTAATGCCCATTTCAGGCTGCAAATGTTTTTGGGAAATTCAGAGCTCTCTGACACCGTTTTTGGGCAACCAACATTTTCTGGACTTTAGGGGGTCTAGGATGCCTGTAAACCCCTTTTTTGGGCCCCCAAAGTTTTCAACATTTTTGCAGTCTAAGATGCATTTTAAAGCCTTTTTTGGGCTGCTATCATATTCTGAACTTTCAGTGGTGCAGGATGCATGTTATTTCCATAAATATTTTTGGGAATTTCAGTGGTCTAGGATGCAGGTAAATGCCCATTTCAGGCTGCAAATGTTTTTGGGATATTCAGAGCTCTCTGACACCGTTTTTGGGCCACCAACATTTTCTGGACTTCAGGGGGTCTAGGATGCCTGTAAACCCCTTTTTTGGGCCTCCAAAGTTTTCTACATTTTTGCAGCCCTAAGATGCATGTTATGGCATTTTTTGGGCTGCTAACATATTCTGAACTTTCAGCGGTGTAGGATGCGTTTTTCCTGCCATAAATATTTTTGGGAATTTCAGTGGTTAAGGATGTGGGTTAATGCTCATTTCAGGCTGCAAATGTTTTTGGGACATTCAGAGCTTTCTGACACAGTTTTTAGGCCACCAACATTTTCTGGACTTTAGGGGGTCTAGGATGCCTGTAAACCCCTTTTTTGGGCCTCCAAAGTTTTCTACATTTTTGCAGCCATAAAATGCATTTTAAGGCATTTTTTGGGCTTCTAACATATTCTGAACTTTCAGGGTGTAAGATGCATTTTTCGTGCCATAAATATTTTTGGGAATTTCAGTGGTCTAGGATACGTGTTAATGCCCCTTCTGGGCTACCAATGTTTTTGGGATATTCAGAGCTCTCTGACACCGTTTTTTGGGCATCCAACATTTTCTGGACTTTAGGGGGTCTAGGATGACTGTAAACCCCTTTTTTGGGCCTCTAAAGTTTTCAACATGTTTGCAGCCTAAGATGCATATTAAGGTCTTTTTTGGGCTGCTAACATATTCTGAACTTTCAGTGGTGTAGGATGCATTTTTCGTGCCATAAATACTTTTGTGAATTTCAGTGGTCTAGGATGCGGGTTAATGCCCATTTCAGGCTGCAAATGTTTTTGGGATATTCAGAGCTCTCTGACACCGTTTTTGGGCAACCAACATTTTCTGGACTTTAGGGGGTCTAGGATGCCTGTAAACCCCTTTTTTGGGCCTCCAAAGTTTTCAACATTTTTGCAGCCTAAGATGCATTTTAAGGCCTTTTTTGGGCTGCTATCATATTCTGAACTTTCAGTGGTGCAGGATGCATGTTATTTCCATAAATATTTTTGGGAATTTCAGTGGTCTAGGATGAGGGTTAATGCCCATTTCAGGCTGCAAATGTTTTTGGGACATTCAGAGCTTTCTGACACCGTTTTTGGGCAACCAACATTTTCTGGATTTTAGGGGGTCTACGATGCCTGTAAACCCCTTTTTTGGACCTCCAAAGTTGTCAATATTTTTGCAGCCTAAGATGCATTTTAAGGCCTTTTTTGGGCTGCTAACATATTCTGAACTTTCAGCGGTGTAGGATGCATTTTTCGGATTTTTGGGAATTTCAGTGGTCTAGGATGCCCATTTCAGGCTGCAAATGTTTTTGGGATATTCAGAGCTCTCTGAGACCGTTTTTGGGCAACCAACATTTTCTGGATTTTAGGGGGTCTACGATGCCTGTAAACCCCTTTTTTGGACCTCCAAAGTTGTCAATATTTTTGCAGCCTAAGATGCATTTTAAGGCCTTTTTTGGGCTGCTAACATATTCTGAACTTTCAGCGGTGTAGGATGCATTTTTCGTGCAATGAATATTTTTGGGAATTTCAGTGGTCTAGGATGCGGTTTAATGCCCATTTCAGGCTGCAAATATTTTTGGGACATTCAGAGCTCTCTGACACAGTTTTTGGGCCACCAACATTTTCCGGACTTTAGGGGGTCTAGGATGACTGTTAACCCCTTTTTTGGGCCTCCAAAGTTTTCAACATTTTTGCAGCCTAAGATGATTTTTAGGCCTTTTTTGGGCTGTTATCATATTCTGAACTTTCAGTGGTGCAGGATGCATGTTATTTCCATAAATACTTTTGGGAATTTCAGTGGTCTAGGATGGGGGTTAATGCCCATTTCAGGCTGCAAATGTTTTTGGGACATTCAGAGCTCTCTGACACAGTTTTTGGGCCACCAACATTTTCCGGACTTTAGGGGATCTAGGATGACTGTAAACCCCTTTTTTGGGCCTCCAAAGTTTTCAACATTTTTGCAGCCTAAGATGATTTTTAGGCCTTTTTTGGGCTGTTATCATATTCTGAACTTTCAGTGGTGCAGGATGCATGTTATTTCCATAAATACTTTTGGGAATTTCAGTGGTCTAGGATGCGGGTTAATGCCCATTTCAGGCTGCAAATGTTTTTGGGACATTCCGAGCTTTCTGACACAGTTTTTTGGCCACCAACATTTTCTGGACTTTAGGGGGTCTAGGATGCCTGTAAACCCCCCTTTTTTGGGCCTCCAAAGTTTTCTACATTTTTGCAGCCATAAGATGCATTTTAAGGCATTTTTCTGGGCTTCTAACATATTCTGAAGTTTCAGCGGTGCAGGATGCATTTTACGTGCCATGAATATTTTTGGGAATTTCAGTGGTGTAGGATGCGGGTTAATGCCCATTTCAGGCTGCAAATGCTTTTGGGACATTCAGAGCTTTCTGACACAGTTTCAAGGCCACCAACATTTTCTGGACTTTAGGGGGTCTACGATGACTGTAAACCACTTTTTTGTGCCTCCAAAGTTTTCAACATTTTTGCAGCCTAAGATGCATTTTAAGGCCTTTTTTGGGCTGCTATCATATTCTGAACTTTCAGTGGTGCAGGATGCATGTTATTTCCATAAATATTTTTGGGAATTTCAGTGGTCTAGGATGCGGGTTACTGCCCATATCAGGCTGCAAATGTTTTTGGGATATTCAGAGCTCTCTGACACCGTTTTTGGGCAACCAACATTTTCTGGACTTTAGGGGGTCTAGGATGACTGTAAACCCCTTTTTTGGGCCTCTAAAGTTTTCAACATTTTTGCAGCCTAAAATGCATATTAAGGCCTTTTTTGGGCTGCTAACATATTCTGAACTTTCAGTGGTGTAGGATGCGTTTTCCTGCCATGAATATTTTTGGGAATTTCAGTGGTGTAGGATGCGGGTTAATTCCCATTTCAGGCTGCAAATGTTTTTGGGACATTCAGAGCTTTCTGACACAGTTTTTAGGCCACCAACATTTTCTGGACTTTAGGGGGACTAGGATGCATGTAAACCCCTTTTTTGGGCCTCCAAAGTTTTCTACATTTTTGCAGCCATAAGATGCATTTTAAGGCATTTTTTGGGCTTCTAACATATTCTGAACTTTCAGAGTGTAAGATGCATTTTTCGTGCCATACATATGTTTGGGAATTTCAATGGTCTAGGATGCGTGTTAATGCCCCTTATAGGCTACAAATGTTTTGGGGATATTCAGAGCTCTCTGACACCGTTTTTTGGCCACCAACATTTTCTGGACTTTAGGGGGTCTACGATGCCTGTAAACCCCTTTTTTGGACCTCCAAAGTTTTCAATATTTTTGCAGCCTAAGATGCATTTTAAGGCCTTTTTTGGGCTGCTAACATATTCTGAACTTTCAGCGGTGTAGGATGCATTTTTCGTGCAATGAATATTTTTGGGAATTTCAGTGGTCTAGGATGCGGTTTAATGCCCATTTCAGGCTGCAAATATTTTTGGGAAATTCAGAGCTTTCTGACACAGTTTTTAGGCCACCAACATTTTCTGGACTTTAGGGGGTCTAGGATGCCTGTAAACCCCTTTTTTGGGCCTCCAAAGTTTTCAACATTTTTGCAGCCTAAGATGCATTTTAAGGCCTTTTTTGAGCTGCTATCATATTCTGAACTTTCAGTGGTGCAGGATGCATGTTATTTCCATAAATATTTTTGGGAATTTCAGTGGTCTAGGATGAGGGTTAATGCCCATTTCAGGCTGCAAATGTTTTTGGGACATTCAGAGCTCTCTGACACAGTTTTTGGGCCACCAACTTTTTCTGGACTTTAGGGGGTCTAGGATGACTGTAAACCCATTTTTTGGGCCTCTGAAGTTTTCAACATTTTTGCAGCCTAAAATGCATATTAAGGCCTTTTTTGGGCTGCTAACATATTCTGAACTTTCAGTGGTGTCGGATGCATTTTTCGTGCCATAAATATTTTTGGGAATTTCAATGGTCTAAGATGAGGGTTAATGCCCATTTCAGGCTGCAAATGTTTCTGGGACATTCAGAGCTTTCTGACACAGTTTTTAGGCCACCAACATTTTCTGGACTTTAGGGGGTCTAGGATGCCTGTGAACCCCTTTTTTGGGCCTCCAAAGTTTTCTACATTTTTGCAGCCATTAGATGCATTTTAAGGCATTTTTTGGGCTTCTAACATATTCTGAACTTTCAGGGTGTAAGATGCATTTTTCGTACCATAAATATTTTTTAGAATTTCAGTGGTCTAGGATACGTGTTAATGCCCCTTCTGGGCTACAAATGTTTTTGGGATATTCAGAGATCTCTGACACCGTTTTTGGGCATACAACATTTTCTGGACTTTAGGGGGTCTAGGATGACTGTAACCCCCTTTTTTGGGCCTCTAAAGTTTTCAACATGTTTGCAGCCTAAGATGCATATTAAGGCCTTTTTTGGGCTGCTAACATATTCTGAACTTTCAGTGGTGTAGGATGCATTTTTCGTGCCATAAATATTTTTGGGAATTTCAGTGGTCTAAGATGCGGGTTAATGCCCATTTCAGGCTGCAAATGTTTTTGGGATATTCAGAGCTCTCTGACACCGTTTTTGGGCAACCAACATTTTCTGGACTTTAGGGGGTCTAGGATGCCTGTAAACCCCTTTTTTGGGCCTCCAACGTTTTCAACATTTTTGCAGCCTAAGATGCATTTTAAGGCCTTTTTTGGGCTGCTATCATATTCTGAACTTTCAGTGGTGCAGGATGCATGTTATTTCCATAAATATTTTTGGGAATTTCAGTGGTCTAGGATGCAGGTTAATGCCCATTTCAGGCTGCAAATGTTTTTGGGATATTCAGAGCTCTCTGACACCGTTTTTGGGCCACCAACATTTTCTGGACTTTAGGGGGTCTAGGATGCCTGTAAACCCCTTTTTTGGGCCTCCAAAGTTTTCTACATTTTTGCAGCCCTAAGATGCATGTTATGGCCTTTTTTGGGCTGCTAACATATTCTGAACTTTCAGTAGTGTAGGATGCATTTTTCGTGCCATAAATATTTTTGGGAATTTCAGTGGTCTAGGATGCGGGTTAATGCCCATTTCAGGCTGCAAATGTTTTTGGGATATTCAGAGCTCCCTGACACCGTTTTTGGGCCACCAACATTTTCTGGACTTTAGGGGGTCTAGGATGCCTGTAAAGCCCTTTTTTGGACCTCCAAAGTTTTCTACATTTTTGCAGCCCTAAGATGCATGTTATGGCCTTTTTTGGGCTGCTAACATATTCTGAACTTTCAGCGGTGTAGGATGCGTTTTTCCTGCCATAAATATTTTTGGGAATTTCAGTGGTTAAGGATGTGGGTTAATGCCCATTTCAGGCTGCAAATGTTTTTGGGACATTCAGAGCTTTCTGACACAGATTTTAGGCCACCAACATTTTCTGGACTTTAGGGGGTCTAGGATGCCTGTAAACCCCTTTTTTGGGCCTCCAAAGTTTTCTACATTTTTGCAGCCATAAGATGCATTTTAAGGCATTTTTTGGGCTTCTAACATATTCTGAACTTTCAGGGTGTAAGATGCATTTTTCGTGCCATAAATATTTTTGGGAATTTCAGTGGTCTAGGATACGTGTTAATGCCCCTTCTGGGCTACCAATGTTTTTGGGATATTCAGAGCTCTCTGACACCGTTTTTTGGGCATCCAACATTTTCTGGACTTTAGGGGGTCTAGGATGACTGTAAACCCCTTTTTTGGGCCTCTAAAGTTTTCAACATGTTTGCAGCCTAAGATGCATATTAAGGCCTTTTTTGGGCTGCTAACATATTCTGAACTTTCAGTGGTGTAGGATGCATTTTTCGTGCCATAAATATTTTTGGGAATTTCAGTGGTCTAGGATGCCCATTTCAGGCTGCAAATGTTTTTGGGATATTCAGAGCTCTCTGACACCGTTTTTGGGCAACCAACATTTTCTGGATTTTAGGGGGTCTACGATGCCTGTAAACCCCTTTTTTGGACCTCCAAAGTTGTCAATATTTTTGCAGCCTAAGATGCATTTTAAGGCCTTTTTTGGGCTGCTAACATATTCTGAACTTTCAGCGGTGTAGGATGCATTTTTCGTGCAATGAATATTTTTGGGAATTTCAGTGGTCTAGGATGCGTTTTAATGCCCATTTCAGGCTGCAAATATTTTTGGGACATTCAGAGCTTTCTGACACAGTTTTTAGGCCACCAACATTTTCTGGACTTTAGGGGGTCTAGGATGCCTGTAAACCCCTTTTTTGGGCCTCCAAAGTTTTCAACATTTTTGCAGCCTAAGATGCATTTTAAGGCCTTTTTTGGGCTGCTATCATATTCTGAACTTTCAGCGGTGCAGGATGCATTTTTCGTGCACAAAATATTTTTGGGAATTTCAGTGGTCTAGGATGCGGGTTAATGCCCATTTCAGGCTGTAAATGTTTTTGGGACATTCAGAGCTCTCTGACACAGTTTTTGGGCCACCAACATTTTCCGGACTTTAGGGGGTCTAGGATGACTGTAAACCCCTTTTTTGGGCCTCCAAAGTTTTCAACATTTTTGCAGCCTAAGATGATTTTTAGGCCTTTTTTGGGCTGTTATCATATTCTGAACTTTCAGTGGTGCAGGATGCATGTTATTTCCATAAATACTTTTGGGAATTTCAGTGGTCTAGGATGCGGGTTAATGCCCATTTCAGGCTGCAAATGTTTTTGGGACATTCCGAGCTTTCTGACACAGTTTTTTGGCCACCAACATTTTCTGGACTTTAGGGGGTCTAGGATGCCTGTAAACCCCCCTTTTTTGGGCCTCCAAAGTTTTCTACATTTTTGCAGCCATAAGATGCATTTTAAGGCATTTTTCTGGGCTTCTAACATATTCTGAACTTTCAGCGGTGCAGGATGCATTTTTCGTGCCATAAATATTTTTGGGAATTTCAGTGGTCTAGGATGCGGGTTAATGCCCATTTCAGGCTGCACATGTTTTTGGGATATTCAGAGCTCTCTGACACCATTTTTGGGCCACCAACATTTTCTGGACTTTAGGGGGTCTAGGATGCCTGTAAACCCCTTTTTTGGGCCTCCAAAGTTTTCTACATTTTTGCAGCCCTAAGATGCATGTTATGGCCTTTTTTGGGCTGCTAACATATTCTGAAGTTTCAGCGGTGTAGGATGCATTTTTCGTGCCATAAATAATTTTGGGAATTTCAGTGGTCTAGGATACGTGTTAATGCCCCTTATGGGCTACAAATGTTTTGGGGCTATTCAGAGCTCTCTGACACCGTTTTTTGGCCACCAACATTTTCTGGACTTTAGGGGGTCTAGGATGCCTGTAAACCCCTTTTTTGGGCCTCCAAAGTTTTCAACATTTTTGCAGCCTAAGATGGATTTTAAGGCCTTTTTTGGGCTGCTATCATATTCTGAACTTTCAGGGGTGTAGGATGCATTTTTTCGTGCACAAAATATTTTTGGGGATTTCAGTGGTCTAGGATGCGGGTTAATGCCCATTTCAGGCTGCAAATGCTTTTGGGACATTCAGAGCTTTCTGACACAGTTTCAAGGCCAACAACATTTTCTGGACTTTAGGGGGTCTACGATGACTGTAAACCCCTTTTTTGTGCCTCCAAAGTTTTCAACATTTTTGCAGCCTAAGATGCATTTTAAGGCCTTTTTTGGGCTGCTATCATATTCTGAACTTTCAGTGGTGCAGGATGCATGTTATTTCCATAAATATTTTTGGGAATTTCAGTGGTCTAGGATGCGGGTTACGGCCCATTTCAGGCTGCACATGTTTTTGGGATATTCAGAGCTCTCTGACACCGTTTTTGGGCAACCAACATTTTCTGGACTTTAGGGGGTCTAGGATGACTGTAAACCCCTTTTTTGGGCCTCTAAAGTTTTCAACATTTTTGCAGCCTAAGATGCATATTAAGGCCTTTTTTGGGCTGCTAACATATTCTGAACTTTCAGTGGTGTAGGATGCGTTTTCCTGCCATGAATATTTTTGGGAATTTCAGTGGTGTAGGATGCGGGTTAATGCCCATTTCAGGCTGCAAATGTTTTTGGGACATTCAGAGCTTTCTGACACAGTTTTTAGGCCACCAACATTTTCTGGACTTTAGGGGGACTAGGATGCATGTAAACCCCTTTTTTGGGCCTCCAAAGTTTTCTACATTTTTGCAGCCATAAGATGCATTTTAAGGCATTTTTTGGGCTTCTAACATATTCTGAACTTTCAGAGTGTAAGATGCATTTTTCGTGCCATACATATGTTTGAGAATTTCAATGGTCTAGGATGCGTGTTAATGCCCCTTATAGGCTACAAATGTTTTGGGGATATTCAGAGCTCTCTGACACCGTTTTTTGGCCACCAACATTTTCTGGACTTTAGGGGGTCTACGATGCCTGTAAACCCCTTTTTTGGACCTCCAAAGTTTTCAATATTTTTGCAGCCTAAGATGCATTTTAAGGCCTTTTTTGGGCTGCTAACATATTCTGAACTTTCAGCGGTGTAGGATGCATTTTTCGTGCAATGAATATTTTTGGGAATTTCAGTGGTCTAGGATGCGGTTTAATGCCCATTTCAGGCTGCAAATATTTTTGGGACATTCAGAGCTTTCTGACACAGTTTTTAGGCCACCAACATTTTCTGGACTTTAGGGGGTCTAGGATGCCTGTAAACCCCTTTTTTGGGCCTCCAAAGTTTTCAACATTTTTGCAGCCTAAGATGCATTTTAAGGCCTTTTTTGAGCTGCTATCATATTCTGAACTTTCAGTGGTGCAGGATGCATGTTATTTCCATAAATATTTTTGGGAATTTCAGTGGTCTAGGATGAGGGTTAATGCCCATTTCAGGCTGCAAATGTTTTTGGGACATTCAGAGCTCTCTGACACAGTTTTTGGGCCACCAACTTTTTCTGGACTTTAGGGGGTCTAGGATGACTGTAAACCCATTTTTTGGGCCTCTAAAATTTTCAACATTTTTGCAGCCTAAAATGCATATTAAGGCCTTTTTTGGGCTGCTAACATATTCTGAACTTTCAGTGGTGTCGGATGCATTTTTCGTGCCATAAATATTTTTGGGAATTTCAATGGTCTAAGATGAGGGTTAATGCCCATTTCAGGCTGCAAATGTTTCTGGGACATTCAGAGCTTTCTGACACAGTTTTTAGGCCACCAACATTTTCTGGACTTTAGGGGGTCTAGGATGCCTGTGAACCCCTTTTTTGGGCCTCCAAAGTTTTCTACATTTTTGCAGCCATTAGATGCATTTTAAGGCATTTTTTGGGCTTCTAACATATTCTGAACTTTCAGTGGTGTCGGATGCATTTTTCGTGCCATAAATATTTTTGGGAATTTCAATGGTCTAAGATGAGGGTTAATGCCCATTTCAGGCTGCAAATGTTTTTGGGATATTCAGAGCTCCCTGACACCGTTTTTGGGCCACCAACATTTTCTGGACTTTAGGGGGTCTAGGATGCCTGTAAACCCCTTTTTTGGGCCTCCAAAGTTTTCTACATTTTTGCAGCCCTAAGATGCATGTTATGGCCTTTTTTGGGCTGCTAACATATTCTGAACTTTCAGCGGTGTAGGATGCATTTTTCCTGCCATAAATATTTTTGGGAATTTCAGTGGTTAAGGATGCGGGTTAATGCCCATTTCAGGCTGCAAATGTTTTTGGGACATTCAGAGCTTTCTGACACAGTTTTTAGGCCACCAACATTTTCTGGACTTTAGGGGGTGTAGGATGCCTGTAAACCCCTTTTTTGGGCCTCCAAAGTTTTCTACATTTTTGCAGCCATAAGATGCATTTTAAGGCATTTTTTGGGCTTCTAACATATTCTGAACTTTCAGGGTGTAAGATGCATTTTTCGTACCATAAATATTTTTGGGAATTTCAGTGGTCTAGGATATGTGTTAATGCCCCTTATGGGCTACAAATGTTTTTGGGATATTCAGAGCTCTCTGACACCGTTTTTTGGGCACCCAACATTTTCTGGACTTTAGGGGGTCTAGGATGACTGTAAACCCCTTTTTTGGGCCTCTAAAGTTTTCAACATGTTTGCAGCCTAAGATGCATATTAAGGCCTTTTTTGGGCTGCTAACATATTCTGAACTTTCAGTGGTGTAGGATGCATTTTTCGTGCCATAAATATTTTTGGGAATTTCAGTGGTCTAGGATGCGGGTTAATGCCCATTTCAGGCTGCAAATGTTTTTGGGATATTCAGAGCTCTCTGACACCGTTTTTGGGCAACCAACATTTTCTGGACTTTAGGGGGTCTAGGATGCCTGTAAACCCCTTTTTTGGGCCTCCAAAGTTTTCAACATTTTTGCAGCCTAAGATGCATTTTAAGGCCTTTTTTGGGCTGCTATCATATTCTGAACTTTCAGTGGTGCAGGATGCATGTTATTTCCATAAATATTTTTGGGAATTTCAGTGGTCTAGGATGAGGGTTAATGCCCATTTCAGGCTGCAAATGTTTTTGGGACATTCAGAGCTCTCTGACACAGTTTTTGGTCCACCAACTTTTTCTGGACTTTAGGGGGTCTAGGATGACTGTAAACCCCTTTTTTGGGCCTCTAAAGTTTTCAACATTTTTGCAGCCTAAAATGCATATTAAGGCCTTTTTTGGGCTGCTAACATATTCTGAACTTTCAGTGGTGTCGGATGCATTTTTCGTGCCAGAAATATTTTTGGGAATTTCAGTGGTCTAGGATGCGGGTTAATGCCCATTTCAGGCTGCAAATGTTTTTGGGATATTCAGAGCTCCCTGACACCGTTTTTGGGCCACCAACATTTTCTGGACTTTAGGGGGTCTAGGATGCCTGTAAACCCCTTTTTTGGGCCTCCAAAGTTTTCTACATTTTTGCAGCCCTAAGATGCATGTTATGGCCTTTTTTGGGCTGCTAACATATTCTGAACTTTCAGCGGTGTAGGATGCGTTTTTCCTGCCATAAATATTTTTGGGAATTTCAGTGGTTAAGGATGCGGGTTAATGCCCATTTCAGGCTGCAAATGTTTTTGGGACATTCAGAGCTTTCTGACACAGTTTTTAGGCCACCAACATTTTCTGGACTTTAGGGGGTGTAGGATGCCTGTAAACCCCTTTTTTGGGCCTCCAAAGTTTTCTACATTTTTGCAGCCATAAGATGCATTTTAAGGCATTTTTTGGGCTTCTAACATATTCTGAACTTTCAGGGTGTAAGATGCATTTTTCGTACCATAAATATTTTTGGGAATTTCAGTGGTCTAGGATACGTGTTAATGCCCCTTCTGGGCTACACATGTTTTTGGGATATTCAGAGCTCTCTGACACCGTTTTTTGGGCATCCAACATTTTCTGGACTTTAGGGGGTCTAGGATGACTGTAAACCCCTTTTTTGGGCCTCTAAAGTTTTCAACATGTTTGCAGCCTAAGATGCATATTAAGGCCTTTTTTGGGCTGCTAACATATTCTGAACTTTCAGTGGTGTAGGATGCATTTTTTGTGCCATAAATATTTTTGGGAATTTCAGTGGTCTAGGATGCGGGTTAATGCCCATTTCAGGCTGCAAATGTTTTTGGGATATTCAGAGCTCTCTGACACCGTTTTTGGGCAACCAACATTTTCTGGACTTTAGGGGGTCTAGGATGCCTGTAAACCCCTTTTTGGGCCTCCAAAGTTTTCAACATTTTTGCAGCCTAAGATGCATTTTAAGGCCTTTTTTGGGCTGCTATCATATTCTGAACTTTCAGTGGTGCAGGATGCATGTTATTTCCATAAATATTTTTTGGAATTTCAGTGGTCTAGGATGAGGGTTAATGCCCATTTCAGGCTGCAAATGTTTTTGGGACATTCAGAGCTCTCTGACACAGTTTTTGGTCCACCAACTTTTTCTGGACTTTAGGGGGTCTAGGATGCCTGTAAACCCCTTTTTTGGGCCTCCAAAGTTTTCTACATTTTTGCAGCCCTAAAATGCATGTTATGGCCTTTTTTGGGCTGCTAACATATTCTGAACTTTCAGCGGTGTAGGATGCGTTTTTCCTGCTATAAATATTTTTGGGAATTTCAGTGGTTAAGGATGCGGGTTAATGCCCATTTCAGGCTGCAAATGTTTTTGGGACATTCAGAGCTTTCTGACACAGTTTTTAGTCCACCAACATTTTCTGGACTTTAGGGGGTCTAGGATGCCTGTAAACCCCTTTTTTGGGCCTCCAAAGTTTTCTACATTTTTGCAGCCATTAGATGCATTTTAAGGCATTTTTTGGGCTTCTAACATATTCTGAACTTTCAGGGTGTAAGATGCATTTTTCGTACCATAAATATTTTTTAGAATTTCAGTGGTCTAGGATACGTTTTAATGCCCCTTCTGGGCTACAAATGTTTTTGGGATATTCAGAGCTCTCTGACACCGTTTTTGGGCATACAACATTTTCTGGACTTTAGGGGGTCTAGGATGACTGTAAAACCCTTTTTTGGGCCTCTAAAGTTTTCAACATGTTTGCAGCCTAAGATGCATTTTAATGCCTTTTTTTGGGCTGCTATGATATTCTGAACTTTCAGTGGTGCAGGATGCATGTTATTTCCATAAATATTTTTGGGAATTTCAGTGGTCTAGGATGCGGGTTAATGCCCATTTCAGGCTGCAAATGTTTTTGGGATATTCAGAGCTCTCTGACACCGTTTTTGGGCCACCAACATTTTCTGGACTTTAGGGGGTCTAGGATGCCTGTAAACCCCTTTTTTGGGCCTCCAAAGTTTTCTACATTTTTGCAGCCCTAAGATGCATGTTATGGCCTTTTTTGGGCTGCTAACATATTCTGAACTTTCAGTGGTGTAGGATGCATTTTTCGTGCCATAAATATTTTTGGGAATTTCAGTGGTCTAGGATGCGGGTTAATGCCCATTTCAGGCTGCAAATGTTTTTGGGATATTCAGAGCTCTCTGACACCGTTTTTGGGCCACCAACATTTTCTGGACTTTAGGGGGTCTAGGATGCCTGTAAACCCCTTTTTTGGGCCTCCAGAGTTTTCTGCATTTTTGCAGCCATAAGATGCATTTTAAGGCATTTTTTGGGCTTCTAACATATTCTGAACTTTCAGGGTGTAAGATGCATTTTTCGTACCATAAATATTTTTGGGAATTTCAGTGGTCTAGGATACGTGTTAATGCCCCTTCTGGGCTACAAATGTTTTTGGGATATTCAGAGCTCTCTGACACCGTTTTTGGGCATCCAACATTTTCTGGACTTTAGGGGGTCTAGGATGACTGTAAACCCCTTTTTTGGGCCTCTAAAGTTTTCAACATGTTTGCAGCCTAAAATGCATATTAAGGCCTTTTTTGGGCTGCTAACATATTCTGAACTTTCAGTGGTGTAGGATGCATTTTTCGTGCCATAAATATTTTTGGGAATTTCAGTGGTCTAGGATGCGGGTTAATGCCCATTTCAGGCTGCAAATGTTTTTGGGATATTCAGAGCTCTCTGACACCGTTTTTGGGCATCCAACATTTTCTGGACTTTAGGGGGTCTAGGATGACTGTAAACCCCTTTTTTGGGCCTCTAAAGTTTTCAACATGTTTGCAGCCTAAGATGCATTTTAAGGCCTTTTTTGGGCTGCTATCATATTCTGAACTTTCAGTGGTGCAGGATGCATGTTATTTCCATAAATATTTTTGGGAATTTCAGTGGTCTAGGATGCGGGTTAATGCCCATTTCAGGCTGCAAATGTTTTTGGGATATTCAGAGCTCTCTGACACCGTTTTTGGGCCACCAACATTTTCTGGACTTTAGGGGGTCTAGGATGCCTGTAAACCCCTTTTTTGGGCCTCCAAAGTTTTCTACATTTTTGCAGCCATAAGATGCATTTTAAGGCATTTTTTGGGCTTCTAACATATTCTGAACTTTCAGTTGTGTAAGATGCATTTTTCGTACCATAAATATTTTTGGGAATTTCAGTGGTCTAGGATACATGTTAATGCCCTTTCTGGGCTACAAATGTTTTTGGGATATTCAGAGCTCTCTGACACCGTTTTTGGGCATCCAACATTTTCTGGACTTTAGGGGGTCTAGGATGACTGTAAACCCCTTTTTTGGGCCTCTAAAGTTTTCAACATGTTTGCAGCCTAAGATGCATATTAAGGCCTTTTTTGGGCTGCTAACATATTCTGAACTTCAGTGGTGTAGGATGCATTTTTCGTGCCATAAATATTTTTGGGAATTTCAGTGGTCTAGGATGTGGGTTAATGCCCATTTCAGGCTGCAAATGTTTTTGGGAAATTCAGAGCTCTCTGACACCGTTTTTGGGCAACCAACATTTTCTGGACTTTAGGGGGTCTAGGATGCCTGTAAACCCCTTTTTTGGGCCCCCAAAGTTTTCAACATTTTTGCAGTCTAAGATGCATTTTAAGGCCTTTTTTGGGCTGCTATCATATTCTGAACTTTCAGTGGTGCAGGATGCATGTTATTTCCATAAATATTTTTGGGAATTTCAGTGGTCTAGGATGCAGGTAAATGCCCATTTCAGGCTGCAAATGTTTTTGGGATATTCAGAGCTCTCTGACACCGTTTTTGGGCCACCAACATTTTCTGGACTTCAGGGGGTCTAGGATGCCTGTAAACCCCTTTTTTGGGCCTCCAAAGTTTTCTACATTTTTGCAGCCCTAAGATGCATGTTATGGCCTTTTTTGGGCTGCTAACATATTCTGAACTTTCAGCGGTGTAGGATGCGTTTTTCCTGCCATAAATATTTTTGGGAATTTCAGTGGTTAAGGATGCGGGTTAATGCCCATTTCAGGCTGCAAATGTTTTTGGGACATTCAGAGCTTTCTGACACAGTTTTTAGGCCACCAACATTTTCTGGACTTTAGGGGGTCTAGGATGCCTGTAAACCCCTTTTTTGGGCCTCCAAAGTTTTCTACATTTTTGCAGCCATAAGATGCATTTTAAGGCATGTTTTGGGCTTCTAACATATTCTGAACTTTCAGGGTGTAAGATGCATTTTTCGTACCATAAATATTTTTGGGAATTTCAGTGGTCTAGGATACGTGTTAATGCCCCTTCTGGGCTACAAATGTTTTTGGGATATTCAGAGCTCTCTGACACCGTTTTTGGGCATCCAACATTTTCTGGACTTTAGGGGGTCTAGGATGACTGTAAACCCCTTCTTTGGGCCTCTAAAGTTTTTAACATGTTTGCAGCCTAAGATGCATATTAAGGCCTTTTTTGGGCTGCTAACATATTCTGAACTTTCAGTGGTGTAGGATGCATTTTTCGTGCCATAAATATTTTTGGGAATTTCAGTGGTCTAGGATGCGGGTTAATGCCCATTTCAGGCTGCAAATGTTTTTGGGATATTCAGAGCTCTCTGACACCGTTTTTGGGCAACCAACATTTTCTGGACTTTAGGGGGTCTAGGATGCCTGTAAACCCCTTTTTTGGGCCCCCAAAGTTTTCAACATTTTTGCAGTCTAAGATGCATTTTAAGGCCTTTTTTGGGCTGCTATCATATTCTGAACTTTCAGTGGTGCAGGATGCATGTTATTTCCATAAATATTTTTGGGAATTTCAGTGGTCTAGGATGCAGGTAAATGCCCATTTCAGGCTGCAAATGTTTTTGGGATATTCAGAGCTCTCTGACACCGTTTTTGGGCCACCAACATTTTCTGGACTTCAGGGGGTCTAGGATGCCTGTAAACCCCTTTTTTGGGCCTCCAAAGTTTTCTACATTTTTGCAGCCCTAAGATGCATGTTATGGCCTTTTTTGGGCTGCTAACATATTCTGAACTTTCAGCGGTGTAGGATGCGTTTTTCCTGCCATAAATATTTTTGGGAATTTCAGTGGTTAAGGATGCGGGTTAATGCCCATTTCAGGCTGCAAATGTTTTTGGGACATTCAGAGCTTTCTGACACAGTTTTTAGGCCACCAACATTTTCTGGACTTTAGGGGGTCTAGGATGCCTGTAAACCCCTTTTTTGGGCCTCCAAAGTTTTCTACATTTTTGCAGCCATAAGATGCATTTTAAGGCATGTTTTGGGCTTCTAACATATTCTGAACTTTCAGGGTGTAAGATGCATTTTTCGTACCATAAATATTTTTGGGAATTTCAGTGGTCTAGGATACGTGTTAATGCCCCTTCTGGGCTACAAATGTTTTTGGGATATTCAGAGCTCTCTGACACCGTTTTTGGGCATCCAACATTTTCTGGACTTTAGGGGGTCTAGGATGACTGTAAACCCCTTCTTTGGGCCTCTAAAGTTTTTAACATGTTTGCAGCCTAAGATGCATATTAAGGCCTTTTTTGGGCTGCTAACATATTCTGAACTTTCAGTGGTGTAGGATGCATTTTTCGTGCCATAAATATTTTTGGGAATTTCAGTGGTCTAGGATGCGGGTTAATGCCCATTTCAGGCTGCAAATGTTTTTGGGATATTCAGAGCTCTCTGACACCGTTTTTGGGCAACCAACATTTTCTGGACTTTAGGGGGTCTAGGATGCCTGTAAACCCCTCTTTTGGGCCTACAAAGTTTTCAACATTTTTGCAGCCTAAGATGCATTTTAAGGCCTTTTTTGGGCTGCTATCATGTTCTGAACTTTCACTGGTGCAGGATGCATGTTATTTCCATAAATATTTTTGGGAATTTCAGTGGTCTAGGATGCAGGTAAATGCCCATTTCAGGCTGCAAATGTTTTTGGGATATTCAGAGCTCTCTGACACCGTTTTTGGGCCACCAACATTTTCTGGACTTTAGGGGGTCTAGGATGCCTGTAAACCCCTTTTTTGGGCCTCCAAAGTTTTCTACATTTTTGCAGCCCTAAGATGCATGTTATGGCCTTTTTTGGGCTTCTAACATATTCTGAACTTTCAGTGTGTAAGATGCATTTTTCGTACCATAAATATTTTTGGGAATTTCAGTGGTCTAGGATACATGTTAATGCCCCTTCTGGGCTACACATGTTTTTGGGATATTCAGAGCTCTCTGACACCGTTTTTGGGCATCCAACATTTTCTGGACTTTAGGGGGTCTAGGATGACTGTAAACCCCTTTTTTGGGCCTCTAAAGTTTTCAACATGTTTGCAGCCTAAGATGCATATTAAGGCCTTTTTTGGGCTGCTAACATATTCTGAACTTTCAGTGGTGTAGGATGCATTTTTCGTGCCATAAATATTTTTGGGAATTTCAGTGGTCTAGGATGCGGGTTAATGCCCATTTCAGGCTGCAAATGTTTTTGGGATATTCAGAGCTCTCGGACACCGTTTCTTGGGCCACCAACATTTTCTGGACTTTAGGGGGTCTAGGATGCCTGTAAACCCCTTTTTTGGGCCTCCAAAGTTTTCTACATGTTTGCAGCCCTAAGATGCATGTTATGGCCTTTTTTGGGCTGCTAACATATTCTGAACTTTCAGCGGTGTAGGATGCGTTTTTCCTGCCATAAATATTTTTGGGAATTTCAGTGGTTAAGGATGCGGGTTAATGCCCATTTCAGGCTGCAAATGTTTTTGGGACATTCAGAGCTTTCTGACACAGTTTTTAGGCCACCAACATTTTCTGGACTTTAGGGGGTCTAGGATGCCTGTGAACCCCTTTTTTGGGCCTACAAAGTTTTCAACATTTTTGCAGCCTAAAATGCATTTTAAGGCCTTTTTTGGGCTGCTATCATATTCTGAACTTTCAGCGGTGCAGGATGCATGTTATTTTCATAAATATTTTTGGGAATTTCAGTGGTCTAGGATGCAGGTAAATGCCCATTTCAGGCTGCAAATGTTTTTGGGATATTCAGAGCTCTCTGACACCGTTTTTGGGCCACCAACATTTTCTGGACTTTAGGGGGTCTAGGATGCCTGTAAACCCCTTTTTTGGGCCTCCAAAGTTTTCTACATTTTTGCAGCCCTAAGATGCATGTTATGGCCTTTTTTGGGCTTCTAACATATTCTGAACTTTCAGGGTTTAAGATGCATTTTTCGTACCATAAATATTTTTGGGAATTTCAGTGGTCTAGGATACGTGTTAATGCCCCTTCTGGGCTACAAATGTTTTTGGGATATTCAGAGCTCTCTGACACCGTTTTTGGGCATCCAACATTTTCTGGACTTTAGGGGGTCTAGGATGACTGTAAACCCCTTTTTTGGGCCTCTAAAGTTTTCAACATGTTTGCAGCCTAAGATGCATATTAAGGCCTTTTTTGGGCTGCTAACATATTCTGAACTTTCAGTGGTGTAGGATGCATTTTTCGTGCCATAAATATTTTTGGGAATTTCAGTGGTCTAGGATGCGGGTTAATGCCCATTTCAGGCTGCAAATGTTTTTGGGATATTCAGAGCTCTCGGACACCGTTTTTGGGCCACCAACATTTTCTGGACTTTAGGGGGTCTAGGATGCCTGTAAACCCCTTTTTTGGGCCTCCAAAGTTTTCTACATGTTTGCAGCCCTAAGATGCATGTTATGGCCTTTTTTGGGCTGCTAACATATTCTGAACTTTCAGCGGTGTAGGATGCGTTTTTCCTGCCATGAATATTTTTGGGAATTTCAGTGGTTAAGGATGCGGGTTAATGCCCATTTCAGGCTGCAAATGTTTTTGCGACATTCAGAGCTTTCTGACACAGTTTTTAGGCCACCAACATTTTCTGGACTTTAGGGGGTCTAGGATGCCTGTAAACCCCTTTTTTGGGCCTCCAAAGTTTTCTACATTTTTGCAGCCATAAGATGCATTTTAAGGCATTTTTTGGGCTTCTAACATATTCTGAACTTTCAGGGTGTAAGATGCATTTTTCGTACCATAAATATTTTTGGGAATTTCAGTGGTCTAGGATACGTGTTAATGCCCCTTCTGGGCTACAAATGTTTTTGGGATATTCAGAGCTCTCTGACATCGTTTTTTGGGCATCCAACATTTTCTGGACTTTAGGGGGTCTAGGATGACTGTAAACCCCTTTTTTGGGCCTCTAAAGTTTTCAACATGTTTGCAGCCTAAGATGCATATTAAGGCCTTTTTTGGGCTGCTAACATATTCTGAACTTTCAGTGGTGTAGGATGCATTTTTCGTGCCATAAATATTTTTGGTAATTTCAGTGGTCTAGGATGCGGGTTAATGCCCATTTCAGGCTGCAAATGTTTTTGGGATATTCAGAGCTCTCTGACACCGTTTTTGGGCAACCAACATTTTCTGGACTTTAGGGGGTCTAGGATGCCTGTAAACCCCTCTTTTGGGCCTACAAAGTTTTCAACATTTTTGCAGCCTAAGATGCATTTTAAGGCCTTTTTTGGGCTGCTATCATATTCTGAACTTTCAGTGGTGCAGGATGCATGTTATTTCCATAAATATTTTTGGGAATTCCAGTGGTCTAGGATGCGGGTAAATGCCCATTTCAGGCTGCAAATGTTTTTGGGATATTCAGAGCTCTCTGACACCGTTTTTGGGCATCCAACATTTTCTGGACATTAGGGGGTCTAGGATGCCTGTAAACCCCTTTTTTGGGCCTCCAAAGTTTTCTACATGTTTGCAGCCCTAAAATGCATGTTATGGCCTTTTTTGGGCTGCTAACATATTCTGAACTTTCAGCGGTGTAGGATGCGTTTTTCCTGCCGTAAATATTTTTGGGAATTTCAGTGGTTAAGGATGCGGGTTAATGCCCATTTCAGGCTGCAAATGTTTTTGGGACATTCAGAGCTTTCTGACACAGTTTTTAGGCCACCAACATTTTCTGGACTTTAGGGGGTCTAGGATGCCTGTAAACCCCTTTTTTGGGCCTCCAAAGTTTTCTACATTTTTGCAGCCATAAGATGCATTTTAAGGCATTTTTTGGGCTTCTAACATATTCTGAACTTTCAGGGTGTAAGATGCATTTTTCGTACCATAAATATTTTTGGGAATTTCAGTGGTCTAGGATACGTGTTAATGCCCCTTCTGGGCTACACATGTTTTTGGGATATTCAGAGCTCTCTGACATCGTTTTTTGGGCATCCAACATTTTCTGGACTTTAGGGGGTCTAGGATGACTGTAAACCCCTTTTTTGGGCCTCTAAAGTTTTCAACATGTTTGCAGCCTAAGATGCATATTAAGGCCTTTTTTGGGCTGCTAACATATTCTGAACTTTCAGTGGTGTAGGATGCATTTTTCGTGCCATAAATATTTTTGGTAATTTCAGTGGTCTAGGATGCGGGTTAATGCCCATTTCAGGCTCCAAATGTTTTTGGGATATTCAGAGCTCTCTGACACCGTTTTTGGGCATCCAACATTTTCTGGACTTTAGGGGTCTAGGATGACTGTAAACCTCTTTTTTGGGCCTCTAAAGTTTTCAACATGTTTGCAGCCTAAGATGCATATTAAGGCCTTTTTTGGGCTGCTAACATATTCTGAACTTTCAGTGGTGTAGGATGCATTTTTCGTGCCATAAATATTTTTGGGAATTTCAGTGGTCTAGGATGCGGGTTAATGCCCATTTCAGGCTGCAAATGTTTTTGGGATATTCAGAGCTCTCTGACACCGTTTTTGGGCAACCAACATTTTCTGGACTTTAGGGGGTCTAGGATGCCTGTAAACCCCTTTTTTGGGCCTCCAACGTTTTCAACATTTTTGCAGCCTAAGATGCATTTTAAGGCCTTTTTTGGGCTGCTATCATATTCTGAACTTTCAGTGGTGCAGGATGCATGTTATTTCCATAAATATTTTTGGGAATTTCAGTGGTCTAGGATGCAGGTTAATGCCCATTTCAGGCTGCAAATGTTTTTGGGATATTCAGAGCTCTCTGACATCGTTTTTGGGCAACCAACATTTTCTGGACTTTAGGGGGTCTAGGATGCCTGTAAACCCCTTTTTTGGGCCTCCAACGTTTTCAACATTTTTGCAGCCTAAGATGCATTTTAAGGCCTTTTTTGGGCTGCTATCATATTCTGAACTTTCAGTGGTGCAGGATGCATGTTATTTCCATAAATATTTTTGGGAATTTCAGTGGTCTAGGATGCAGGTTAATGCCCATTTCAGGCTGCAAATGTTTTTGGGATATTCAGAGCTCTCTGACATCGTTTTTTGGGCATCCAACATTTTCTGGACTTTAGGGGGTCTAGGATGACTGTAAACCCCTTTTTTGGGCCTCTAAAGTTTTCAACATGTTTGCAGCCTAAGATGCATATTAAGGCCTTTTTTGGGCTGCTAACATATTCTGAACTTTCAGTGGTGTAGGATGCATTTTTCGTGCCATAAATATTTTTGGTAATTTCAGTGGTCTAGGATGCGGGTTAATGCCCATTTCAGGCTGCAAATGTTTTTGGGATATTCAGAGCTCTCTGACACCGTTTTTGGGCAACCAACATTTTCTGGACTTTAGGGGGTCTAGGATGCCTGTAAACCCCTCTTTTGGGCCTACAAAGTTTTCAACATTTTTGCAGCCTAAGATGCATTTTAAGGCCTTTTTTGGGCTGCTATCATATTCTGAACTTTCAGTGGTGCAGGATGCATCTTATTTCCATAAATATTTTTGGGAATTTCAGTGGTCTAGGATGCGGGTAAATGCCCATTTCAGGCTGCAAATGTTTTTGGGACATTCAGAGCTCTCTGACACAGTTTTTGGGCCACCAACTTTTTCTGGACTTTAGGGGTCTAGGATGACTGTAAACCCCTTTTTTGGGCCTCTAAAGTTTTCAACATTTTTGCAGCCTAAAATGCATATTAAGGCCTTTTTTGAGCTGCTAACATATTCTGAACTTTCAGTGGTGTCGGATGCATTTTTCGTGCCATAAATATTTTTGGGAATTTCAGTGGTCTAGGATGCGGGTTAATGCCCATTTCAGGCTGCAAATGTTTTTGGGATATTCAGAGCTCTCTGACACCGTTTTTGGGCAACCAACATTTTCTGGACTTTAGGGGGTCTAGGATGCCTGTAAACCCCTTTTTTGGGCCTCTAAAGTTTTCAACATGTTTGCAGCCTAAGATGCATTTTAAGGCATTTTTTGGGCTTCTAACATATTCTGAACTTTCAGGGTGTAAGATGCATTTTTCGTACCATAAATATTTTTGGGAATTTCAGTGGTCTAGGATACGTGTTAATGCCCCTTCTGGGCTACAAATGTTTTTGGGATATTCAGAGCTCTCTGACACCGTTTTTTGGGCATCCAACATTTTCTGGACTTTAGGGGGTCTAGGATGACTGTAAACCCCTTTTTTGGGCCTCTAAAGTTTTCAACATGTTTGCAGCCTAAGATGCATATTAAGGCCTTTTTTGGGCTGCTAACATATTCTGAACTTTCAGTGGTGTAGGATGCATTTTTCGTGCCATAAATATTTTTGGGAATTTCAGTGGTCTAGGATGCGGGTTAATACCTATTTCAGGCTGCAAATGTTTTTGGGATATTCAGAGCTCTCTGACACCGTTTTTGGGCAACCAACATTTTCTGGACTTTAGGGGGTCCAGGATGCCTGTAAACCCCTTTTTTGGGCCTCCAAAGTTTTCAACATTTTTGCAGCCTAAGATGCATTTTAAGGCCCTTTTTGGGCTGCTATCATATTCTGAACTTTCAGTGGTGCAGGATGCATGTTATTTCCATAAATATTTTTGGGAATTTCAGTGGTCTAGGATGAGGGTTAATGCCCATTTCAGGCTGCAAATGTTTTTGGGACATTCAGAGCTCTCTGACACTGTTTTTGGGCCACCAACATTTTCTGGACTTTAGGGGGTCTAGGATGCCTGTAAACCCCTTTTTTGGGCCTCCAAAGTTTTCTACATTTTTGCAGCCCTAAGATGCATGTTATGGCCTTTTTTGGGCTGCTAACATATTCTGATTTTAAGGCATGTTTTGGGCTTCTAACATATTCTGAACTTTCAGGGTGTAAGATGCATTTTTCGTACCATAAATATTTTTGGGAATTTCAGTGGTCTAGGATACGTGTTAATGCCCCTTCTGGGCTACAAATGTTTTTGGGATATTCAGAGCTCTCTGACACCGTTTTTGGGCATCCAACATTTTCTGGACTTTAGGGGGTATAGGATGACTGTAAACCCCTTTTTTGGGCCTCTAAAGTTTTCAACATGTTTGCAGCCTAAGATGCATATTAAGGCCTTTTTTGGGCTGCTAACATATTCTGAACTTTCAGTGGTGTAGGATGCATTTTTCGTGCCATAAATATTTTTGGGAATTTCAGTGGTCTAGGATGCGGGTTAATGCCCATTTCAGGCTGCAAATGTTTTTGGGATATTCAGAGCTCTCTGACACCGTTTTTGGGCAACCAACATTTTCTGGACTTTAGGGGGTCTAGGATGCCTGTAAACCCCTTTTTTGGGCCTACAAAGTTTTCAACATTTTTGCAGCCTAATATGCATGTTAAGGCCTTTTTTGGGCTGCTATCATATTCTGAACTTTCAGTGGTGCAGGATGCATGTTATTTCCATAAATATTTTTGGGAATTTCAGTGGTCTAGGATGCGGGTTAATGCCCATTTCAGGCTGCAAATGTTTTTGGGATATTCAGAGCTCTCTGACACCGTTTTTGGGCCACCAACATTTTCTGGACTTTAGGGGGTCTAGGATGCCTGTGAACCCCTTTTTTGGGCCTCCAAAGTTTTCTACATTTTTGCAGCCCTAAGATGCATGTTATGGCCTTTTTTGGGCTGCTAACATATTCTGAACTTTCAGTGGTGTAGGATGTGTTTTTGCTGCCATAAATATTTTTGGGAATTTCAGTGGTTAAGGATGCGGGTTAATGCCCATTTCAGGCTGCAAATGTTTTTGGGACATTCAGAGCTTTCTGACACAGTTTTTAGGCCACCAACATTTTTCTGGACTTTAGGGGGTCTAGGATGCCTGTAAACCCCTTTTTTGGGCCTCCAAAGTTTTCTACATTTTTGCAGCCATAAGATGCATTTTAAGGCATTTTTTGGGCTTCTAACATATTCTGAACTTTCAGGGTGTAAGATGCATTTTTCGTACCATTAATATTTTTGGGAATTTCAGTGGTCTAGGATACGTGTTAATGCCCCTTCTGGGCTACAAATGTTTTTGGGATATTCAGAGCTCTCTGACACCGTTTTTGGGCATCCAACATTTTCTGGACTTTAGGGGGTCTAGGATGACTGTAAACCCCTTTTTTGGGCCTCTAAAGTTTTCAACATGTTTGCAGCCTAAGATGCATATTAAGGCCTTTTTTGGGCTGCTAACATATTCTGAACTTTCAGTGGTGTAGGATGCATTTTTCGTGCCATAAATATTTTTGGGAATTTCAGTGGTCTAGGATGCGGGTTAATACCCATTTCAGGCTGCAAATGTTTTTGGGATATTCAGAGCTCTCTGACACCGTTTTTGGGCAACCAACATTTTCTGGACTTTAGGGGGTCCAGGATGCCTATAAACCCCTTTTTTGGGCCTCCAAAGTTTTCAACATTTTTGCAGCCTAAGATGCATTTTAAGGCCCTTTTTGGGCTGCTATCATATTCTGAACTTTCAGTGGTGCAGGATGCATGTTATTTCCATAAATATTTTTGGGAATTTCAGTGGTCTAGGATGAGGGTTAATGCCCATTTCAGGCTGCAAATGTTTTTGGGACATTCAGAGCTCTCTGACACTGTTTTTGGGCCACCAACATTTTCTGGACTTTAGGGGGTCTAGGATGCCTGTAAACCCCTTTTTTGGGCCTCCAAAGTTTTCTACATTTTTGCAGCCCTAAGATGCATGTTATGGCCTTTTTTGGGCTGCTAACATATTCTGATTTTAAGGCATGTTTTGGGCTTCTAACATATTCTGAACTTTCAGGGTGTAAGATGCATTTTTCGTACCATAAATATTTTTGGGAATTTCAGTGGTCTAGGATACGTGTTAATGCCCCTTCTGGGCTACAAATGTTTTTGGGATATTCAGAGCTCTCTGACACCGTTTTTGGGCATCCAACATTTTCTGGACTTTAGGGGGTATAGGATGACTGTAAACCCCTTTTTTGGGCCTCTAAAGTTTTCAACATGTTTGCAGCCTAAGATGCATATTAAGGCCTTTTTTGGGCTGCTAACATATTCTGAACTTTCAGTGGTGTAGGATGCATTTTTCGTGCCATAAATATTTTTGGGAATTTCAGTGGTCTAGGATGCGGGTTAATGCCCATTTCAGGCTGCAAATGTTTTTGGGATATTCAGAGCTCTCTGACACCGTTTTTGGGCAACCAACATTTTCTGGACTTTAGGGGGTCTAGGATGCCTGTAAACCCCTTTTTTGGGCCTACAAAGTTTTCAACATTTTTGCAGCCTAATATGCATGTTAAGGCCTTTTTTGGGCTGCTATCATATTCTGAACTTTCAGTGGTGCAGGATGCATGTTATTTCCATAAATATTTTTGGGAATTTCAGTGGTCTAGGATGCGGGTTAATGCCCATTTCAGGCTGCAAATGTTTTTGGGATATTCAGAGCTCTCTGACACCGTTTTTGGGCCACCAACATTTTCTGGACTTTAGGGGGTCTAGGATGCCTGTGAACCCCTTTTTTGGGCCTCCAAAGTTTTCTACATTTTTGCAGCCCTAAGATGCATGTTATGGCCTTTTTTGGGCTGCTAACATATTCTGAACTTTCAGTGGTGTAGGATGTGTTTTTGCTGCCATAAATATTTTTGGGAATTTCAGTGGTTAAGGATGCGGGTTAATGCCCATTTCAGGCTGCAAATGTTTTTGGGACATTCAGAGCTTTCTGACACAGTTTTTAGGCCACCAACATTTTTCTGGACTTTAGGGGGTCTAGGATGCCTGTAAACCCCTTTTTTGGGCCTCCAAAGTTTTCTACATTTTTGCAGCCATAAGATGCATTTTAAGGCATTTTTTGGGCTTCTAACATATTCTGAACTTTCAGGGTGTAAGATGCATTTTTCGTACCATTAATATTTTTGGGAATTTCAGTGGTCTAGGATACGTGTTAATGCCCCTTCTGGGCTACAAATGTTTTTGGGATATTCAGAGCTCTCTGACACCGTTTTTGGGCATCCAACATTTTCTGGACTTTAGGGGGTCTAGGATGACTGTAAACCCCTTTTTTGGGCCTCTAAAGTTTTCAACATGTTTGCAGCCTAAGATGCATATTAAGGCCTTTTTTGGGCTGCTAACATATTCTGAACTTTCAGTGGTGTAGGATGCATTTTTCGTGCCATAAATATTTTTGGGAATTTCAGTGGTCTAGGATGCGGGTTAATACCCATTTCAGGCTGCAAATGTTTTTGGGATATTCAGAGCTCTCTGACACCGTTTTTGGGCAACCAATATTTTCTGGACTTTAGGGGGTCTAGGATGCCTGTAAACCCCTTTTTTGGGCCTCCAAAGCTTTCAACATTTTTGCAGCCTAAGATGCATTTTAAGGCCTTTTTTGGGCTGCTATCATATTCTGAACTTTCAGTGGTGCAGGATGCATGTTATTTCCATAAATATTTTTGGGAATTTCAGTGGTCTAGGATGCGGGTTAATGCCCATTTCAGGCTGCAAATGTTTTTGGGATATTCAGAGCTCTCTGACACCGTTTTTGGGCCACCAACATTTTCTGGACTTTAGGGGGTCTAGGATGCCTGTAAACCCCTTTTTTGGGCCTCCAAAGTTTTCTACATTTTTGCAGCCCTAAAATGCATGTTATGGCCTTTTTTGGGCTGATAACATTTTCTGAACTTTCAGTGGTGTAGGATGCATTTTTCGTGCCATAAATATTTTTGGGAATTTCAGTGGTCTAGGATGCGGGTTAATGCCCATTTCAGGCTGCAAATGTTTTTGGGATATTCAGAGCTCTCTGACACCGTTTTTGGGCCACCAACATTTTCAGGACTTTAGGGGGTCTAGGATGCCTGTAAACCCCTTTTTTGGGCCTCCAAAGTTTTCTACATTTTTGCAGCCATAAGATGCATTTTAAGGCATTTTTTGGGCTTCTAACATATTCTGAACTTTCAGGGTGTAAGATGCATTTTTCGTACCATAAATATTTATGGGAATTTCAGTGGTCTAGGATACATGTTAATGCCCCTTCTGGGCTACAAATGTTTTTGGGATATTCAGAGCTCTCTGACACCGTTTTTGGGCATCCAACATTTTCTGGACTTTAGGGGGTCTAGGATGACTGTAAACCCCTTTTTTGGGCCTCTAAAGTTTTCAACATGTTTGCAGCCTAAGATGCATATTAAGGCCTTTTTTGGGCTGCTAACATATTCTGAACTTTCAGTGGTGTAGGATGCATTTTTCGTGCCATAAATATTTTTGGGAATTTCAGTGGTCTAGGATGTGGGTTAATGCCCATTTCAGGCTGCAAATGTTTTTGGGATATTCAGAGCTCTCTGACACCGTTTTTGGGCCACCAACATTTTCTGGACTTTAGGGGGTCTAGGATGCCTGTAAACCTCTTTTTTGGGCCTCCAACGTTTTCAACATTTTTGCAGCCTAAGATGCATGTTATGGCCTTTTTTGGGCTGCTAACATATTCTGAACTTTCAGTGGTGTAGGATGCATTTTTCGTGCCATAAATATGTTTGGGAATTTCAGTGGTCTAGGATACATGTTAATGCCCCTTCTGGGCTACAAATGTTTTTGGGATATTCAGAGCTCTCTGACACCGTTTTTGGGCATCCAACATTTTCTGGACTTTAGGGGGTCTAGGATGACTGTAAACCCCTTTTTTGGGCCTCTAAAGTTTTCAACATGTTTGCAGCCTAAGATGCATATTAAGGCCTTTTTTGGGCTGCTATCATATTCTGAACTTTCAGTGGTGCAGGATGCATGTTATTTCCATAAATATTTTTGGGAATTTCAGTGGTCTAGGATGCAGGTTAATGCCCATTTCAGGCTGCAAATGTTTTTGGGATATTCAGAGCTCTCTGACACCGTTTTTGGGCCACCAACATTTTCTGGACTTTAGGGGGTCTAGGATGCCTGTAAACCTCTTTTTTGGGCCTCCAACGTTTTCAACATTTTTGCAGCCTAAGATGCATGTTATGGCCTTTTTTGGGCTGCTAACATATTCTGAACTTTCAGGGTGTAAGATGCATTTTTCGTACCATAAATATTTTTGGGAATTTCAGTGGTCTAGGATACGTGTTAATGCCCCTTCTGGGCTACAAATGTTTTTGGGATATTCAGAGCTCTCTGACATCGTTTTTTGGGCATCCAACATTTTCTGGACTTTAGGGGGTCTAGGATGACTGTAAACCCCTTTTTTGGGCCTCTAAAGTTTTCAACATGTTTGCAGCCTAAGATGCATATTAAGGCCTTTTTTGGGCTGCTAACATATTCTGAACTTTCAGTGGTGTAGGATGCATTTTTCGTGCCATAAATATTTTTGGTAATTTCAGTGGTCTAGGATGCGGGTTAATGCCCATTTCAGGCTGCAAATGTTTTTGGGATATTCAGAGCTCTCTGACACCGTTTTTGGGCATCCAACATTTTCTGGACTTTAGGGGTCTAGGATGACTGTAAACCCCTTTTTTGGGCCTCTAAAGTTTTCAACATGTTTGCAGCCTAAGATGCATATTAAGGCCTTTTTTGGGCTGCTAACATATTCTGAACTTTCAGTGGTGTAGGATGCATTTTTCGTGCCATAAATATTTTTGGGAATTTCAGTGGTCTAGGATGCAGGTTAATGCCCATTTCAGGCTGCAAATGTTTTTGGGATATTCAGAGCTCTCTGACATCGTTTTTGGGCAACCAACATTTTCTGGACTTTAGGGGGTCTAGGATCCCTGTAAACCCCTTTTTTGGGCCTCCAACGTTTTCAACATTTTTGCAGCCTAAGATGCATTTTAAGGCCTTTTTTGGGCTGCTATCATATTCTGAACTTTCAGTGGTGCAGGATGCATGTTATTTCCATAAATATTTTTGGGAATTTCAGTGGTCTAGGATGCAGGTTAATGCCCATTTCAGGCTGCAAATGTTTTTGGGATATTCAGAGCTCTCTGACATCGTTTTTTGGGCATCCAACATTTTCTGGACTTTAGGGGGTCTAGGATGACTGTAAACCCCTTTTTTGGGCCTCTAAAGTTTTCAACATGTTTGCAGCCTAAGATGCATATTAAGGCCTTTTTTGGGCTGCTAACATATTCTGAACTTTCAGTGGTGTAGGATGCATTTTTCGTGCCATGAATATTTTTGGTAATTTCAGTGGTCTAGGATGCGGGTTAATGCCCATTTCAGGCTGCAAATGTTTTTGGGATATTCAGAGCTCTCTGACACCGTTTTTGGGCAACCAACATTTTCTGGACTTTAGGGGGTCTAGGATGCCTGTAAACCCCTCTTTTGGGCCTACAAAGTTTTCAACATTTTTGCAGCCTAAGATGCATTTTAAGGCCTTTTTTGGGCTGCTATCATATTCTGAACTTTCAGTGGTGCAGGATGCATCTTATTTCCATAAATATTTTTGGGAATTTCAGTGGTCTAGGATGCGGGTAAATGCCCATTTCAGGCTGCAAATGTTTTTGGGACATTCAGAGCTCTCTGACACAGTTTTTGGGCCACCAACTTTTTCTGGACTTTAGGGGTCTAGGATGACTGCAAACCCCTTTTTTGGGCCTCTAAAGTTTTCAACATTTTTGCAGCCTAAAATGCATATTAAGGCCTTTTTTGAGCTGCTAACATATTCTGAACTTTCAGTGGTGTCGGATGCATTTTTCGTGCCATAAATATTTTTGGGAATTTCAGTGGTCTAGGATGCGGGTTAATGCCCATTTCAGGCTGCAAATGTTTTTGGGATATTCAGAGCTCTCTGACACCGTTTTTGGGCAACCAACATTTTCTGGACTTTAGGGGGTCTAGGATGCCTGTAAACCCCTTTTTTGGGCCTCTAAAGCTTTCAACATGTTTGCAGCCTAAGATGCATTTTAAGGCATTTTTTGGGCTTCTAACATATTCTGAACTTTCAGGGTGTAAGATGCATTTTTCGTACCATAAATATTTTTGGGAATTTCAGTGGTCTAGGATACGTGTTAATGCCCCTTCTGGGCTACAAATGTTTTTGGGATATTCAGAGCTCTCTGACACCGTTTTTTGGGCATCCAACATTTTCTGGACTTTAGGGGGTCTAGGATGACTGTAAACCCCTTTTTTGGGCCTCTAAAGTTTTCAACATGTTTGCAGCCTAAGATGCATATTAAGGCCTTTTTTGGGCTGCTAACATATTCTGAACTTTCAGTGGTGTAGGATGCATTTTTCGTGCCATAAATATTTTTGGGAATTTCAGTGGTCTAGGATGCGGGTTAATACCTATTTCAGGCTGCAAATGTTTTTGGGATATTCAGAGCTCTCTGACACCGTTTTTGGGCAACCAACATTTTCTGGACTTTAGGGGGTCCAGGATGCCTGTAAACCCCTTTTTTTGGGCCTCCAAAGTTTTCAACATTTTTGCAGCCTAAGATGCATTTTAAGGCCCTTTTTGGGCTGCTATCATATTCTGAACTTCCAGTGGTGCAGGATGCTTGTTATTTCCATAAATATTTTTGGGAATTTCAGTGGTCTAGGATGAGGGTTAATGCCCATTTCAGGCTGCAAATGTTTTTGGGACATTCAGAGCTCTCTGACACTGTTTTTGGGCCACCAACATTTTCTGGACTTTAGGGGGTCTAGGATGCCTGTAAACCCCTTTTTTGGGCCTCCAAAGTTTTCTACATTTTTGCAGCCCTAAGATGCATGTTATGGCCTTTTTTGGGCTGCTAACATATTCTGATTTTAAGGCATGTTTTGGGCTTCTAACATATTCTGAACTTTCAGGGTGTAAGATGCATTTTTCGTACCATAAATATTTTTGGGAATTTCAGTGGTCTAGGATACGTGTTAATGCCCCTTCTGGGCTACAAATGTTTTTGGGATATTCAGAGCTCTCTGACACCGTTTTTGGGCATCCAACATTTTCTGGACTTTAGGGGGTATAGGATGACTGTAAACCCCTTTTTTGGGCCTCTAAAGTTTTCAACATGTTTGCAGCCTAAGATGCATATTAAGGCCTTTTTTGGGCTGCTAACATATTCTGAACTTTCAGTGGTGTAGGATGCATTTTTCGTGCCATAAATATTTTTGGGAATTTCAGTGGTCTAGGATGCGGGTTAATGCCCATTTCAGGCTGCAAATGTTTTTGGGATATTCAGAGCTCTCTGACACCGTTTTTGGGCAACCAACATTTTCTGGACTTTAGGGGGTCTAGGATGCCTGTAAACCCCTTTTTTGGGCCTACAAAGTTTTCAACATTTTTGCAGCCTAATATGCATGTTAAGGCCTTTTTTGGGCTGCTATCATATTCTGAACTTTCAGTGGTGCAGGATGCATGTTATTTCCATAAATATTTTTGGGAATTTCAGTGGTCTAGGATGCGGGTTAATGCCCATTTCAGGCTGCAAATGTTTTTGGGATATTCAGAGCTCTCTGACACCGTTTTTGGGCCACCAACATTTTCTGGACTTTAGGGGGTCTAGGATGCCTGTAAACCCCTTTTTTGGGCCTCCAAAGTTTTCTACATTTTTGCAGCCCTAAGATGCATGTTATGGCCTTTTTTGGGCTGCTAACATATTCTGAACTTTCAGTGGTGTAGGATGTGTTTTTGCTGCCATAAATATTTTTGGGAATTTCAGTGGTTAAGGATGCGGGTTAATGCCCATTTCAGGCTGCAAATGTTTTTGGGACATTCAGAGCTTTCTGACACAGTTTTTAGGCCACCAACATTTTTCTGGACTTTAGGGGGTCTAGGATGCCTGTAAACCCCTTTTTTGGGCCTCCAAAGTTTTCTACATTTTTGCAGCCATAAGATGCATTTTAAGGCATTTTTTGGGCTTCTAACATATTCTGAACTTTCAGTGGTGTAGGATGCATTTTTCGTGCCATAAATATTTTTGGGAATTTCAGTGGTCTAGGATGCGGGTTAATACCCATTTCAGGCTGCAAATGTTTTTGGGATATTCAGAGCTCTCTGACACCGTTTTTGGGCAACCAATATTTTCTGGACTTTAGGGGGTCTAGGATGCCTGTAAACCCCTTTTTTGGGCCTCCAAAGCTTTCAACATTTTTGCAGCCTAAGATGCATTTTAAGGCCTTTTTTGGGCTGCTATCATATTCTGAACTTTCAGTGGTGCAGGATGCATGTTATTTCCATAAATATTTTTGGGAATTTCAGTGGTCTAGGATGCGGGTTAATGCCCATTTCAGGCTGCAAATGTTTTTGGGATATTCAGAGCTCTCTGACACCGTTTTTGGGCCACCAACATTTTCTGGACTTTAGGGGGTCTAGGATGCCTGTAAACCCCTTTTTTGGGCCTCCAAAGTTTTCTACATTTTTGCAGCCCTAAGATGCATGTTATGGCCTTTTTTGGGCTGATAACATTTTCTGAACTTTCAGTGGTGTAGGATGCATTTTTCGTGCCATAAATATTTTTGGGAATTTCAGTGGTCTAGGATGCGGGTTAATGCCCATTTCAGGCTGCAAATGTTTTTGGGATATTCAGAGCTCTCTGACACCGTTTTTGGGCCACCAACATTTTCAGGACTTTAGGGGGTCTAGGATGCCTGTAAACCCCTTTTTTGGGCCTCCAAAGTTTTCTACATTTTTGCAGCCATAAGATGCATTTTAAGGCATTTTTTGGGCTTCTAACATATTCTGAACTTTCAGGGTGTAAGATGCATTTTTCGTACCATAAATATTTTTGGGAATTTCAGTGGTCTAGGATACATGTTAATGCCCCTTCTGGGCTACAAATGTTTTTGGGATATTCAGAGCTCTCTGACACCGTTTTTGGGCATCCAACATTTTCTGGACTTTAGGGGGTCTAGGATGACTGTAAACCCCTTTTTTGGGCCTCTAAAGTTTTCAACATGTTTGCAGCCTAAGATGCATATTAAGGCCTTTTTTGGGCTGCTAACATATTCTGAACTTTCAGTGGTGTAGGATGCATTTTTCGTGCCATAAATATTTTTGGGAATTTCAGTGGTCTAGGATGTGGGTTAATGCCCATTTCAGGCTGCAAATGTTTTTGGGATATTCAGAGCTCTCTGACACCGTTTTTGGGCCACCAACATTTTCTGAACTTTAGAGGGTCTAGGATGCCTGTAAACCTCTTTTTTGGGCCTCCAACGTTTTCAACATTTTTGCAGCCTAAGATGCATGTTATGGCCTTTTTTGGGCTGCTAACATATTCTGAACTTTCAGTGGTGTAGGATGCATTTTTCATGCCATAAATATTTTTGGGAATTTCAGTGGTCTAGGATACATGTTAATGCCCCTTCTGGGCTACAAATGTTTTTGGGATATTCAGAGCTCTCTGACACCGTTTTTGGGCATCCAACATTTTCTGGACTTTAGGGGGTCTAGGATGACTGTAAACCCCTTTTTTGGGCCTCTAAAGTTTTCAACATGTTTGCAGCCTAAGATGCATATTAAGGCCTTTTTTGGGCTGCTATCATATTCTGAACTTTCAGTGGTGCAGGATGCATGTTATTTCCATAAATATTTTTGGGAATTTCAGTGGTCTAGGATGCAGGTTAATGCCCATTTCAGGCTGCAAATGTTTTTGGGATATTCAAAGCTCTCTGACACCGTTTTTGGGCCACCAACATTTTCTGGACTTTAGGGGCTCTAGGATGCCTGTAAACCCCTTTTTTGGGCCTCCAAAGTTTTCTACATTTTTGCAGCCCTAAGATGCATGTTATGGCCTTTTTTGGGCTGCTAACATATTCTGAATTTTCAGTGGTGTAGGATGCATTTTTCGTGCCATAAATATTTTTGGGAATTTCAGTGGTCTAGGATGCGGGTTAATGCCCATTTCAGGCTGCAAATGTTTTTGGGATATTCAGAGCTCTCTGACACCGTTTTTGGGCCACCAACATTTTCTGGACTTTAGGGGGTCTAGGATTCCTGTAAACCCCTTTTTTGGGCCTCTAAAGTTTTCAACATTTTTGCAGCCTAAAATGCATATTAAGGCCTTTTTTGGGCTGCTAAAATATTCTGAACTTTCAGTGGTGTAGGATGCATTTTCCGTGCCATAAATATTTTTGGGAATTTCAGTGGTCTAGGATGCGGGTTAATGCCCATTTCAGGCTGCAAATGTTTTTGGGATATTCAGAGCTCTCTGACACCGTTTTTGGGCCACCAACATTTTCTGGATTTTAGGGGGTCTAGGATGTCTGTAAACCCCTTTTTTGGGCCTCCAAAGTTTTCTACATTTTTGCAGCCCTAAGATGCATGTTATGGCCTTTTTTGGGCTGCTAACATATTCTGAACTTTCAGCGGTGTAGGATGCGTTTTTCCTGCCATAAATATTTTTGGGAATTTCAGTGGTTAAGGATGCTGGATAATGCCCATTTCAGGCTGCAAATGTTTTTGGGACATTCAGAGCTTTTTGACACAGTTTTTAGGCCACCAACATTTTCTGGACTTTAGGGGGACTAGGATGCCTGTAAACCCCTTTTTTGGGCCTCCAAAGTTTTCTACATTTTTGCAGCCATAAAATGCATTTTAAGGCATTTTTTGGGCTTCTAACATTTTCTGAACTTTCAGGGTGTAAGATGCAATTTTTGTACCATAAGCATTTTTGGGAATTTCAGTGGTCTAGGATACGTGTTAATGCCCCTTATGGGCTACAAATGTTTTTGGGATATTCAGAGCTCTCTGACACCGTTTTTGGGCAACCAACATTTTCTGGACTTTAGGGGGTCTAGGATGCCTGTAAACCCCTTTTTTGGGCCTCCAAGGTTTTCTACATTTTTGCAGCCTAAGATGCATTTTAAGGCCTTTTTTTGGCTGCTATCATATTCTAAACTTTCAGTGGTGCAGGATGCATGTTATTTCCATAAATATTTTTGGGAATTTCAGTGGTCTAGGATGCGGGTTAATGCCCATTTCAGGCTGCAAATGTTTTTGGGATATTTAGTGCTCTCTGACACCGTTTTTGGGCAACCAACATTTTCTGGACTTTATGGGGTCTAGGATGACTGTAAACCCCTTTTTTGGGCCTCTAAAGTTTTCAACATTTTTGCAGCCTAAAATGCATATTAAGGCCTTTTTTGGGCTGCTAACATATTCTGAACTTTCAGTGGTGTAGGATGCATGTTTTGTGCCATGAATATTTTTGGGAATTTCAGTGGTCTAGGATGAGGGTTAATGCCCATTTCAGGCTGCAAATGTTTTTGGGACATTCAGAGCTCTCTGACACAGTTTTTGGGCCACCAACTTTTTCTGGACTTTAGGGGGCCTAGGATGTCTGTAAACCCCTTTTTTGGGCCTCCAAAGTTTTCTACATTTTTGCAGCCCTAAGATGCATGTTATGGCCTTTTTTGGGCTGCTAACATATTCTGAACTTTCAGCGGTGTAGGATGCGTTTTTCCTGCCATAAATATTTTTGGGAATTTCAGTGGTTAAGGATGCGGGATAATGCCCATTTCAGGCTGCAAATGTTTTTGGGACATTCAGAGCTTTTTGACACAGTTTTTAGGCCACCAACATTTTCTGGACTTTAGGGGGACTAGGATGCCTGTAAACCCCTTTTTTGGGCCTCCAAAGTTTTCTACATTTTTGCAGCCATAAAATGCATTTTAAGGCATTTTTTGGGCTTCTAACATTTTCTGAACTTTCAGGGTGTAAGATGCAATTTTTGTACCATAAGCATTTTTGGGAATTTCAGTGGTCTAGGATACGTGTTAATGCCCCTTATGGGCTACAAATGTTTTTGGGATATTCAGAGCTCTCTGACACCGTTTTTGGGCAACCAACATTTTCTGGACTTTAGGGGGTCTAGGATGCCTGTAAACCCCTTTTTTGGGCCTCCAAGGTTTTCTACATTTATGCAGCCTAAGATGCATTTTAAGGCCTTTTTTTGGCTGCTATCATATTCTAAACTTTCAGTGGTGCAGGATGCATGTTATTTCCATAAATATTTTTGGGAATTTCAGTGGTCTAGGATGCGGGTTAATGCCCATTTCAGGCTGCAAATGTTTTTGGGATATTCAGAGCTCCCTGACACCGTTTTTGGGCCACCAACATTTTCTGGACTTTAGGGGGTCTAGGATGCCTGTAAACCCCTTTTTTGGGCCTCCAAAGTTTTCTACATTTTTGCAGCCCTAAGATGCATGTTATGGCCTTTTTTGGGCTGCTAACATATTCTGAACTTTCAGCGGTGTAGGATGCGTTTTTCCTGCCATAAATATTTTTGGGAATTTCAGTGGTTAAGGATGCGGGTTAATGCCCATTTCAGGCTGCAAATGTTTTTGGGACATTCAGAGCTTTCTGACACAGTTTTTAGGCCACCAACATTTTCTGGACTTTAGGGGGTGTAGGATGCCTGTAAACCCCTTTTTTGGGCCTCCAAAGTTTTCTACATTTTTGCAGCCATAAGATGCATTTTAAGGCATTTTTTGGGCTTCTAACATATTCTGAACTTTCAGGGTGTAAGATGCATTTTTCGTACCATAAATATTTTTGGGAATTTCAGTGGTCTAGGATACGTGTTAATGCCCCTTCTGGGCTACACATGTTTTTGGGATATTCAGAGCTCTCTGACACCGTTTTTTGGGCATCCAACATTTTCTGGACTTTAGGGGGTCTAGGATGACTGTAAACCCCTTTTTTGGGCCTCTAAAGTTTTCAACATGTTTGCAGCCTAAGATGCATATTAAGGCCTTTTTTGGGCTGCTAACATATTCTGAACTTTCAGTGGTGTAGGATGCATTTTTTGTGCCATAAATATTTTTGGGAATTTCAGTGGTCTAGGATGCGGGTTAATGCCCATTTCAGGCTGCAAATGTTTTTGGGATATTCAGAGCTCTCTGACACCGTTTTTGGGCAACCAACATTTTCTGGACTTTAGGGGGTCTAGGATGCCTGTAAACCCCTTTTTGGGCCTCCAAAGTTTTCAACATTTTTGCAGCCTAAGATGCATTTTAAGGCCTTTTTTGGGCTGCTATCATATTCTGAACTTTCAGTGGTGCAGGATGCATGTTATTTCCATAAATATTTTTTGGAATTTCAGTGGTCTAGGATGAGGGTTAATGCCCATTTCAGGCTGCAAATGTTTTTGGGACATTCAGAGCTCTCTGACACAGTTTTTGGTCCACCAACTTTTTCTGGACTTTAGGGGGTCTAGGATGCCTGTAAACCCCTTTTTTGGGCCTCCAAAGTTTTCTACATTTTTGCAGCCCTAAGATGCATGTTATGGCCTTTTTTGGGCTGCTAACATATTCTGAACTTTCAGCGGTGTAGGATGCGTTTTTCCTGCCATAAATATTTTTGGGAATTTCAGTGGTTAAGGATGCGGGTTAATGCCCATTTCAGGCTGCAAATGTTTTTGGGACATTCAGAGCTTTCTGACACAGTTTTTAGTCCACCAACATTTTCTGGACTTTAGGGGGTCTAGGATGCCTGTAAACCCCTTTTTTGGGCCTCCAAAGTTTTCTACATTTTTGCAGCCATTAGATGCATTTTAAGGCATTTTTTGGGCTTCTAACATATTCTGAACTTTCAGGGTGTAAGATGCATTTTTCGTACCATAAATATTTTTTAGAATTTCAGTGGTCTAGGATACGTGTTAATGCCCCTTCTGGGCTACAAATGTTTTTGGGATATTCAGAGCTCTCTGACACCGTTTTTGGGCATACAACATTTTCTGGACTTTAGGGGGTCTAGGATGACTGTAAAACCCTTTTTTGGGCCTCTAAAGTTTTCAACATGTTTGCAGCCTAAGATGCATTTTAATGCCTTTTTTTGGGCTGCTATGATATTCTGAACTTTCAGTGGTGCAGGATGCATGTTATTTCCATAAATATTTTTGGGAATTTCAGTGGTCTAGGATGCGGGTTAATGCCCATTTCAGGCTGCAAATGTTTTTGGGATATTCAGAGCTCTCTGACACCGTTTTTGGGCCACCAACATTTTCTGGACTTTAGGGGGTCTAGGATGCCTGTAAACCCCTTTTTTGGGCCTCCAAAGTTTTCTACATTTTTGCAGCCCTAAGATGCATGTTATGGCCTTTTTTGGGCTGCTAACATATTCTGAACTTTCAGTGGTGTAGGATGCATTTTTCGTGCCATAAATATTTTTGGGAATTTCAGTGGTCTAGGATGCGGGTTAATGCCCATTTCAGGCTGCAAATGTTTTTGGGATATTCAGAGCTCTCTGACACCGTTTTTGGGCCACCAACATTTTCTGGACTTTAGGGGGTCTAGGATGCCTGTAAACCCCTTTTTTGGGCCTCCAGAGTTTTCTGCATTTTTGCAGCCATAAGATGCATTTTAAGGCATTTTTTGGGCTTCTAACATATTCTGAACTTTCAGGGTGTAAGATGCATTTTTCGTACCATAAATATTTTTGGGAATTTCAGTGGTCTAGGATACGTGTTAATGCCCCTTCTGGGCTACAAATGTTTTTGGGATATTCAGAGCTCTCTGACACCGTTTTTGGGCATCCAACATTTTCTGGACTTTAGGGGGTCTAGGATGACTGTAAACCCCTTTTTTGGGCCTCTAAAGTTTTCAACATGTTTGCAGCCTAAAATGCATATTAAGGCCTTTTTTGGGCTGCTAACATATTCTGAACTTTCAGTGGTGTAGGATGCATTTTTCGTGCCATAAATATTTTTGGGAATTTCAGTGGTCTAGGATGCGGGTTAATGCCCATTTCAGGCTGCAAATGTTTTTGGGATATTCAGAGCTCTCTGACACCGTTTTTGGGCATCCAACATTTTCTGGACTTTAGGGGGTCTAGGATGACTGTAAACCCCTTTTTTGGGCCTCTAAAGTTTTCAACATGTTTGCAGCCTAAGATGCATTTTAAGGCCTTTTTTGGGCTGCTATCATATTCTGAACTTTCAGTGGTGCAGGATGCATGTTATTTCCATAAATATTTTTGGGAATTTCAGTGGTCTAGGATGCGGGTTAATGCCCATTTCAGGCTGCAAATGTTTTTGGGATATTCAGAGCTCTCTGACACCGTTTTTGGGCCACCAACATTTTCTGGACTTTAGGGGGTCTAGGATGCCTGTAAACCCCTTTTTTGGGCCTCCAAAGTTTTCTACATTTTTGCAGCCATAAGATGCATTTTAAGGCATTTTTTGGGCTTCTAACATATTCTGAACTTTCAGTTGTGTAAGATGCATTTTTCGTACCATAAATATTTTTGGGAATTTCAGTGGTCTAGGATACATGTTAATGCCCTTTCTGGGCTACAAATGTTTTTGGGATATTCAGAGCTCTCTGACACCGTTTTTGGGCATCCAACATTTTCTGGACTTTAGGGGGTCTAGGATGACTGTAAACCCCTTTTTTGGGCCTCTAAAGTTTTCAACATGTTTGCAGCCTAAGATGCATATTAAGGCCTTTTTTGGGCTGCTAACATATTCTGAACTTCAGTGGTGTAGGATGCATTTTTCGTGCCATAAATATTTTTGGGAATTTCAGTGGTCTAGGATGTGGGTTAATGCCCATTTCAGGCTGCAAATGTTTTTGGGAAATTCAGAGCTCTCTGACACCGTTTTTGGGCAACCAACATTTTCTGGACTTTAGGGGGTCTAGGATGCCTGTAAACCCCTTTTTTGGGCCCCCAAAGTTTTCAACATTTTTGCAGTCTAAGATGCATTTTAAGGCCTTTTTTGGGCTGCTATCATATTCTGAACTTTCAGTGGTGCAGGATGCATGTTATTTCCATAAATATTTTTGGGAATTTCAGTGGTCTAGGATGCAGGTAAATGCCCATTTCAGGCTGCAAATGTTTTTGGGATATTCAGAGCTCTCTGACACCGTTTTTGGGCCACCAACATTTTCTGGACTTCAGGGGGTCTAGGATGCCTGTAAACCCCTTTTTTGGGCCTCCAAAGTTTTCTACATTTTTGCAGCCCTAAGATGCATGTTATGGCCTTTTTTGGGCTGCTAACATATTCTGAACTTTCAGCGGTGTAGGATGCGTTTTTCCTGCCATAAATATTTTTGGGAATTTCAGTGGTTAAGGATGCGGGTTAATGCCCATTTCAGGCTGCAAATGTTTTTGGGACATTCAGAGCTTTCTGACACAGTTTTTAGGCCACCAACATTTTCTGGACTTTAGGGGGTCTAGGATGCCTGTAAACCCCTTTTTTGGGCCTCCAAAGTTTTCTACATTTTTGCAGCCATAAGATGCATTTTAAGGCATGTTTTGGGCTTCTAACATATTCTGAACTTTCAGGGTGTAAGATGCATTTTTCGTACCATAAATATTTTTGGGAATTTCAGTGGTCTAGGATACGTGTTAATGCCCCTTCTGGGCTACAAATGTTTTTGGGATATTCAGAGCTCTCTGACACCGTTTTTGGGCATCCAACATTTTCTGGACTTTAGGGGGTCTAGGATGACTGTAAACCCCTTCTTTGGGCCTCTAAAGTTTTTAACATGTTTGCAGCCTAAGATGCATATTAAGGCCTTTTTTGGGCTGCTAACATATTCTGAACTTTCAGTGGTGTAGGATGCATTTTTCGTGCCATAAATATTTTTGGGAATTTCAGTGGTCTAGGATGCGGGTTAATGCCCATTTCAGGCTGCAAATGTTTTTGGGATATTCAGAGCTCTCTGACACCGTTTTTGGGCAACCAACATTTTCTGGACTTTAGGGGGTCTAGGATGCCTGTAAACCCCTCTTTTGGGCCTACAAAGTTTTCAACATTTTTGCAGCCTAAGATGCATTTTAAGGCCTTTTTTGGGCTGCTATCATGTTCTGAACTTTCACTGGTGCAGGATGCATGTTATTTCCATAAATATTTTTGGGAATTTCAGTGGTCTAGGATGCAGGTAAATGCCCATTTCAGGCTGCAAATGTTTTTGGGATATTCAGAGCTCTCTGACACCGTTTTTGGGCCACCAACATTTTCTGGACTTTAGGGGGTCTAGGATGCCTGTAAACCCCTTTTTTGGGCCTCCAAAGTTTTCTACATTTTAGCAGCCCTAAGATGCATGTTATGGCCTTTTTTGGGCTTCTAACATATTCTGAACTTTCAGTGTGTAAGATGCATTTTTCGTACCATAAATATTTTTGGGAATTTCAGTGGTCTAGGATACATGTTAATGCCCCTTCTGGGCTACACATGTTTTTGGGATATTCAGAGCTCTCTGACACCGTTTTTGGGCATCCAACATTTTCTGGACTTTAGGGGGTCTAGGATGACTGTAAACCCCTTTTTTGGGCCTCTAAAGTTTTCAACATGTTTGCAGCCTAAGATGCATATTAAGGCCTTTTTTGGGCTGCTAACATATTCTGAACTTTCAGTGGTGTAGGATGCATTTTTCGTGCCATAAATATTTTTGGGAATTTCAGTGGTCTAGGATGCGGGTTAATGCCCATTTCAGGCTGCAAATGTTTTTGGGATATTCAGAGCTCTCGGACACCGTTTCTTGGGCCACCAACATTTTCTGGACTTTAGGGGGTCTAGGATGCCTGTAAACCCCTTTTTTGGGCCTCCAAAGTTTTCTATATGTTTGCAGCCCTAAGATGCATGTTATGGCCTTTTTTGGGCTGCTAACATATTCTGAACTTTCAGCGGTGTAGGATGCGTTTTTCCTGCCATAAATATTTTTGGGAATTTCAGTGGTTAAGGATGCGGGTTAATGCCCATTTCAGGCTGCAAATGTTTTTGGGACATTCAGAGCTTTCTGACACAGTTTTTAGGCCACCAACATTTTCTGGACTTTAGGGGGTCTAGGATGCCTGTGAACCCCTTTTTTGGGCCTACAAAGTTTTCAACATTTTTGCAGCCTAAAATGCATTTTAAGGCCTTTTTTGGGCTGCTATCATATTCTGAACTTTCAGCGGTGCAGGATGCATGTTATTTTCATAAATATTTTTGGGAATTTCAGTGGTCTAGGATGCAGGTAAATGCCCATTTCAGGCTGCAAATGTTTTTGGGATATTCAGAGCTCTCTGACACCGTTTTTGGGCCACCAACATTTTCTGGACTTTAGGGGGTCTAGGATGCCTGTAAACCCCTTTTTTGGGCCTCCAAAGTTTTCTACATTTTTGCAGCCCTAAGATGCATGTTATGGCCTTTTTTGGGCTTCTAACATATTCTGAACTTTCAGGGTTTAAGATGCATTTTTCGTACCATAAATATTTTTGGGAATTTCAGTGGTCTAGGATACGTGTTAATGCCCCTTCTGGGCTACAAATGTTTTTGGGATATTCAGAGCTCTCTGACACCGTTTTTGGGCATCCAACATTTTCTGGACTTTAGGGGGTCTAGGATGACTGTAAACCCCTTTTTTGGGCCTCTAAAGTTTTCAACATGTTTGCAGCCTAAGATGCATATTAAGGCCTTTTTTGGGCTGCTAACATATTCTGAACTTTCAGTGGTGTAGGATGCATTTTTCGTGCCATAAATATTTTTGGGAATTTCAGTGGTCTAGGATGCGGGTAATGCCCATTTCAGGCTGCAAATGTTTTTGGGATATTCAGAGCTCTCGGACACCGTTTTTGGGCCACCAACATTTTCTGGACTTTAGGGGGTCTAGGATGCCTGTAAACCCCTTTTTTGGGCCTCCAAAGTTTTCTACATGTTTGCAGCCCTAAGATGCATGTTATGGCCTTTTTTGGGCTGCTAACATATTCTGAACTTTCAGCGGTGTAGGATGCGTTTTTCCTGCCATGAATATTTTTGGGAATTTCAGTGGTTAAGGATGCGGGTTAATGCCCATTTCAGGCTGCAAATGTTTTTGCGACATTCAGAGCTTTCTGACACAGTTTTTAGGCCACCAACATTTTCTGGACTTTAGGGGGTCTAGGATGCCTGTAAACCCCTTTTTTGGGCCTCCAAAGTTTTCTACATTTTTGCAGCCATAAGATGCATTTTAAGGCATTTTTTGGGCTTCTAACATATTCTGAACTTTCAGGGTGTAAGATGCATTTTTCGTACCATAAATATTTTTGGGAATTTCAGTGGTCTAGGATACGTGTTAATGCCCCTTCTGGGCTACAAATGTTTTTGGGATATTCAGAGCTCTCTGACATCGTTTTTTGGGCATCCAACATTTTCTGGACTTTAGGGGGTCTAGGATGACTGTAAACCCCTTTTTTGGGCCTCTAAAGTTTTCAACATGTTTGCAGCCTAAGATGCATATTAAGGCCTTTTTTGGGCTGCTAACATATTCTGAACTTTCAGTGGTGTAGGATGCATTTTTCGTGCCATAAATATTTTTGGTAATTTCAGTGGTCTAGGATGCGGGTTAATGCCCATTTCAGGCTGCAAATGTTTTTGGGATATTCAGAGCTCTCTGACACCGTTTTTGGGCAACCAACATTTTCTGGACTTTAGGGGGTCTAGGATGCCTGTAAACCCCTCTTTTGGGCCTACAAAGTTTTCAACATTTTTGCAGCCTAAGATGCATTTTAAGGCCTTTTTTGGGCTGCTATCATATTCTGAACTTTCAGTGGTGCAGGATGCATGTTATTTCCATAAATATTTTTGGGAATTCCAGTGGTCTAGGATGCGGGTAAATGCCCATTTCAGGCTGCAAATGTTTTTGGGATATTCAGAGCTCTCTGACACCGTTTTTGGGCATCCAACATTTTCTGGACATTAGGGGGTCTAGGATGCCTGTAAACCCCTTTTTTGGGCCTCCAAAGTTTTCTACATGTTTGCAGCCCTAAAATGCATGTTATGGCCTTTTTTGGGCTGCTAACATATTCTGAACTTTCAGCGGTGTAGGATGCGTTTTTCCTGCCGTAAATATTTTTGGGAATTTCAGTGGTTAAGGATGCGGGTTAATGCCCATTTCAGGCTGCAAATGTTTTTGGGACATTCAGAGCTTTCTGACACAGTTTTTAGGCCACCAACATTTTCTGGACTTTAGGGGGTCTAGGATGCCTGTAAACCCCTTTTTTGGGCCTCCAAAGTTTTCTACATTTTTGCAGCCATAAGATGCATTTTAAGGCATTTTTTGGGCTTCTAACATATTCTGAACTTTCAGGGTGTAAGATGCATTTTTCGTACCATAAATATTTTTGGGAATTTCAGTGGTCTAGGATACGTGTTAATGCCCCTTCTGGGCTACACATGTTTTTGGGATATTCAGAGCTCTCTGACATCGTTTTTTGGGCATCCAACATTTTCTGGACTTTAGGGGGTCTAGGATGACTGTAAACCCCTTTTTTGGGCCTCTAAAGTTTTCAACATGTTTGCAGCCTAAGATGCATATTAAGGCCTTTTTTGGGCTGCTAACATATTCTGAACTTTCAGTGGTGTAGGATGCATTTTTCGTGCCATAAATATTTTTGGTAATTTCAGTGGTCTAGGATGCGGGTTAATGCCCATTTCAGGCTCCAAATGTTTTTGGGATATTCAGAGCTCTCTGACACCGTTTTTGGGCATCCAACATTTTCTGGACTTTAGGGGTCTAGGATGACTGTAAACCTCTTTTTTGGGCCTCTAAAGTTTTCAACATGTTTGCAGCCTAAGATGCATATTAAGGCCTTTTTTGGGCTGCTAACATATTCTGAACTTTCAGTGGTGTAGGATGCATTTTTCGTGCCATAAATATTTTTGGGAATTTCAGTGGTCTAGGATGCGGGTTAATGCCCATTTCAGGCTGCAAATGTTTTTGGGATATTCAGAGCTCTCTGACACCGTTTTTGGGCAACCAACATTTTCTGGACTTTAGGGGGTCTAGGATGCCTGTAAACCCCTTTTTTGGGCCTCCAACGTTTTCAACATTTTTGCAGCCTAAGATGCATTTTAAGGCCTTTTTTGGGCTGCTATCATATTCTGAACTTTCAGTGGTGCAGGATGCATGTTATTTCCATAAATATTTTTGGGAATTTCAGTGGTCTAGGATGCAGGTTAATGCCCATTTCAGGCTGCAAATGTTTTTGGGATATTCAGAGCTCTCTGACATCGTTTTTGGGCAACCAACATTTTCTGGACTTTAGGGGGTCTAGGATGCCTGTAAACCCCTTTTTTGGGCCTCCAACGTTTTCAACATTTTTGCAGCCTAAGATGCATTTTAAGGCCTTTTTTGGGCTGCTATCATATTCTGAACTTTCAGTGGTGCAGGATGCATGTTATTTCCATAAATATTTTTGGGAATTTCAGTGGTCTAGGATGCAGGTTAATGCCCATTTCAGGCTGCAAATGTTTTTGGGATATTCAGAGCTCTCTGACATCGTTTTTTGGGCATCCAACATTTTCTGGACTTTAGGGGGTCTAGGATGACTGTAAACCCCTTTTTTGGGCCTCTAAAGTTTTCAACATGTTTGCAGCCTAAGATGCATATTAAGGCCTTTTTTGGGCTGCTAACATATTCTGAACTTTCAGTGGTGTAGGATGCATTTTTCGTGCCATAAATATTTTTGGTAATTTCAGTGGTCTAGGATGCGGGTTAATGCCCATTTCAGGCTGCAAATGTTTTTGGGATATTCAGAGCTCTCTGACACCGTTTTTGGGCAACCAACATTTTCTGGACTTTAGGGGGTCTAGGATGCCTGTAAACCCCTCTTTTGGGCCTACAAAGTTTTCAACATTTTTGCAGCCTAAGATGCATTTTAAGGCCTTTTTTGGGCTGCTATCATATTCTGAACTTTCAGTGGTGCAGGATGCATCTTATTTCCATAAATATTTTTGGGAATTTCAGTGGTCTAGGATGCGGGTAAATGCCCATTTCAGGCTGCAAATGTTTTTGGGACATTCAGAGCTCTCTGACACAGTTTTTGGGCCACCAACTTTTTCTGGACTTTAGGGGTCTAGGATGACTGTAAACCCCTTTTTTGGGCCTCTAAAGTTTTCAACATTTTTGCAGCCTAAAATGCATATTAAGGCCTTTTTTGAGCTGCTAACATATTCTGAACTTTCAGTGGTGTCGGATGCATTTTTCGTGCCATAAATATTTTTGGGAATTTCAGTGGTCTAGGATGCGGGTTAATGCCCATTTCAGGCTGCAAATGTTTTTGGGATATTCAGAGCTCTCTGACACCGTTTTTGGGCAACCAACATTTTCTGGACTTTAGGGGGTCTAGGATGCCTGTAAACCCCTTTTTTGGGCCTCTAAAGTTTTCAACATGTTTGCAGCCTAAGATGCATTTTAAGGCATTTTTTGGGCTTCTAACATATTCTGAACTTTCAGGGTGTAAGATGCATTTTTCGTACCATAAATATTTTTGGGAATTTCAGTGGTCTAGGATACGTGTTAATGCCCCTTCTGGGCTACAAATGTTTTTGGGATATTCAGAGCTCTCTGACACCGTTTTTTGGGCATCCAACATTTTCTGGACTTTAGGGGGTCTAGGATGACTGTAAACCCCTTTTTTGGGCCTCTAAAGTTTTCAACATGTTTGCAGCCTAAGATGCATATTAAGGCCTTTTTTGGGCTGCTAACATATTCTGAACTTTCAGTGGTGTAGGATGCATTTTTCGTGCCATAAATATTTTTGGGAATTTCAGTGGTCTAGGATGCGGGTTAATACCTATTTCAGGCTGCAAATGTTTTTGGGATATTCAGAGCTCTCTGACACCGTTTTTGGGCAACCAACATTTTCTGGACTTTAGGGGGTCCAGGATGCCTGTAAACCCCCTTTTTGGGCCTCCAAAGTTTTCAACATTTTTGCAGCCTAAGATGCATTTTAAGGCCCTTTTTGGGCTGCTATCATATTCTGAACTTTCAGTGGTGCAGGATGCATGTTATTTCCATAAATATTTTTGGGAATTTCAGTGGTCTAGGATGAGGGTTAATGCCCATTTCAGGCTGCAAATGTTTTTGGGACATTCAGAGCTCTCTGACACTGTTTTTGGGCCACCAACATTTTCTGGACTTTAGGGGGTCTAGGATGCCTGTAAACCCCTTTTTTGGGCCTCCAAAGTTTTCTACATTTTTGCAGCCCTAAGATGCATGTTATGGCCTTTTTTGGGCTGCTAACATATTCTGATTTTAAGGCATGTTTTGGGCTTCTAACATATTCTGAACTTTCAGGGTGTAAGATGCATTTTTCGTACCATAAATATTTTTGGGAATTTCAGTGGTCTAGGATACGTGTTAATGCCCCTTCTGGGCTACAAATGTTTTTGGGATATTCAGAGCTCTCTGACACCGTTTTTGGGCATCCAACATTTTCTGGACTTTAGGGGGTATAGGATGACTGTAAACCCCTTTTTTGGGCCTCTAAAGTTTTCAACATGTTTGCAGCCTAAGATGCATATTAAGGCCTTTTTTGGGCTGCTAACATATTCTGAACTTTCAGTGGTGTAGGATGCATTTTTCGTGCCATAAATATTTTTGGGAATTTCAGTGGTCTAGGATGCGGGTTAATGCCCATTTCAGGCTGCAAATGTTTTTGGGATATTCAGAGCTCTCTGACACCGTTTTTGGGCAACCAACATTTTCTGGACTTTAGGGGGTCTAGGATGCCTGTAAACCCCTTTTTTGGGCCTACAAAGTTTTCAACATTTTTGCAGCCTAATATGCATGTTAAGGCCTTTTTTGGGCTGCTATCATATTCTGAACTTTCAGTGGTGCAGGATGCATGTTATTTCCATAAATATTTTTGGGAATTTCAGTGGTCTAGGATGCGGGTTAATGCCCATTTCAGGCTGCAAATGTTTTTGGGATATTCAGAGCTCTCTGACACCGTTTTTGGGCCACCAACATTTTCTGGACTTTAGGGGGTCTAGGATGCCTGTAAACCCCTTTTTTGGGCCTCCAAAGCTTTCAACATTTTTGCAGCCTAAGATGCATTTTAAGGCCTTTTTTGGGCTGCTATCATATTCTGAACTTTCAGTGGTGCAGGATGCATGTTATTTCCATAAATATTTTTGGGAATTTCAGTGGTCTAGGATGCGGGTTAATGCCCATTTCAGGCTGCAAATGTTTTTGGGATATTCAGAGCTCTCTGACACCGTTTTTGGGCCACCAACATTTTCTGGACTTTAGGGGGTCTAGGATGCCTGTAAACCCCTTTTTTGGGCCTCCAAAGTTTTCTACATTTTTGCAGCCCTAAGATGCATGTTATGGCCTTTTTTGGGCTGATAACATTTTCTGAACTTTCAGTGGTGTAGGATGCATTTTTCGTGCCATAAATATTTTTGGGAATTTCAGTGGTCTAGGATGCGGGTTAATGCCCATTTCAGGCTGCAAATGTTTTTGGGATATTCAGAGCTCTCTGACACCGTTTTTGGGCCACCAACATTTTCAGGACTTTAGGGGGTCTAGGATGCCTGTAAACCCCTTTTTTGGGCCTCCAAAGTTTTCTACATTTTTGCAGCCATAAGATGCATTTTAAGGCATTTTTTGGGCTTCTAACATATTCTGAACTTTCAGGGTGTAAGATGCATTTTTCGTACCATAAATATTTTTGGGAATTTCAGTGGTCTAGGATACATGTTAATGCCCCTTCTGGGCTACAAATGTTTTTGGGATATTCAGAGCTCTCTGACACCGTTTTTGGGCATCCAACATTTTCTGGACTTTAGGGGGTCTAGGATGACTGTAAACCCCTTTTTTGGGCCTCTAAAGTTTTCAACATGTTTGCAGCCTAAGATGCATATTAAGGCCTTTTTTGGGCTGCTAACATATTCTGAACTTTCAGTGGTGTAGGATGCATTTTTCGTGCCATAAATATTTTTGGGAATTTCAGTGGTCTAGGATGTGGGTTAATGCCCATTTCAGGCTGCAAATGTTTTTGGGATATTCAGAGCTCTCTGACACCGTTTTTGGGCCACCAACATTTTCTGGACTTTAGGGGGTCTAGGATGCCTGTAAACCTCTTTTTTGGGCCTCCAACGTTTTCAACATTTTTGCAGCCTAAGATGCATGTTATGGCCTTTTTTGGGCTGCTAACATATTCTGAACTTTCAGTGGTGTAGGATGCATTTTTCGTGCCATAAATATGTTTGGGAATTTCAGTGGTCTAGGATACATGTTAATGCCCCTTCTGGGCTACAAATGTTTTTGGGATATTCAGAGCTCTCTGACACCGTTTTTGGGCATCCAACATTTTCTGGACTTTAGGGGGTCTAGGATGACTGTAAACCCCTTTTTTGGGCCTCTAAAGTTTTCAACATGTTTGCAGCCTAAGATGCATATTAAGGCCTTTTTTGGGCTGCTATCATATTCTGAACTTTCAGTGGTGCAGGATGCATGTTATTTCCATAAATATTTTTGGGAATTTCAGTGGTCTAGGATGCAGGTTAATGCCCATTTCAGGCTGCAAATGTTTTTGGGATATTCAGAGCTCTCTGACACCGTTTTTGGGCCACCAACATTTTCTGGACTTTAGGGGGTCTAGGATGCCTGTAAACCTCTTTTTTGGGCCTCCAACGTTTTCAACATTTTTGCAGCCTAAGATGCATGTTATGGCCTTTTTTGGGCTGCTAACATATTCTGAACTTTCAGGGTGTAAGATGCATTTTTCGTACCATAAATATTTTTGGGAATTTCAGTGGTCTAGGATACGTGTTAATGCCCCTTCTGGGCTACAAATGTTTTTGGGATATTCAGAGCTCTCTGACATCGTTTTTTGGGCATCCAACATTTTCTGGACTTTAGGGGGTCTAGGATGACTGTAAACCCCTTTTTTGGGCTTCTAAAGTTTTCAACATGTTTGCAGCCTAAGATGCATATTAAGGCCTTTTTTGGGCTGCTAACATATTCTGAACTTTCAGTGGTGTAGGATGCATTTTTCGTGCCATAAATATTTTTGGTAATTTCAGTGGTCTAGGATGCGGGTTAATGCCCATTTCAGGCTGCAAATGTTTTTGGGATATTCAGAGCTCTCTGACACCGTTTTTGGGCATCCAACATTTTCTGGACTTTAGGGGTCTAGGATGACTGTAAACCCCTTTTTTGGGCCTCTAAAGTTTTCAACATGTTTGCAGCCTAAGATGCATATTAAGGCCTTTTTTGGGCTGATAACATATTCTGAACTTTCAGTGGTGTAGGATGCATTTTTCGTGCCATAAATATTTTTGGGAATTTCAGTGGTCTAGGATGCGGGTTAATGCCCATTTCAGGCTGCAAATGTTTTTGGGATATTCAGAGCTCTCTGACACCGTTTTTGGGCAACCAACATTTTCTGGACTTTAGGGGGTCTAGGATGCCTGTAAACCCCTTTTTTGGGCCTCCAACGTTTTCAACATTTTTGCAGCCTAAGATGCATTTTAAGGCCTTTTTTGGGCTGCTATCATATTCTGAACTTTCAGTGGTGCAGGATGCATGTTATTTCCATAAATATTTTTGGGAATTTCAGTGGTCTAGGATGCAGGTTAATGCCCATTTCAGGCTGCAAATGTTTTTGGGATATTCAGAGCTCTCTGACATCGTTTTTGGGCAACCAACATTTTCTGGACTTTAGGGGGTCTAGGATCCCTGTAAACCCCTTTTTTGGGCCTCCAACGTTTTCAACATTTTTGCAGCCTAAGATGCATTTTAAGGCCTTTTTTGGGCTGCTATCATATTCTGAACTTTCAGTGGTGCAGGATGCATGTTATTTCCATAAATATTTTTGGGAATTTCAGTGGTCTAGGATGCAGGTTAATGCCCATTTCAGGCTGCAAATGTTTTTGGGATATTCAGAGCTCTCTGACATCGTTTTTTGGGCATCCAACATTTTCTGGACTTTAGGGGGTCTAGGATGACTGTAAACCCCTTTTTTGGGCCTCTAAAGTTTTCAACATGTTTGCAGCCTAAGATGCATATTAAGGCCTTTTTTGGGCTGCTAACATATTCTGAACTTTCAGTGGTGTAGGATGCATTTTTCGTGCCATAAATATTTTTGGTAATTTCAGTGGTCTAGGATGCGGGTTAATGCCCATTTCAGGCTGCAAATGTTTTTGGGATATTCAGAGCTCTCTGACACCGTTTTTGGGCAACCAACATTTTCTGGACTTTAGGGGGTCTAGGATGCCTGTAAACCCCTCTTTTGGGCCTACAAAGTTTTCAACATTTTTGCAGCCTAAGATGCATTTTAAGGCCTTTTTTGGGCTGCTATCATATTCTGAACTTTCAGTGGTGCAGGATGCATCTTATTTCCATAAATATTTTTGGGAATTTCAGTGGTCTAGGATGCGGGTAAATGCCCATTTCAGGCTGCAAATGTTTTTGGGACATTCAGAGCTCTCTGACACAGTTTTTGGGCCACCAACTTTTTCTGGACTTTAGGGGTCTAGGATGACTGCAAACCCCTTTTTTGGGCCTCTAAAGTTTTCAACATTTTTGCAGCCTAAAATGCATATTAAGGCCTTTTTTGAGCTGCTAACATATTCTGAACTTTCAGTGGTGTCGGATGCATTTTTCGTGCCATAAATATTTTTGGGAATTTCAGTGGTCTAGGATGCGGGTTAATGCCCATTTCAGGCTGCAAATGTTTTTGGGATATTCAGAGCTCTCTGACACCGTTTTTGGGCAACCAACATTTTCTGGACTTTAGGGGGTCTAGGATGCCTGTAAACCCCTTTTTTGGGCCTCTAAAGCTTTCAACATGTTTGCAGCCTAAGATGCATTTTAAGGCATTTTTTGGGCTTCTAACATATTCTGAACTTTCAGGGTGTAAGATGCATTTTTCGTACCATAAATATTTTTGGGAATTTCAGTGGTCTAGGATACGTGTTAATGCCCCTTCTGGGCTACAAATGTTTTTGGGATATTCAGAGCTCTCTGACACCGTTTTTTGGGCATCCAACATTTTCTGGACTTTAGGGGGTCTAGGATGACTGTAAACCCCTTTTTTGGGCCTCTAAAGTTTTCAACATGTTTGCAGCCTAAGATGCATATTAAGGCCTTTTTTGGGCTGCTAACATATTCTGAACTTTCAGTGGTGTAGGATGCATTTTTCGTGCCATAAATATTTTTGGGAATTTCAGTGGTCTAGGATGCGGGTTAATACCTATTTCAGGCTGCAAATGTTTTTGGGATATTCAGAGCTCTCTGACACCGTTTTTGGGCAACCAACATTTTCTGGACTTTAGGGGGTCCAGGATGCCTGTAAACCCCTTTTTTTGGGCCTCCAAAGTTTTCAACATTTTTGCAGCCTAAGATGCATTTTAAGGCCCTTTTTGGGCTGCTATCATATTCTGAACTTTCAGTGGTGCAGGATGCATGTTATTTCCATAAATATTTTTGGGAATTTCAGTGGTCTAGGATGAGGGTTAATGCCCATTTCAGGCTGCAAATGTTTTTGGGACATTCAGAGCTCTCTGACACTGTTTTTGGGCCACCAACATTTTCTGGACTTTAGGGGGTCTAGGATGCCTGTAAACCCCTTTTTTGGGCCTCCAAAGTTTTCTACATTTTTGCAGCCCTAAGATGCATGTTATGGCCTTTTTTGGGCTGCTAACATATTCTGATTTTAAGGCATGTTTTGGGCTTCTAACATATTCTGAACTTTCAGGGTGTAAGATGCATTTTTCGTACCATAAATATTTTTGGGAATTTCAGTGGTCTAGGATACGTGTTAATGCCCCTTCTGGGCTACAAATGTTTTTGGGATATTCAGAGCTCTCTGACACCGTTTTTGGGCATCCAACATTTTCTGGACTTTAGGGGGTATAGGATGACTGTAAACCCCTTTTTTGGGCCTCTAAAGTTTTCAACATGTTTGCAGCCTAAGATGCATATTAAGGCCTTTTTTGGGCTGCTAACATATTCTGAACTTTCAGTGGTGTAGGATGCATTTTTCGTGCCATAAATATTTTTGGGAATTTCAGTGGTCTAGGATGCGGGTTAATGCCCATTTCAGGCTGCAAATGTTTTTGGGATATTCAGAGCTCTCTGACACCGTTTTTGGGCAACCAACATTTTCTGGACTTTAGGGGGTCTAGGATGCCTGTAAACCCCTTTTTTGGGCCTACAAAGTTTTCAACATTTTTGCAGCCTAATATGCATGTTAAGGCCTTTTTTGGGCTGCTATCATATTCTGAACTTTCAGTGGTGCAGGATGCATGTTATTTCCATAAATATTTTTGGGAATTTCAGTGGTCTAGGATGCGGGTTAATGCCCATTTCAGGCTGCAAATGTTTTTGGGATATTCAGAGCTCTCTGACACCGTTTTTGGGCCACCAACATTTTCTGGACTTTAGGGGGTCTAGGATGCCTGTAAACCCCTTTTTTGGGCCTCCAAAGTTTTCTACATTTTTGCAGCCCTAAGATGCATGTTATGGCCTTTTTTGGGCTGCTAACATATTCTGAACTTTCAGTGGTGTAGGATGTGTTTTTGCTGCCATAAATATTTTTGGGAATTTCAGTGGTTAAGGATGCGGGTTAATGCCCATTTCAGGCTGCAAATGTTTTTGGGACATTCAGAGCTTTCTGACACAGTTTTTAGGCCACCAACATTTTTCTGGACTTTAGGGGGTCTAGGATGCCTGTAAACCCCTTTTTTGGGCCTCCAAAGTTTTCTACATTTTTGCAGCCATAAGATGCATTTTAAGGCATTTTTTGGGCTTCTAACATATTCTGAACTTTCAGTGGTGTAGGATGCATTTTTCGTGCCATAAATATTTTTGGGAATTTCAGTGGTCTAGGATGCGGGTTAATACCCATTTCAGGCTGCAAATGTTTTTGGGATATTCAGAGCTCTCTGACACCGTTTTTGGGCAACCAATATTTTCTGGACTTTAGGGGGTCTAGGATGCCTGTAAACCCCTTTTTTGGGCCTCCAAAGCTTTCAACATTTTTGCAGCCTAAGATGCATTTTAAGGCCTTTTTTGGGCTGCTATCATATTCTGAACTTTCAGTGGTGCAGGATGCATGTTATTTCCATAAATATTTTTGGGAATTTCAGTGGTCTAGGATGCGGGTTAATGCCCATTTCAGGCTGCAAATGTTTTTGGGATATTCAGAGCTCTCTGACACCGTTTTTGGGCCACCAACATTTTCTGGACTTTAGGGGGTCTAGGATGCCTGTAAACCCCTTTTTTGGGCCTCCAAAGTTTTCTACATTTTTGCAGCCCTAAGATGCATGTTATGGCCTTTTTTGGGCTGATAACATTTTCTGAACTTTCAGTGGTGTAGGATGCATTTTTCGTGCCATAAATATTTTTGGGAATTTCAGTGGTCTAGGATGCGGGTTAATGCCCATTTCAGGCTGCAAATGTTTTTGGGATATTCAGAGCTCTCTGACACCGTTTTTGGGCCACCAACATTTTCAGGACTTTAGGGGGTCTAGGATGCCTGTAAACCCCTTTTTTGGGCCTCCAAAGTTTTCTACATTTTTGCAGCCATAAGATGCATTTTAAGGCATTTTTTGGGCTTCTAACATATTCTGAACTTTCAGGGTGTAAGATGCATTTTTCGTACCATAAATATTTTTGGGAATTTCAGTGGTCTAGGATACATGTTAATGCCCCTTCTGGGCTACAAATGTTTTTGGGATATTCAGAGCTCTCTGACACCGTTTTTGGGCATCCAACATTTTCTGGACTTTAGGGGGTCTAGGATGACTGTAAACCCCTTTTTTGGGCCTCTAAAGTTTTCAACATGTTTGCAGCCTAAGATGCATATTAAGGCCTTTTTTGGGCTGCTAACATATTCTGAACTTTCAGTGGTGTAGGATGCATTTTTCGTGCCATAAATATTTTTGGGAATTTCAGTGGTCTAGGATGTGGGTTAATGCCCATTTCAGGCTGCAAATGTTTTTGGGATATTCAGAGCTCTCTGACACCGTTTTTGGGCCACCAACATTTTCTGAACTTTAGGGGGTCTAGGATGCCTGTAAACCTCTTTTTTGGGCCTCCAACGTTTTCAACATTTTTGCAGCCTAAGATGCATGTTATGGCCTTTTTTGGGCTGCTAACATATTCTGAACTTTCAGTGGTGTAGGATGCATTTTTCGTGCCATAAATATTTTTGGGAATTTCAGTGGTCTAGGATACATGTTAATGCCCCTTCTGGGCTACAAATGTTTTTGGGATATTCAGAGCTCTCTGACACCGTTTTTGGGCATCCAACATTTTCTGGACTTTAGGGGGTCTAGGATGACTGTAAACCCCTTTTTTGGGCCTCTAAAGTTTTCAACATGTTTGCAGCCTAAGATGCATATTAAGGCCTTTTTTGGGCTGCTATCATATTCTGAACTTTCAGTGGTGCAGGATGCATGTTATTTCCATAAATATTTTTGGGAATTTCAGTGGTCTAGGATGCAGGTTAATGCCCATTTCAGGCTGCAAATGTTTTTGGGATATTCAAAGCTCTCTGACACCGTTTTTGGGCCACCAACATTTTCTGGACTTTAGGGGCTCTAGGATGCCTGTAAACCCCTTTTTTGGGCCTCCAAAGTTTTCTACATTTTTGCAGCCCTAAGATGCATGTTATGGCCTTTTTTGGGCTGCTAACATATTCTGAATTTTCAGTGGTGTAGGATGCATTTTTCGTGCCATAAATATTTTTGGGAATTTCAGTGGTCTAGGATGCGGGTTAATGCCCATTTCAGGCTGCAAATGTTTTTGGGATATTCAGAGCTCTCTGACACCGTTTTTGGGCCACCAACATTTTCTGGACTTTAGGGGGTCTAGGATTCCTGTAAACCCCTTTTTTGGGCCTCTAAAGTTTTCAACATTTTTGCAGCCTAAAATGCATATTAAGGCCTTTTTTGGGCTGCTAAAATATTCTGAACTTTCAGTGGTGTAGGATGCATTTTCCGTGCCATAAATATTTTTGGGAATTTCAGTGGTCTAGGATGCGGGTTAATGCCCATTTCAGGCTGCAAATGTTTTTGGGATATTCAGAGCTCTCTGACACCGTTTTTGGGCCACCAACATTTTCTGGATTTTAGGGGGTCTAGGATGTCTGTAAACCCCTTTTTTGGGCCTCCAAAGTTTTCTACATTTTTGCAGCCCTAAGATGCATGTTATGGCCTTTTTTGGGCTGCTAACATATTCTGAACTTTCAGCGGTGTAGGATGCGTTTTTCCTGCCATAAATATTTTTGGGAATTTCAGTGGTTAAGGATGCTGGATAATGCCCATTTCAGGCTGCAAATGTTTTTGGGACATTCAGAGCTTTTTGACACAGTTTTTAGGCCACCAACATTTTCTGGACTTTAGGGGGACTAGGATGCCTGTAAACCCCTTTTTTGGGCCTCCAAAGTTTTCTACATTTTTGCAGCCATAAAATGCATTTTAAGGCATTTTTTGGGCTTCTAACATTTTCTGAACTTTCAGGGTGTAAGATGCAATTTTTGTACCATAAGCATTTTTGGGAATTTCAGTGGTCTAGGATACGTGTTAATGCCCCTTATGGGCTACAAATGTTTTTGGGATATTCAGAGCTCTCTGACACCGTTTTTGGGCAACCAACATTTTCTGGACTTTAGGGGGTCTAGGATGCCTGTAAACCCCTTTTTTGGGCCTCCAAGGTTTTCTACATTTTTGCAGCCTAAGATGCATTTTAAGGCCTTTTTTTGGCTGCTATCATATTCTAAACTTTCAGTGGTGCAGGATGCATGTTATTTCCATAAATATTTTTGGGAATTTCAGTGGTCTAGGATGCGGGTTAATGCCCATTTCAGGCTGCAAATGTTTTTGGGATATTTAGTGCTCTCTGACACCGTTTTTGGGCAACCAACATTTTCTGGACTTTATGGGGTCTAGGATGACTGTAAACCCCTTTTTTGGGCCTCTAAAGTTTTCAACATTTTTGCAGCCTAAAATGCATATTAAGGCCTTTTTTGGGCTGCTAACATATTCTGAACTTTCAGTGGTGTAGGATGCATGTTTTGTGCCATGAATATTTTTGGGAATTTCAGTGGTCTAGGATGAGGGTTAATGCCCATTTCAGGCTGCAAATGTTTTTGGGACATTCAGAGCTCTCTGACACAGTTTTTGGGCCACCAACTTTTTCTGGACTTTAGGGGGCCTAGGATGTCTGTAAACCCCTTTTTTGGGCCTCCAAAGTTTTCTACATTTTTGCAGCCCTAAGATGCATGTTATGGCCTTTTTTGGGCTGCTAACATATTCTGAACTTTCAGCGGTGTAGGATGCGTTTTTCCTGCCATAAATATTTTTGGGAATTTCAGTGGTTAAGGATGCGGGATAATGCCCATTTCAGGCTGCAAATGTTTTTGGGACATTCAGAGCTTTTTGACACAGTTTTTAGGCCACCAACATTTTCTGGACTTTAGGGGGACTAGGATGCCTGTAAACCCCTTTTTTGGGCCTCCAAAGTTTTCTACATTTTTGCAGCCATAAAATGCATTTTAAGGCATTTTTTGGGCTTCTAACATTTTCTGAACTTTCAGGGTGTAAGATGCAATTTTTGTACCATAAGCATTTTTGGGAATTTCAGTGGTCTAGGATACGTGTTAATGCCCCTTATGGGCTACAAATGTTTTTGGGATATTCAGAGCTCTCTGACACCGTTTTTGGGCAACCAACATTTTCTGGACTTTAGGGGGTCTAGGATGCCTGTAAACCCCTTTTTTGGGCCTCCAAGGTTTTCTACATTTATGCAGCCTAAGATGCATTTTAAGGCCTTTTTTTGGCTGCTATCATATTCTAAACTTTCAGTGGTGCAGGATGCATGTTATTTCCATAAATATTTTTGGGAATTTCAGTGGTCTAGGATGCGGGTTAATGCCCATTTCAGGCTGCAAATGTTTTTGGGATATTTAGTGCTCTCTGACACCGTTTTTGGGCAACCAACATTTTCTGGACTTTATGGGGTCTAGGATGACTGTAAACCCCTTTTTTGGGCCTCTAAAGTTTTCAACATTTTTGCAGCCTAAAATGCATATTAAGGCCTTTTTTGGGCTGCTAACATATTCTGAACTTTCAGTGGTGTAGGATGCGTTTTTCCTGCCATAAATATTTTTGGGAATTTCAGTGGTCTAGGATGCGTGTTAATGCCCCTTATAGGCTACAAATGTTTTGGGGATATTCAGAGCTCTCTGACACTGTTTTTTGGCCACCAACATTTTCTGGACTTAAGGGGGTCTAGGATGCCTGTAAACCCCTTTTTTGGGCCTCCAAAGTTTTCAACATTTTTGCAGCCTAAGATGGATTTGAAGGCCTTTTTTTGGCTGCTATCATATTCTGAACTTTCAGGGGTGAAGGATGCATTTTTTCATGCACAAATTATTTTTGGGGATTTCAGTGGTCTAGGATGCGGGTTAATGCCCATTTCAGGCTGCAAATGTTTTTGGGATATTCAGAGCTCTCTGACACCGTTTTTGGGCCACCAACATTTTCTGGACTTTAGGGGGCCTAGGATGTCTGTAAACCCCTTTTTTCAGCATCCAAAGTTTTCTACATTTTTGCAGCCCTAAGATGCATGTTATGGCCTTTTTTGGGCTGCTAACATATTCTGAACTTTCAGCGGTGTAGGATGCGTTTTTCCTGCCATAAACATTTTTGGGAATTTCAGTGGTTAAGGATGCGGGTTAATGCCCATTTCAGGCTGCAAATGTTTTTGGGACATTCAGAGCTGTCTGGCACAGTTTTTAGGCCATCAACATTTTCTGGACTTTAGGGGGTCTAGGATGCCTGTAAACCCCTTTTTTGGGCCTCCAAAGTTTTCTACATTTTTGCAGCCATAAGATGCATTTTAAGGCATTTTTTGGGCTTCTAACATATTCTGAACTTTCAGGGTGTAAGATGCAATTTTCGTACCATAAATATTTTTGGGAATTTCAGTGGTCTAGGATACGTGTTAATGCCCCTTATGGGCTACAAATGTTTTTGGGATATTCAGAGCTCTCTGACACCGTTTTTGGGCATCCAACATTTTCTGGACTTTAGGGGTTCTAGGATGCCTGTAAACCCCTTTTTTGGGCCTCCAAAGTTTTCAACATTTTTGCATCCTAAGATGCATTTTAAGGCCTTTTTTGGGCTGCTATCATATTCTGAACTTTCAGTGGTGCAGGATGCATGTTATTTCCATAAATATTTTTGGGAATTTCAGTGGTCTAGGATGCGGGTTGATGCCCATTTCAGGCTGCAAATGTTTTTGGGATATTCAGAGCTCTCTGACACCATTTTTGGGCCACCAACATTTTCTGGACTTTAGGGGGTCTAGGATGCCTGTAAACCCCTTTTTTGGGCCTCCAAAGTTTTCTACATTTTTGCAGCCCTAAGATGCATGTTATGGCCTTTTTTGGGCTGCTAACATATTCTGAACTTTCAGTGGTGTAGGATGCATTTCTCGTGGCATAAATATTTTTGGGAATTTCAGTGGTCTAGGATGCGTGTTAATGCTCCTTCTGGGCTACAAATGTTTTTGGGATATTCAGAGCTCTCTGACACCGTTTTTGGGCATCCAACATTTTCTGGACTTTAGGGGGTCTAGGATGACTGTAAACCCCTTTTTTGGGCCTCTAAGGTTTTCAACATGTTTGCAGCCTAAGATGCATATTAAGGCCTTTTTTGGGCTGCTAACATATTCTGAACTTTCAGTGGTGTAGGATGCATTTTTCGTGCCATAAATATTTTTGGGAATTTCAGTGGTCTAGGATGCGGGTTAATGCCCATTTCAGGCTGCAAATGTTTTTGGGATATTCAGAGCTCTCTGACACCATTTTTGGGCCACCAACATTTTCTGGACTTTAGGGGGTCTAGGATTCCTGTAAACCCCTTTTTTGGGCCTCTAAAGTTTTCAACATTTTTGCAGCCTAAAATGCATATTAAGGCCTTTTTTGGGCTCCTAAAATATTCTGAACTTTCAGTGGTGTAGGATGCATTTTCTGTGCCATAAATATTTTTGGGAATTTCAGTGGTCTAGGATGCGGGTTAATGCCCATTTCAGGCTGCAAATGTTTTTGGGATATTCAGAGCTCTCTGACACCGTTTTTGGGCCACCAACATTTTCTGGATTTTAGGGGGTCTAGGATGTCTGTAAACCCCTTTTTTGGGCCTCCAAAGTTTTCTACATTTTTGCAGCCCTAAGATGCATGTTATGGCCTTTTTTGGGCTGCTAACATATTCTGAACTTTCAGCGGTGTAGGATGCGTTTTTCCTGCCATAAATATTTTTGGGAATTTCAGTGGTTAAGGATGCGGGATAATGCCCATTTCAGGCTGCAAATGTTTTTGGGACATTCAGAGCTTTTTGACACAGTTTTTAGGCCACCAACATTTTCTGGACTTTAGGGGGTCTAGGATGCCTGTAAACCCCTTTTTTGGGCCTCCAAAGTTTTCTACATTTTTGCAGCCATAAAATGCATTTTAAGGCATTTTTTGGGCTTCTAACATATTCTGAACTTTCAGGGTGTAAGATGCAATTTTTGTACCATAAGCATTTTTGGGAATTTCAGTGGTCTAGGATACGTGTTAATGCCCCTTATGGGCTACAAATGTTTTTGGGATATTCAGAGCTCTCTGACACCGTTTTTGGGCAACCAACATTTTCTGGACTTTAGGGGGTCTAGGATGCCTGTAAACCCCTTTTTTGGGCCTCCAAGGTTTTCTACATTTTTGCAGCCTAAGATGCATTTTAAGGCCTTTTTTTGGCTGCTATCATATTCTAAACTTTCAGTGGTGCAGGATGCATGTTATTTCCATAAATATTTTTGGGAATTTCAGTGGTCTAGGATGCGGGTTAATGCCCATTTCAGGCTGCAAATGTTTTTGGGATATTTAGTGCTCTCTGACACCGTTTTTGGGCAACCAACATTTTCTGGACTTTATGGGGTCTAGGATGACTGTAAACCCCTTTTTTGGGCCTCTAAAGTTTTCAACATTTTTGCAGCCTAAAATGCATATTAAGGCCTTTTTTGGGCTGCTAACATATTCTGAACTTTCAGTGGTGTAGGATGCATTTTTTGTGCCATAAATATTTTTGGGAATTTCAGTGGTCTAGGATGAGGGTTAATGCCCATTTCAGGCTGCAAATGTTTTTGGGACATTCAGAGCTCTCTGACACAGTTTTTGGGCCACCAACTTTTTCTGGTCTTTAGGGGGTCTAGGATGCCTGTAAACCCTTTTTTGGGCCTCCAAAGTTTTCTACATTTTTGCAGCCATAAGATGCATTTTAAGGCATTTTTTGGGCTTCTAACATATTCTGAACTTTCAGGGTGTAAGATGCATTTTTCGTGCCATAAATATTTTTGGGAATTTCAGTGGTCTAGGATGCGTGTTAATGCCCCTTATAGGCTACAAATGTTTTGGGGATATTCAGAGCTCTCTGACACTGTTTTTTGGCCACCAACATTTTCTGGACTTAAGGGGGTCTAGGATGCCTGTAAACCCCTTTTTTGGGCCTCCAAAGTTTTCAACATTTTTGCAGCCTAAGATGGATTTGAAGGCCTTTTTTTGGCTGCTATCATATTCTGAACTTTCAGGGGTGAAGGATGCATTTTTTCATGCACAAAATATTTTTGGGGATTTCAGTGGTCTAGGATGCGGGTTAATCCCCATTTCAGGCTGCAAATGTTTTTGGGATATTCAGAGCTCTCTGACACTGTTTTTGGGCCACCAACATTTTCTGGACTTTAGGGGGCCTAGGATGTCTGTAAACCCCTTTTTTCGGCCTCCAAAGTTTTCTACATTTTTGCAGCCCTAAGATGCATGTTATGGCCTTTTTTGGGCTGCTAACATATTCTGAACTTTCAGCGGTGTAGGATGCGTTTTTCCTGCCATAAACATTTTTGGGAATTTCAGTGGTTAAGGATGCGGGTTAATGCCCATTTCAGGCTGCAAATGTTTTTGGGACATTCAGAGCTGTCTGACACAGTTTTTAGGCCATCAACATTTTCTGGACTTTAGGGGGTCTAGGATGCCTGTAAACCCCTTTTTTGGGCCTCCAAAGTTTTCTACATTTTTGCAGCCATAAGATGCATTTTAAGGCATTTTTTGGGCTTCTAACATATTCTGAACTTTCAGGGTGTAAGATGCAATTTTCGTACCATAAATATTTTTGGGAATTTCAGTGGTCTAGGATACGTGTTAATGCCCCTTATGGGCTACAAATGTTTTTGGGATATTTAGAGCTCTCTGACACCGTTTTTGGGCATCCAACATTTTCTGGACTTTAGGGGTTCTAGGATGCCTGTAAACCCCTTTTTTGGGCCTCCAAAGTTTTCAACATTTTTGCATCCTAAGATGCATTTTAAGGCCTTTTTTGGGCTGCTATCATATTCTGAACTTTCAGTGGTGCAGGATGCATGTTATTTCCATAAATATTTTTGGGAATTTCAGTGGTCTAGGATGCAGGTTGATGCCCATTTCAGGCTGCAAATGTTTTTGGGATATTCAGAGCTCTCTGACACCATTTTTGGGCCACCAACATTTTCTGGACTTTAGGGGGTCTAGGATGCCTTTAAACCCCTTTTTTGGGCCTCCAAAGTTTTCTACATTTTTGCAGCCCTAAAATGCATGTTATGGCCTTTTTTGGGCTGCTAACATATTCTGAACTTTCAGTGGTGTAGGATGCATTTCTCGTGGCATAAATATTTTTGGGAATTTCAGTGGTCTAGGATGCGGGTTAATGCCCATTTCAGGCTGCAAATGTTTTTGGGATATTCAGAGCTTTCTGACACAGTTTTTAGGCCACCAACATTTTCTGGACTTTAGGGGTTCTAGGATGCCTGTAAACCCCTTTTTTGGGCCTCCAAAGTTTTCAACATTTTTGCAGCCTAAGATGCATTTTTAGGCCTTTTTTGAGCTGCTAACATATTCTGAAATTTCAGGGGTTAGGATGCATTTTTCGTGCACAAAATATTTTTGGGATTTTCAGTGCTCTAGGATGCGGGTTAATGCCCCTTTCCGACTGCAAATGTTTTTGGGATATTCAGAGCTCTCTGACACCGTTTTTGGGCCACCAACATTTTCTGGACTTTAGGGGGCCTAGGATGTCTGTAAAGCCCTTTTTTGGACCTCCAAAGTTTTCAATATTTTTGCAGCCTAAGATGCATTTTAAGGCCTTTTTTTGGGCTGCTAACATATTCTGAACTTTCAGTGGTGTAAGATGCATTTTCCGTGCCAAAACTATTTTTGGGAATTTCAGTGGTCTAGGATGCAGGCTAATGCCCCTTATTGGCTACACATGTTTTTGGGACAATCAGAGCTCGCTGGCAGTTTTTTTCGGCCACCAACATTTTCTGGACTTTAGGGGGTCTAGGATGCCTGTAAATCCCTTTTTTGGACCTCCAAAGTTTTCAATATTTTTGCAGCCTAAGATGCATTTTAAGGGCTTTTTTGGGCTGCTAACATATTCTAAACTTTCAGCGGTGTAGGATGCATTTTTCGTGCCATAAATATTTTTGGGAATTTCAGTGGTCTAGGATGCGGGTTAATGCGCATTTCAGACTGCAAATGTTTTTGGGACATTCAGAGCTTTCTGACACAGTTTTTAGGCCACCAACATTTTCTGGACTTTAGGCGGTCTAGGATGACTGTAAACCCCTTTTTTGGGCCTCCAAAGTTTTAAACATTTTTGCAGCCTAAGATGCATTTTAAGGTCTTTTTTGGGCTGCTATCATATTCTGAACTTTCAGGGGTGTAGGATGCATTTTTCGTGCCATAAATATTTTTGGGAATTTCAGTGGTCTAGGATGCGGGTTAATGCCCATTTCAGGCTGCAAATGTTTTTGGGATATTCAGAGCTCTCGGACACCGTTTTTGGGCCACCAACATTTTCTGGACTTTAGGGTGTCTAGGATGCCTGTAAACCCCTTTTTTGGGCCTCCAAAGTTTTCTACATGTTTGCAGCCCTAAGATGCATGTTATGGCCTTTTTTGGGCTGCTAACATATTCTGAACTTTCAGCGGTGTAGGATGCGTTTTTCCTGCCATAAATATTTTTGGGAATTTCAGTGGTTAAGGATGCGGGTTAATGCCCATTTCAGGCTGCAAATGTTTTTGGGACATTCAGAGCTTTCTGACACAGTTTTTAGGCCACCAACATTTTCTGGACTTTAGGGGGTCTAGGATGCCTGTAAACCCCTTTTTTGGGCCTCCAAAGTTTTCTACATTTTTGCAGCCATAAGATGCATTTTAAGGCATTTTTTGGGCTTCTAACATATTCTGAACTTTCAGGGTGTAAGATGCATTTTTCGTACCATAAATATTTTTGGGAATTTCAGTGGTCTAGGATACGTGTTAATGCCCCTTCTGGGCTACAAATGTTTTTGGGATATTCAGAGCTCTCTGACACCGTTTTTTGGGCATCCAACATTTTCTGGACTTTAGGGGGTCTAGGATGACTGTAAACCCCTTTTTTGGGCCTCTAAAGTTTTCAACATGTTTGCAGCCTAAGATGCATATTAAGGCCTTTTTTGGGCTGCTAACATATTCTGAACTTTCAGTGGTGTAGGATGCATTTTTCGTGCCATAAATATTTTTGGTAATTTCAGTGGTCTAGGATGCGGGTTAATGCCCATTTCAGGCTGCACATGTTTTTGGGATATTCAGAGCTCTCTGACACCGTTTTTGGGCATCCAACATTTTCTGGACTTTAGGGGTCTAGGATGACTGTAAACCCCTTTTTTGGGCCTCTAAAGTTTTCAACATGTTTGCAGCCTAAGATGCATATTAAGGCCTTTTTTGGGCTGCTAACATATTCTGAACTTTCAGTGGTGTAGGATGCATTTTTCGTGCCATAAATATTTTTGGTAATTTCAGTGGTCTAGGATGCGGGTTAATGCCCATTTCAGGCTGCACATGTTTTTGGGATATTCAGAGCTCTCTGACACCGTTTTTGGGCATCCAACATTTTCTGGACTTTAGGGGTCTAGGATGACTGTAAACCCCTTTTTTGGGCCTCTAAAGTTTTCAACATGTTTGCAGCCTAAGATGCATATTAAGGCCTTTTTTGGGCTGCTAACATATTCTGAACTTTCAGTGGTGTAGGATGCATTTTTCGTGCCATAAATATTTTTGGGAATTTCAGTGGTCTAGGATGCGGGTTAATGCCCATTTCAGGCTGCAAATGTTTTTGGGATATTCAGAGCTCTCTGACACCGTTTTTGGGCAACCAACATTTTCTGGACTTTAGGGGGTCTAGGATGCCTGTAAACCCCTTTTTTGGGCCTCCAAAGTTTTCAACATTTTTGCAGCCTAAGATGCATTTTAAGGCCTTTTTTGGGCTGCTATCATATTCTGAACTTTCAGTGGTGCAGGATGCATCTTATTTCCATAAATATTTTTGGGAATTTCAGTGGTCTAGGATGAGGGTTAATGCCCATTTCAGGCTGCAAATGTTTTTGGGACATTCAGAGCTCTCTGACACAGTTTTTGGGCCACCAACTTTTTCTGGACTTTAGGGGGTCTAGGATGACTGTAAACCCCTTTTTTGGGCCTCTAAAGTTTTCAACATTTTTGCAGCCTAAAATGCATATTAAGGCCTTTTTTGGGCTGCTAACATATTCTGAACTTTCAGTGGTGTCGGATGCATTTTTCGTGCCATAAATATTTTTGGGAATTTCAGTGGTCTAGGATGAGGGTTAATGCCCATTTCAGGCTGCAAATGTTTTTGGGACATTCAGAGCTTTCTGACACAGTTTTTAGGCCACCAACATTTTCTGGACTTTAGGGGGTCTAGGATGCCTGTAAACCCCTTTTTTGGGCCTCCAAAGTTTTCTACATTTTTGCAGCCCTAAGATGCATGTTATGGCCTTTTTTGGGCTGCTAACATATTCTGAACTTTCAGCGGTGTAGGATGCGTTTTTCCTGCCATAAATATTTTTGGGAATTTCAGTGGTTAAGGATGCGGGTTAATGCCCATTTCAGGCTGCAAATGTTTTTGGGATATTCAGAGCTCTCTGACACCGTTTTTGGGCATCCAACATTTTCTGGACTTTAGGGGGTATAGGATGACTGTAAACCCCTTTTTTGGGCCTCTAAAGTTTTCAACATGTTTGCAGCCTAAGATGCATATTAAGGCCTTTTTTGGGCTGCTAACATATTCTGAACTTTCAGTGGTGTAGGAGGCATTTTTCGTGCCATAAATATTTTTAGGAATTTCAGTGGTCTAGGATGCGGGTTAATGCCCATTTCAGGCTGCAAATGTTTTTGGGATATTCAGAGCTCTCTGACACCGTTTTTGGGCAACCAACATTTTCTGGACTTTAGGGGGTCTAGGATGCCTGTAAACCCCTTTTTTGGGCCTACAAAGTTTTCAACATTTTTGCAGCCTAATATGCATGTTAAGGCCTTTTTTGGGCTGCTATCATATTCTGAACTTTCAGTGGTGCAGGATGCATGTTATTTCCATAAATATTTTTGGGAATTTCAGTGGTCTAGGATGCGGGTTAATGCCCATTTCAGGCTGCAAATGTTTTTGGGATATTCAGAGCTCTCTGACACCGTTTTTGGGCCACCAACATTTTCTGGACTTTAGGGGGTCTAGGATGCCTGTAAACCCCTTTTTTGGGCCTCCAAAGTTTTCTACATTTTTGCAGCCCTAAGATGCATGTTATGGCCTTTTTTGGGCTGCTAACATATTCTGAACTTTCAGCGGTGTAGGATGCGTTTTTCCTGCCATAAATATTTTTGGGAATTACAGTGGTTAAGGATGCGGGATAATGCCCATTTCAGGCTGCAAATGTTTTTGGGACATTCAGAGCTTTTTGACACAGTTTTTAGGCCACCAACATTTTCTGGACTTTAGGGGGTCTAGGATGCCTGTAAACCCCTTTTTTGGGCCTCCAAAGTTTTCTACTTTTTTGCAGCCATAAAATGCATTTTAAGGCATTTTTTGGGCTTCTAACATATTCTGAACTTTCAGGGTGTAAGATGCAATTTTTGTACCATAAGTATTTTTGGGAATTTCAGTGGTCTAGGATACGTGTTAATGCCCCTTATGGGGTACAAATGTTTTTGGGATATTCAGAGCTCTCTGACACCGTTTTTGGGCAACCAACATTTTCTGGACTTTAGGGGGTCTATGATGCCTGTAAACCCCTTTTTTGGGCCTCCAAAGTTTTCAACATTTTTGCAGCCTAAGATGCATTTTAAGGCCTTTTTTTGGCTGCTATCATATTCTAAACTTTCAGTGGTGCAGGATGCATGTTATTTCCATAAATATTTTTGGGAATTTCAGTGGTCTAGGATGCGGGTTAATGCCCATTTCAGGCTGCAAATGTTTTTGGGATATTTAGAGCTCTCTGACACCGTTTTTGGGCAACCAACATTTTCTGGACTTTATGGGGTTTAGGATGACTGTAAACCCCTTTTTTGGGCCTCTAAAGTTTTCAACATTTTTGCAGCCTAAAATGCATATTAAGGCCTTTTTTGGGCTGATAACATATTCTGAACTTTCAGTGGTGTAGGATGCATTTTTTGTGCCATAAATATTTTTGGGAATTTCAGTGGTTAAGGATGCGGGTTAATGCCCATTTCAGGCTGCAAATGTTTTTGGGACATTCAGAGCTTTCTGACACAGTTTTTAGGCCACCAAAATTTTCTGGACTTTAGGGGGTCTAGGATGCCTGTAAACCCTTTTTTGGGCCTCCAAAGTTGTCTACATTTTTGCAGCCATAAGATGCATTTTAAGGCATTTTTTGGGCTTCTAACATATTCTGAACTTTCAGGGTGTAAGATGCATTTTTCATGCCATAAATATTTTTTGGAATTTCAGTGGTCTAGGATGCGTGTTAATGCCCCTTATAGGCTACAAATGTTTTGGGGATATTCAGAGCTCTCTGACACTGTTTTTTGGCCACCAACATTTTCTGGACTTAAGGGGGTCTAGGATGCCTGTAAACCCCTTTTTTGGGCCTCCAAAGTTTTCAACATTTTTGCAGCCTAAGATGGATTTGAAGGCCTTTTTTTGGCTGCTATCATATTCTGAACTTTCAGGGGTGTAGGATGCATTTTTTCATGCACAAAATATTTTTGGGGATTTCAGTGGTCTAGGATGCGGGTTAATGCCCATTTCAGGCTGCAAATGTTTTTGGGATATTCAGAGCTCTCTGACACCGTTTTTGGGCCACCAACATTTTCTGGACTTTAGGGGGCCTAGGATGTCTGTAAACCCCTTTTTTCGGCCTCCAAAGTTTTCTACATTTTTGCAGCCCTAAGATGCATGTTATGGCCTTTTTTGGGCTGCTAACATATTCTGAACTTTCAGCGGTGTAGGATGCGTTTTTCCTGCCATAAACATTTTTGGGAATTTCAGTGGTTAAGGATGCGGGTTAATGCCCATTTCAGGCTGCAAATGTTTTTGGGACATTCAGAGCTGTCTGACACAGTTTTTAGGCCATCAACATTTTCTGGACTTTAGGGGGTCTAGGATGCCTGTAAACCCCTTTTTTGGGCCTCCAAAGTTTTCTACATTTTTGCAGCCATAAGATGCATTTTAAGGCATTTTTTGGGCTTCTAACATATTCTGAACTTTCAGGGTGTAAGATGCAATTTTCGTACCATAAATATTTTTGGGAATTTCAGTGGTCTAGGATACGTGTTAATGCCCCTTATGGGCTACAAATGTTTTTGGGATATTCAGAGCTCTCTGACACCGTTTTTTGTGCATCCAACATTTTCTGGACTTTAGGGGTTCTAGGATGCCTGTAAACCCCTTTTTTGGGCCTCCAAAGTTTTCAACATTTTTGCATCCTAAGATGCATTTTAAGGCCTTTTTTGGGCTGCTATCATATTCTGAACTTTCAGTGGTGCAGGATGCATGTTATTTCCATAAATATTTTTGGGAATTTCAGTGGTCTAGGATGCGGGTTGATGCCCATTTCAGGCTGCAAATGTTTTTGGGATATTCAGAGCTCTCTGACACCATTTTTGGGCCACCAACATTTTCTGGACTTTAGGGGGTCTAGGATGCCTGTAAACCCCTTTTTTGGGCCTCCAAAGTTTTCTACATTTTTGCAGCCCTAAGATGCATGTTATGGCCTTTTTTGGGCTGCTAACATATTCTGAACTTTCAGTGGTGTAGGATGCATTTCTCGTGGCATAAATATTTTTGGGAATTTCAGTGGTCTAGGATGCGGGTTAATGCCCATTTCAGGCTGCAAATTTTTTTGGGATATTCAGAGCTTTCTGACACAGTTTTTAGGCCACCAACATTTTCTGGACTTTAGGGGTTCTAGGATGCCTGTAAACCCCTTTTTTGGGCCTCCAAAGTTTTCAACATTTTTGCAGCCTAAGATGGATTTTAAGGCCTTTTTTTGGCTGCTATCATATTCTGAACTTTCAGGGGTGTAAGATGCATTTTTTCATGCACAAAATATTTTTGGGGATTTCAGTGGTCTAGGATGCGGGTTAATGCCCATTTCAGGCTGTAAATGTTTTTGGGATATTCAGAGCTCTCTGACACCGTTTTTGGGCCACCAACATTTTCTGGACTTTAGGGGGTCTAGGATGCCTGTAAACCCCTTTTTTGGGCCTCCAAAGTTTTCAACATTTGTGCAGCCTAAGATGCATTTTAAGGCCTTTTTTGAGCTGCTAACATATTCTGAAATTTCAGGGGTTAGGATGCATTTTTCGTGCACAAAATATTTTTGGGATTTTCAGTGCTCTAGGATGCGGGTTAATGCCCCTTTCCGGCTGCAAATGTTTTTGAGACATTCAGAGCTCTCTGACCCTGTTTTTGGGCCACCAACATTTTCTGCACTTTATTGGGTCTAGGATGCCTGTAAAGCCCTTTTTTGGACCTCCAAAGTTTTCAATATTTTTGCAGCCTAAGATGCATTTTAAGGCCTTTTTTGGGCTGCTAACATATTCTGAACTTTCAGTGGTGTAAGATGCATTTTTCGTGCCAAAACTATTTTTGGGAATTTCAGTGGTCTAGGATGCAGGCTAATGCCCCTTATTGGCTACACATGTTTTTGGGACAATCAGAGCTCGCTGGCAGTTTTTTGGGCCACCAACATTTTCTGGACTTTAGGGGGTCTAGGATGCCTGTAAATCCATTTTTTGGACCTCCAAAGTTTTCAATATTTCTGCAGCCTAAGATGCATTTTAAGGGTTTTTTTGGGCTGCTAACATATTCTAAACTTTCAGCGGTGTAGGATGCATTTTTCGTGCCATAAATATTTTTGGGAATTTCAGTGGTCTAGGATGCGGGTTAATGCGCATTTCAGACTGCAAATGTTTTTGGGACATTCAGAGCTTTCTGACACAGTTTTTAGGCCACCAACATTTTCTGGACTTTAGGCGGTCTAGGATGACTGTAAACCCCTTTTTTGGGCCTCCAAAGTTTTAAACATTTTTGCAGCCTAAGATGCATTTTAAGGCCTTTTTTGGGCTGCTATCATATTCTGAACTTTCAGGGGTGTAGGATGCATTTTTCGTGCACAAAATATTTTTGGGAATTTCAGTGGTCTAGGATGCGGGTTAATGCCCATTTCAGGCTGCAAATGTTTTTGGGACATTCTGAGCTTTCTGACACAGTTTCTAGGCCACCAACATTTTCTGGACTTTAGGGGGTCTAGGATGACTGTAAACCCCTTTTTTGGGACTCCAAAGATTTCTACATTTTTGCAGCCCTAAGATGCATGTTATGGCCTTTTTTGGGCTGCTAACATATTCTGAACTTTCAGTGGTGTAAGATGCATTTTCCGTGCCAAAACTATTTTTGGGAATTTCAGTGGTCTAGGATGCAGGTTAATGCCCCTTATTGGCTACACTTGTTTTTGGGACATTCAGAGCTTGCTGGCAGTTTTTTGGGCCACCAACATTTTCTGGACTTTAGGGGGTCTAGGATGCCTGTAAATCCCTTTTTTGGACCTCCAAATTTGTCAACATTTTTGCAGCCTAAGATGCATTTTAAGGCCTTTCTTTGGGCTGCTAACATATTCTGAACTTTCAGCGGTGTAGGATGCATTTTTCGTGCCATGAATATTTTTGGGAATTTCAGTGGTCTAGGATGCAGGTTAATGCCCCTTATAGGCTGCAAAAATGTTTTTGGGACATTCAGAGCTCTCTGACAGTTTTTTGGGCCACCAACATTTTCTGGACTTTAGCGGGTCTAGGATGCCTGTAAATCCCTTTTTTGGACCTCCAAATTTGTCAACATTTTTGCAGCCTAAGATGCATTTTAAGGCCTTTTTTTGGGCTGCTAACATATTCTGAACTTTCAGCGGTGTAGGATGCATTTTTCGTGCCATGAATATTTTTGGGAATTTCAGTGGTCTAGGATGCAGGTTAATGCCCCTTATAGGCTACAAAAATGTTTTTGGGACATTCAGAGCTCTCTGACAGTTTTTTGGGCCACCAACATTTTCTGGACTTTAGGGGTCTAGGATGCCTGTAAAGCCCTTTTTTGGACCTCCAAAGTTTTCAATATTTTTGCAGCCTAAGATGCATTTTAAGGCCTTGTTTGGGCTGCTAACATATTCTGAACTTTCAGCGGTGTAGGATGCATTTTTCGTGCAATTAATATTTTTGGGAATTTCAGTGGTCTAGGATGCGGTTAAATGCCCATTTCAGGCTGCAAATATTTTTGGGACATTCAGAACTTTCTGACACAATTTTTAGGCCACCAACATTTTCTGGACTTTAGGGGGTCTAGGATGCCTGTAAACCCTTTTTTGGACCTCCAAAGTTTTCAATATTTTTGCAGCCTAAGATGCATTTTTAGGCCTTTTTTGGGCTGCTAACATATTCTGAACTTTCAGCGGTGTAGGATGCATTTTTCGTGCCATGAATATTTTTGGGAATTTCAGTGGTCTAGGATGTGGTTTAATGCCCATTTCAGGCTGCAAATATTTTTGGGACATTCAGAGCTTTCTGACACCGTTTTTGGGCGACCAACATTTTCTGGACTTTAGGGGGTCTAGGATGCCTGTAAACCCCTTTTTTGGGCCTCCAAAGTTTTCAACATTTTTGCAGCCTAAAATGCATTTTAAGGCCTTATTTGGGCTGCTATCATATTCTGAACTTTCAGGGGTGTAGGATGCATTTTTCGTGCACAAAATATTTTTGGGAATTTCAGTGGTCTAGGATGCGGGTTAATGCCCATTTCAGGCTGCAAATGTTTTTGGGACATTCCGAGCTTTCTGACACAGTTTCTAGGCCACCAACATTTTCTGGACTTTAGGGGGTCTAGGATGACTGTAACCCCCTTTTTTGGGACTCCAAAGATTTCAACATTTTTGCAGCCTAAGATGATTTTTAGGCCTTTTTTGGGCTGCTATCATATTCTGAACTTTCAGTGGTGCAGGATGCATGTTATTTCCATAAATACTTTTGGGAATTTCAGTGGTCTAGGATGCGGGTTAATGCCCATTTCAGGCTGCAAATGTTTTTGGGACATTCCGAGCTTTCTGACACAGTTTCTAGGCCACCAACATTTTCTGGACTTTAGGGGGTCTAGGATGACTGTAAACCCCTTTTTTGGGCCTCCAAAGTCTTCAACATTTTTGCAGCCTAAGATGCATTTTAAGGCCTTTTTTGGGCTGCTATCATATTCTGAACTTTCAGGGGTGTAGGATGCATTTATTGTGCACAAAATATTTTTGGGAATTTCAGTGGTCTAGGATGCGGGTTAATGCCCATTTCAGGCTGCAAATCTTTTTGGGACATTCCGAGCTTTCTGACACAATTTCTAGGCCCCCAACATTTTCTGGACTTTAGGGGGACTAGGATGACTGTAAACCCCTTTTTTGGGACTCCAAAGATTTCTACATTTTTGCAGCCCTAAGATGCATGTTATGGCCTTTTTTGGGCTGCTAACATATTCTGAACTTTCAGTGGTGTAAGATGCATTTTCCGTGCCAAAACTATTTTTGGGAATTTCAGTGGTCTAGGATGCAGGTTAATGCCCCTTATTGGCTACACATGTTTTTGGGACATTCAGAGGTCGCTGGCAGTTTTTTGGGCCACCAACATTTTCTGGACTTCAGGGGGTCTAGGATGCCTGTAAATCCCTTTTTTGGACCTCCAAATTTGTCAACATTTTTGCAGCCTAAGATGCATTTTAAGGCCTTTTTTTGGGCTGCTAACATATTCTGAACTTTCAGCGGTGTAGGATGCATTTTTCGTGCAATGAATATTTTTGGGAATTTCAGTGGTCTAGGATGCAGGTTAATGCCCCTTATAGGCTACAAAAATGTTTTTGGGACATTCAGAGCTCTCTGACAGTTTTTTGGGCCACCAACATTTTCTGGACTTTAGGGGTCTAGGATGCCTGTAAAGCCCTTTTTTGGACCTCCAAAGTTTTCAATATTTTTGCAGCCTAAGATGCATTTTAAGGCCTTGTTTGGGCTGCTAACATATTCTGAACTTTCAGCGGTGTAGGATGCATTTTTCGTGCAATTAATATTTTTGGGAATTTCAGTGGTCTAGGATGCGGTTAAATGCCCATTTCAGGCTGCAAATATTTTTGGGACATTCAGAGCTTTCTGACACAGTTTTTAGGCCACCAACATTTTCTGGACTTTAGGGGGTCTAGGATGCCTGTAAACCCCTTTTTTGGACCTCCAAAGTTTTCAATATTTTTGCAGCCTAAGATGCATTTTTAGGCCTTTTTTGGGCTGCTAACATATTCTGAACTTTCAGCGGTGTAGGATGCATTTTTCGTGCCATGAATATTTTTGGGAATTTCAGTGGTCTAGGATGTGGTTTAATGCCCATTTCAGGCTGCAAATATTTTTGGGACATTCATAGCTTTCTGACACCGTTTTTGGGCAACCAACATTTTCTGGACTTTAGGGGGTCTAGGATGCCTGTAAACCCTTTTTTGGGCCTCCAAAGTTTTCAACATTTTTGCAGCCATAAGATGCATTTTAAGGCATTTTTTGGGCTTCTAACATATTCTGAACTTTCAGGGTGTAAGATGCATTTTTCGTGCCATAAATATTTTTGGGAATTTCAGTGGTCTAGGGTGCGTGTTAATGCCCCTTATAGGCTACAAATGTTTTGGGGATATTCAGAGCTCTCTGACACTGTTTTTTGGCCACCAACATTTTCTGGACTTAAGGGGGTCTAGGATGCCTGTAAACCCCTTTTTTGGGCCTCCAAAGTTTTCAACATTTTTGCAGCCTAAGATGGATTTGAAGGCCTTTTTTTGGCTGCTATCATATTCTGAACTTTCAGGGGTCTAGGATGCATTTTTTCATGCACAAAATATTTTTGGGGATTTCAGTGGTCTAGGATGCGGGTTAATGCCCATTTCAGGCTGCAAATGTTTTTGGGATATTCAGAGCTCTCTGACACCGTTTTTGGGCCACCAACATTTTCTGGACTTTAGGGGGCCTAGGATGTCTGTAAACCCCTTTTTTCGGCCTCCAAAGTTTTCGACATTTTTGCAGCCCTAAGATGCATGTTATGGCCTTTTTTGGGCTGCTAACATATTCTGAACGTTCAGCGGTGTAGGATGCGTTTTTCCTGCCATAAACATTTTTGGGAATTTCAGTGGTTAAGGATGCGGGTTAATGCCCATTTCAGGCTGCAAATGTTTTTGGGACATTCAGAGCTGTCTGACACAGTTTTTAGGCCATCAACATTTTCTGGACTTTAGGGGGTCTAGGATGCCTGTAAACCCCTTTTTTGGGCCTCCAAAGTTTTCTACATTTTTGCAGCCATAAGATGCATTTTAAGGCATTTTTTGGGCTTCTAACATATTCTGAACTTTCAGGGTGTAAGATGCAATTTTCGTACCATAAATATTTTTGGGAATTTCAGTTGTCTAGGATACGTGTTAATGCCCCTTATGGGCTACAAATGTTTTTGGGATATTCAGAGCTCTCTGACACCGTTTTTGGGCATCCAACATTTTCTGGACTTTAGGGGTTCTAGGATGCCTGTAAACCCCTTTTTTGGGCCTCCAAAGTTTTCAACATTTTTGCATCCTGAGATGCATTTTAAGGCCTTTTTTGGGCTGCTATTATATTCTGAACTTTCAGTGGTGCAGGATGCATGTTATTTCCATAAATATTTTTGGGAATTTCAGTGGTCTAGGATGCGGGTTGATGCCCATTTCAGGCTGCAAATGTTTTTGGGATATTCAGAGCTCTCTGACACCATTTTTGGGCCACCAACATTTTCTGGACTTTAGGGGGTCTAGGATGCCTGTAAACCCCTTTTTTGGGCCTCCAAAGTTTTCTACATTTTTGCAGCCCTAAAATGCATGTTATGGCCTTTTTTGGGCTGCTAACATATTCTGAACTTTCAGTGGTGTAGGATGTATTTCTCGTGGCATAAATATTTTTGGGAATTTCAGTGGTCTAGGATGCGGGTTAATGCCCATTTCAGGCTGCAAATGTTTTTGGGATATTCAGAGCTTTCTGACACAGTTTTTAGGCCACCAACATTTTCTGGACTTTAGGGGTTCTAGGATGCCTGTAAACCCCTTTTTTGGGCCTCCAAAGTTTTCAACATTTTTGCAGCCTAAGATGGATTTTAAGGCCTTTTTTTGGCTGCTATCATATTCTGAACTTTCAGTGGTGTAGGATGCATTTTTTCATGCACAAAATATTTTTGGGGATTTCAGTGGTCTAGGATGCGGGTTAATGCCCATTTCAGGCTGCAAATGTTTTTGGGATATTCAGAGCTCTCTGACACCGTTTTTGGGCCACCAACATTTTCTGGACTTTAGGGGGTCTAGGATGCCTGTAAACCCCTTTTTTGGGCCTCCAAAGTTTTCAACATTTGTGCAGCCTAAGATGCATTTTAAGGCCTTTTTTGAGCTGCTAACATATTCTGAAATTTCAGGGGTTAGGATGCATTTTTCGTGCACAAAATATTTTTGGGATTTTCAGTGCTCTAGGATGCGGGTTAATGCCCCTTTCCGGCTGCAAATGTTTTTGAGACATTCAGAGCTCTCTGACCCTGTTTTTGGGCCACCAACATTTTCTGCACTTTATTGGGTCTAGGATGCCTGTAAAGCCCTTTTTTGGACCTCCAAAGTTTTCAATATTTTTGCAGCCTAAGATGCATTTAAAGGGCTTTTTTGGGCTGCTAACATATTCTAAACTTTCAGCGGTGTAGGATGCATTTTTTGTGCCATAAATATTTTTGGGAATTTCAGTGGTCTAGGATGCGGGTTAATGCGCATTTCAGACTGCAAATGTTTTTGGGACATTCAGAGCTTTCTGACACAGTTTTTAGGCCACCAACATTTTCTGGACTTTAGGCGGTCTAGGATGACTGTAAATCCCTTTTTTGGGCCTCCAAAGTTTTAAACATTTTTGCAGCCTAAGGTGCATTTTAAGGCCTTTTTTGGGCTGCTATCATATTCTGAACTTTCAGGGGTGTAGGATGCATTTTTCGTGCACAAAATATTTTTGGGAATTTCAGTGGTCTAGGATGCGGGTTAATGCCCATTTCAGACTGCAAATGTTTTTGGGACATTCAGAGCTTTCTGACACAGTTTTTAGGCCACCAACATTTTCTGGACTTTAGGCGGTCTAGGATGACTGTAAATCCCTTTTTTGGGACTCCAAAGATTTCTACATTTTTGCAGCCCTAAGATGCATGTTATGGCCTTTTTTGGGCTGCTAATATATTCTGAACTTTCAGTGGTGTAAAATGCAATTTTCCGTGCCAAAACTATTTTTGGGAATTTCAGTGGTCTAGGATGCAGGTTAATGCCCCTTATTGGCTACACATGTTTTTGGGACATTCAGAGCTTGCTGGCAGTTTTTTGGGCCACCAACATTTTCTGGACTTTAGGGGGTCTAGGATGCCTGTAAATCCCTTTTTTGGACCTCCAAATTTGTCAACATTTTTGCAGCCTAAGATGCATTTTAAGGCCTTTTTTTGGGCTGCTAACATATTCTGAACTTTCAGCGGTGTAGGATGCATTTTTCGTGCCATGAATATTTTTGGGAATTTCAGTGGTCTAGGATGCAGGTTAATGCCCCTTATAGGCTACAAAAATGTTTTTGGGACATTCAGAGCTCTCTGACAGTTTTTTGGGCCACCAACATTTTCTGGACTTTAGGGGTCTAGGATGCCTGTAAAGCCCTTTTTTGGACCTCCAAAGTTTTCAATATTTTTGCAGCCTAAGATGCATTTTAAGGCCTTGTTTGGGCTGCTAACATATTCTGAACTTTCAGCGGTGTAGGATGCATTTTTCGTGCCATGAATATTTTTGGGAATTTCAGTGGTCTAGGATGCGGTTTAATACCTATTTCAGGCTGCAAATATTTTTGGGACATTCAGAGCTTTCTGACACAGTTTTTAGGCTACCAACATTTTCTGGACTTTAGGGGGTCTAGGATGCCTGTAAACCCCTTTTTTGGACCTCCAAAGTTTTCAATATTTTTGCAGCCTAAGATGCATTTTTAGGCCTTTTTTGGGCTGCTAACATATTCTGAACTTTCAGCGGTGTAGGATGCATTTTTCGTGCACAAAATATTTTTGGGAATTTCAGTGGTCTAGGATGCGGGTTAATGCCCATTTCAGGCTGCAAATGTTTTTGGGACATTCCGAGCTTTCTGACACAGTTTCTAGGCCACCAACATTTTCTGGACTTTAGGGGGTCTAGGATGACTGTAAACCCCTTTTTTGGGACTCCAAAGATTTCAACATTTTTGCAGCCTAAGATGATTTTTAGGCCTTTTTTGGGCTGCTATCATATTCTGAACTTTCAGTGGTGCAGGATGCATGTTATTTCCATAAATACTTTTGGGAATTTCAGTGGTCTAGGATGCGGGTTAATGCCCATTTCAGGCTGCAAATGTTTTTGGGACATTCCGAGCTTTCTGACACAGTTTCTAGGCCACCAACATTTTATGGACTTTAGGGGGTCTAGGATGACTGTAAACCCCTTTTTTGGGCCTCCAAAGTCTTCAACATTTTTGCAGCCTAAAATGCATTTTAAGGCCTTTTTTGGGCTGCTATCATATTCTGAACTTTCAGGGGTGTAGGATGCATTTATTGTGCACAAAATATTTTTGGGAAATTCAGTGGTCTAGGATGCGGGTTAATGCCCATTTCAGACTGCAAATGTTTTTGGGACATTCCGAGCTTTCTGACACAATTTCTAGGCCACCAACATTTTCTGGACTTTAGGGGGTCTAGGATGACTGTAAACCCCTTTTTTGGGACTCCAAAGATTTCTACATTTTTGCAGCCCTAAGATGCATGTTATGGCCTTTTTTGGGCTGCTAACATATTCTGAACTTTCAGTGGTGTAAGATGCATTTTCCGTGCCAAAACTATTTTTGGGAATTTCAGTGGTCTAGGATGCAGGTTAATGCCCCTTATTGGCTACACATGTTTTTGGGACATTCAGAGGTCGCTGGCAGTTTTTTGGGCCACCAACATTTTCTGGACTTCAGGGGGTCTAGGATGCCTGTAAATCCCTTTTTTGGACCTCCAAATTTGTCAACATGTTTGCAGCCTAAGATGCATTTTAAGGCCTTTTTTTGGGCTGCTAACATATTCTGAACTTTCAGCGGTGTAGGATGCATTTTTCGTGCCATGAATATTTTTGGGAATTTCAGTGGTCTAGGATGCAGGTTAATGCCCCTTATAGGATACAAAAATGTTTTTGGGACATTCAGAGCTCTCTGACAGTTTTTTGGGCCACCAACATTTTCTGGACTTTAGGGGTCTAGGATGCCTGTAAAGCCCTTTTTTGGACCTCCAAAGTTTTCAATATTTTTGCAGCCTAAGATGCATTTTAAGGCCTTGTTTGGGCTGCTAACATATTCTGAACTTTCAGCGGTGTAGGATGCATTTTTCGTGCAATTAATATTTTTGGGAATTTCAGTGGTCTAGGATGCGGTTAAATGCCCATTTCAGGCTGCAAATATTTTTGGGACATTCAGAACTTTCTGACACAATTTTTAGGCCACCAACATTTTCTGGACTTTAGGGGGTCTAGGATGCCTGTAAACCCTTTTTTGGACCTCCAAACTTGTCAATATTTTTGCAGCCTAAGATGCATTTTAAGGCCTTTTTTGGGCTGCTAACATATTCTGAACTTTCAGCGGTGTAGGATGCATTTTTCGTGCCATGAATATTTTTGGGAATTTCAGTGGTCTAGGATGCGGGTTAATGCCCATTTCAGGCTGCAAATGTTTTTGTGACATTCCGAGCTTTCTGAAACAGTTTCTAGGCCACCAACATTTTCTGGACTTTAGGGGGTCTAGGATGACTGTAAACCCCTTTTTTGGGCCTGCAAAGTCTTCAACATTTTTGCAGCCTAAGATGCATTTTAAGGCCTTTTTTGGGCTGCTATCATATTCTGAACTTTCAGGGGTGTAGGATGCATTTATCGTGCACAAAATATTTTTGGGAATTTCAGTGGTCTAGGATGCGGGTTAATGCCCATTTCAGACTGCAAATGTTTTTGGGACATTCCGAGCTTTCTGACACAATTTCTAGGCCACCAACATTTTCTGGACTTTAGGGGGTCTGGGATGACTGTAAACCCCTTTTTTGGGCCTCCAGAATTTTCAACATTTTTGCAGCCTAAGATGCATTTTAAGGCCTTTTTTTGGGCTGCTAACATATTCTGAACTTTCAGCGGTGTAGGATGCATTTTTCGTGCAATGAATATTTTTGGGAATTTCAGTGGTCTAGGATGCGGTTTAATGCCCATTTCAGGCTGCAAATATTTTTGGGACATTCAGAACTTTCTGACACAGTTTTTAGGCCACCAACATTTTCTGGACTTTAGGGGGTCTAGGATGCCTGTAAACCCTTTTTTGGGCCTCCAAATTTGTCAATATTTTTGCAGCCTAAGATGCATTTTAAGGTCTGTTTTGGGCTGCTAACATATTCTGAACTTTCAGCGGTGTAGGATGCTTTTTTTTCGTGCCATGAATATTTTTGGGAATTTCAGTGGTCTAGGATGCGGTTTAATACCAATTTCAGGCTGCAAATATTTTTGGGACATTCAGAGCTTTCTGACACAGTTTTTAGGCCACCAACATTTTCTGGACTTTAGGGGGTCTAGGATGCCTGTAAACCCCTTTTTTGGACCTCCAAAGTTTTCAATATTTTTGCAGCCTAAGATGCATTTTAAGGCCTTTTTTGGGCTGCTAACATATTCTGAACTTTCAGGGGTGTAGGATGCATCTATCGTGCACAAAATATTTTTGGGAATTTCAGTGGTCTAGGATGTGGTTTAATGCCCATTTCAGGCTGCAAATATTTTTGGGACATTCAGAGCTTTCTGACACCGTTTTTGGGCAACCAACATTTTCTGGACTTTAGGGGGTCTAGGATGCCTGTAAACCCCTTTTTTGGGCCTCCAAAGTTTTCAACATTTTTGCAGCCTAAGATGCATTTTAAGGCCTTTTTGGGCTGCTATCATATTCTGAACTTTCAGGGGTGTAGGATGCATTTTTCGAGCACAAAATATTTTTGGGAATTTCAGTGGTCTAGGATGCGGGTTAATGCCCATTTCAGGCTGCAAATGTTTTTGGGATATTCAGAGCTCTCTGACACCGTTTTTTGGGCCACCAACATTTTCTGGACTTTAGGGGGTCTAGGATGCCTGTAAACCCCTTTTTTGGGCCTCCAAAGTTTTCAACATTTTTGCAGCCTAAGATGCATTTTAAGGCCTTATTTGGGCTGCTATCATATTCTGAACTTTCAGGGGTGTAGGATGCATTTTTCGTGCACAAAATATTTTTGGAATTTCAGTGGTCTAGGATGCGGGTTAATGCCCATTTCAGGCTGCAAATGTTTTTGGGACATTCCGAGCTTTCTGACACAGTTTCTAGGCCACCAACATTTTCTGGACTTTAGGGGGTCTAGGATGACTGTAAACCCCTTTTTTGGGACTCCAAAGATTTAAACATTTTTGCAGCCTAAGATGATTTTTAGGCCTTTTTTGGGCTGCTATCATATTCTGAACTTTCAGGGGTGTAGGATGCATTTATCGTGCACAAAATATTTTTGGGAATTTCAGTGGTCTAGGATGCGGGTTAATGCCCATTTCAGGCTGCAAATGTTTTTGGGACATTCCGAGCTTTCTGACACAATTTCTAGGCCACCAACATTTTCTGGACTTTAGGGGGTCTGGGATGACTGTAAACCCCTTTTTTGGGCCTCCAGAATTTTCAACATTTTTGCAGCCTAAGATGCATTTTAAGGCCTTTTTTTGGGCTGCTAACATATTCTGAACTTTCAGCGGTGTAGGATGCATTTTTCGTGCAATGAATATTTTTGGGAATTTCAGTGGTCTAGGATGCGGTTTAATACCAATTTCAGGCTGCAAATATTTTTGGGACATTCAGAGCTTTCTGACACAGTTTTTAGGCCACCAACATTTTCTGGACTTTAGGGGGTCTAGGATGCCTGTAAACCCCTTTTTTGGACCTCCAAAGTTTTCAATATTTTTGCAGCCTAAGATGCATTTTAAGGCCTTTTTTGGGCTGCTAACATATTCTGAACTTTCAGGGGTGTAGGATGCATTTATCGTGCACAAAATATTTTTGGGAATTTCAGTGGTCTAGGATGTGGTTTAATGCCCATTTCAGGCTGCAAATGTTTTTGGGATATTCAGAGCTCTCTGACACCGTTTTTGGGCAACCAACATTTTCTGGACTTTAGGGGGTCTAGGATGCCTGTAAACCCCTTTTTTGGGCCTCCAAAGTTTTCAACATTTTTGCAGCCTAAGATGCATTTTAAGGCCTTTTTTGGGCTGCTATCATATTCTGAACTTTCAGGGGTGTAGGATGCATTTTTCATGCACAAAATATTTTTGGGAATTTCAGTGGTCTAGGATGCGGGTTAATGCCCATTTGAGGCTGCAAATGTTTTTGGGACATTCCGAGCTTTCTGACACAGTTTCTAGGCCACCAACATTTTCTGGACTTTAGGTGGTCTAGGATGACTGTAAACCCCTTTTTTGGGACTCCAAAGATTTCAACATTTTTGCAGCCTAAAATGATTTTTAGGCCTTTTTTGGGCTGCTATCATATTCTGAACTTTCAGTGGTGCAGGATGCATGTTATTTCCATAAATACTTTTGGGAATTTCAGTGGTCTAGGATGCGGGTTAATGCCCATTTCAGGCTGCAAATGTTTTTGGGACATTCCGAGCTTTCTGAAACAGTTTCTAGGCCACCAACATTTTCTGGACTTTAGGGGGTCTAGGATGACTGTAAACCCCTTTTTTGGGCCTCCAAAGTCTTCAACATTTTTGCAGCCTAAGATGCATTTTAAGGCCTTTTTTGGGCTGCTATCATATTCTGAACTTTCAGGGGTGTAGGATGCATTTATCGTGCACAAAATATTTTTGGGAATTTCAGTGGTCTAGGATGCGGGTTAATGCCCATTTCAGGCTGCAAATGTTTTTGGGACATTCCGAGCTTTCTGACACAATTTCTAGGCCACCAACATTTTCTGGACTTTAGGGGGTCTGGGATGACTGTAAACCCCCTTTTTGGGCCTCCAGAATTTTCAACATTTTTGCAGCCTAAGATGCATTTTAAGGCCTTTTTTTGGGCTGCTAACATATTCTGAACTTTCAGCGGTGTAGGATGCATTTTTCGTGCAATGAATATTTTTGGGAATTTCAGTGGTCTAGGATGCGGTTTAATGCCCATTTCAGGCTGCAAATATTTTTGGGACATTCAGAACTTTCTGACACAGTTTTTAGGCCACCAACATTTTCTGGACTTTAGGGGGTCTAGGATGCCTGTAAACCCTTTTTTGGGCCTCCAAATTTGTCAATATTTTTGCAGCCTAAGATGCATTTTAAGGTCTGTTTTGGGCTGCTAACATATTCTGAACTTTCAGCGGTGTAGGATGCTTTTTTTTCGTGCCATGAATATTTTTGGGAATTTCAGTGGTCTAGGATGCGGTTTAATACCAATTTCAGGCTGCAAATATTTTTGGGACATTCAGAGCTTTCTGACACAGTTTTTAGGCCACCAACATTTTCTGGACTTTAGGGGGTCTAGGATGCCTGTAAACCCCTTTTTTGGACCTCCAAAGTTTTCAATATTTTTGCAGCCTAAGATGCATTTTAAGGCCTTTTTTGGGCTGCTAACATATTCTGAACTTTCAGGGGTGTCGGATGCATTTATCGTTCACAAAATATTTTTGGGAATTTCAGTGGTCTAGGATGTGGTTTAATGCCCATTTCAGGCTGCAAATATTTTTGGGACATTCAGAGCTTTCTGACACCGTTTTTGGGCAACCAACATTTTCTGGACTTTAGGGGGTCTAGGATGCCTGTAAACCCCTTTTTTGGGCCTCCAAAGTTTTCAACATTTTTGCAGCCTAAGATGCATTTTAAGGCCTTTTTTGGGCTGCTATCATATTCTGAACTTTCAGGGGTGTAGGATGCATTTTTCGTGCACAAAATATTTTTGGGAATTTCAGTGGTCTAGGATGCGGGTTAATTCCCATTTGAGGCTGCAAATGTTTTTGGGACATTCCGAGCTTTCTGACACAGTTTCTAGGCCACCAACATTTTCTGGACTTTAGGGGGTCTAGGATGACTGTAAACCCCTTTTTTGGGCCTCCAAAGTTTTCAACATTTTTACAGCCTAAGATGATTTTTAGGTCATTTTTGGGCTGCTATCATATTCTGAACTTTCAGTGGTGCAGGATGCATGTTATTTCCATAAATACTTTTGGGAATTTCAGTGGTCTAGGATGCGGGTTAATGCCCATTTCAGGCTGCAAATGTTTTTGGGACATTCCGAGCTTTCTGACACAGTTTCTAGGCCACCAACATTTTCTGGACTTTAGGGGGTCTAGGATGTCTGTAAACCCCTTTTTTGGGCCTCCAAAGTATTCAACATTTTTGCAGCCTGAGATGCATTTTAAGGCCTTTTTTGGGCTGCTATCATATTCTGAACTTTCAGAGGTGTAGGATGCATTTTTCGTGCACAAAATATTTTTGGGAATTTCAGTGGTCTAGGATGCGGGTTAATGCCCATTTCAGGCTGCAAATGTTTTTGATACATTCCGAGCTTTCTGACACAGTTTCTAGGCCACCAACATTTTCTGGACTTTAGGGGGTCGAGGATGCCTGTAAACCCCTTTTTTGGGCCTCCAAAGTTTTCAACATTTTTGCAGCCTAAGATGCATTTTAAGGCCTTTTTTTGGGCTGCTAACATATTCTGAACTTTCAGCGGTGCAGGATGCATTTTTCGTGCCATAAATATTTTTGGGAATTTCAGTGGTCTAGGATGAGGGTTAATGCCCATTTCAGGCTGCAGATGTTTTTGGGACATTCAGAGCTCTCTGACACAGTTTTTGGGCCACCAACTTTTTCTCGACTTTAGGGGGTCTAGGATGACTGTAAACCCCTTTTTTGGGCCTCCAAAGTTTTCAACATTTTTGCAGCCTAAAATGCATATTAAGGCCTTTTTTGGGCTGCTAACATATTCTGAACTTTCAGTGGTGTAGGATGCATATTTCGTGCCATAAATATTTTTGGGATTTTCAGTGCTCTAGGATGCGGGTTAATGCCCCTTTCAGGCTGCAAATGTTTTTGAGACATTCAGAGCTCTCTGACCCTGTTTATGGGCCACCAACATTTTCTGGACTTCAGGGGGTCTAGGATGCCTGTAAACCCTTTTTTGGGCCTCCAAATTTGTCAATATTTTTGCAGCCTAAGATGCATTTTAAGGCCTTTTTTGGGCTGCTAACATATTCTGAACTTTCAGCGGTGTAGGATGCTTTTTTTTCGTGCCATGAATATTTTTGGGAATTTCAGTGGTCTAGGATGCGGTTTAATACCAATTTCAGGCTGCAAATATTTTTGGGACATTCAGAGCTTTCTGACACAGTTTTTAGGCCACCAACATTTTCTGGACTTTAGGGGGTCTAGGATGCCTGTAAACCCCTTTTTTGGACCTCCAAAGTTTTCAATATTTTTGCAGCCTAAGATGCATTTTAAGGCCTTTTTTGGGCTGCTAACATATTCTGAACTTTCAGGGGTGTAGGATGCATTTATCGTGCACAAAATATTTTTGGGAATTTCAGTGGTCTAGGATGTGGTTTAATGCCCATTTCAGGCTGCAAATATTTTTGGGACATTCAGAGCTTTCTGACACCGTTTTTGGGCAACCAACATTTTCTGGACTTTAGGGGGTCTAGGATGCCTGTAAACCCCTTTTTTGGGCCTCCAAAGTTTTCAACATTTTTGCAGCCTAAGATGCATTTTAAGGCCTTTTTTGGGCTGCTATCATATTCTGAACTTTCAGGGGTGTAGGATGCATTTTTCGTGCACAAAATATTTTTGGGAATTTCAGTGGTCTAGGATGCGGGTTAATTCCCATTTGAGGCTGCAAATGTTTTTGGGACATTCCGAGCTTTCTGACACAGTTTTTAGGCCACCAACATTTTCTGGACTTTAGGGGGTCTAGGATGACTGTAAACCCCTTTTTTGGGCCTCCAAAGTTTTCAACATTTTTACAGCCTAAGATGATTTTTAGGTCATTTTTGGGCTGCTATCATATTCTGAACTTTCAGTGGTGCAGGATGCATGTTATTTCCATAAATACTTTTGGGAATTTCAGTGGTCTAGGATGCGGGTTAATGCCCATTTCAGGCTGCAAATGTTTTTGGGACATTCCGAGCTTTCTGACACAGTTTCTAGGCCACCAACATTTTCTGGACTTTAGGGGGTCTAGGATGTCTGTAAACCCCTTTTTTGGGCCTCCAAAGTATTCAACATTTTTGCAGCCTCCGATGCATTTTAAGGCCTTTTTTGGGCTGCTATCATATTCTGAACTTTCAGGGGTGTAGGATGCATTTTTCGTGCACAAAATATTTTTGGGAATTTCAGTGGTCTAGGATGCGGGTTAATGCCCATTTCAGGCTGCAAATGTTTTTGATACATTCCGAGCTTTCTGACACAGTTTCTAGGCCACCAACATTTTCTGGACTTTAGGGGGTCTAGGATGCCTGTAAACCCCTTTTTTGGGCCTCCAAAGTTTTCAACATTTTTGCAGCCTAAGATGCATTTTAAGGCCTTTTTTTGGGCTGCTAACATATTCTGAACTTTCAGCGGTGCAGGATGCATTTTTCGTGCCATAAATATTTTTGGGAATTTCAGTGGTCTAGGATGAGGGTTAATGCCCATTTCAGGCTGCAAATGTTTTTGGGACATTCAGAGCTCTCTGACACAGTTTTTGGGCCACCAACTTTTTCTCGACTTTAGGGGGTCTAGGATGACTGTAAACCCCTTTTTTGGGCCTCTAAAGTTTTCAACATTTTTGCAGCCTAAAATGCATATTAAGGCCTTTTTTGGGCTGCTAACATATTCTGAACTTTCAGCGGTGTAGGATGCATTTTTCGTGCCATTAATATTTTTGGGAATTTCAGTGGTCTAGGATGTGGTTTAATGCCCATTTCAGGCTGCAAATGTTTTTGGGACATTCAGAGCTTTCTGACACCGTTTTTGGGCAACCAACATTTTCTGGTCTTTAGGGGGTCTAGGATGCCTGTAAACCCCTTTTTTGGGCCTCCAAAGTTTTCAACATTGTTGCAGCCTAAGATGCATTTTAAGGCCTTTTTTGGGCTGCTATCATATTCTGAACTTTCAGGGGTGTAGGATGCATTTTTCGTGCCATAAATATTTTTGGGATTTTCAGTGCTCTAGGATGCGGGTTAATGCCCCTTTCAGGCTGCAAATGTTTTTGAGACATTCAGAGCTCTCTGACCCTGTTTTTAGGCCACCAACATTTTCTGGACTTCAGGGGGTCTAGGATGCCTGTAAACCCCCTTTTTTGGGCCTCCAAAGTTTTCTACATTTTTGCAGCCCTAAGATGCATTTTAAGGCATTTTTTGGGCTGCTATCATATTCTGAACTTTCAGGGGTGTAGGATGCATTTTTCGTGCACAAAATATTTTTGGGAATTTCAGTAGTCTAGGATGCGGGTTAATGCCCATTTCAGGCTGCAAATGTTTTTGGGACATTCCGAGCTTTCTGACACAATTTCTAGGCCACCAACATTTTCTGGACTTTAGGGGGTCTAGGATGCCTGTAAACCCCTTTTTTGGGCCTCCAAAGTTTTCAACATTTTTGCAGCCTAAGATGCATTTTAAGGCCTTTTTTTGGGCTGCTAACATATTCTGAACTTTCAGCGGTGCAGGATGCATTTTTCGTGCCATAAATATTTTTGGGAATTTCAGTGGTCTAGGATGTGGTTTAATGCCCATTTCAGGCTGCAAATATTTTTGGGACATTCAGAGCTTTCTGACACCGTTTTTGGGCAACCAACATTTTCTGCACTTTAGAGGGTCTAGGATGCCTGTAAACCCCTTTTTTGGGCCTCCAAAGTTTTCAACATTTTTGCAGCCTAAGATGCATTTTAAGGCCTTTTTTGGGCTGCTATCATATTCTGAACTTTCAGGGGTGTAGGATGCATTTTTCGTGCACAAAATATTTTTGGGAATTTCAGTGGTCTAGGATGCGGGTTAATGCCCATTTGAGGCTGCAAATATTTTTGGGACATTCCAAGCTTTCTGACACAGTTTCTAGGCCACCAACATTTTCTGGACTTTAGGGGGTCTAGGATGACTGTAAACCCCTTTTTTGGGCCTCCAAAGTTTTCAACATTTTTACAGCCTAAGATGATTTTTAGGCCATTTTTGGGCTGCTATCATATTCTGAACTTTCAGTGGTGCAGGATGCATGTTATTTCCATAAATACTTTTGGGAATTTCAGTGGTCTAGGATGCGGGTTAATGCCCATTTCAGGCTGCAAATGTTTTTGGGACATTCCGAGCTTTCTGACACAGTTTCTAGGCCACCAACATTTTCTGGACTTTAGGGGGTCTAGGATGTCTGTAAACCCCTTTTTTGGGCCTCCAAAGTCTTCAACATTTTTGCAGCCTCAGATGCATTTTAAGGCCTTTTTTGGGCTGCTATCATATTCTGCACTTTCAGGGGTGTAGGATGCATTTTTCGTGCACAAAACCATTTTTTGGGAATTTCAGTGGTCTAGGATGCGGGTTAATGCTCATTTCAGGCTGCAAATGTTTTTGATACATTCCGAGCTTTCTGACACAGTTTCTAGGCCACCAACATTTTCTGGACTTTAGGGGGTCTAGGATGCCTGTAAACCCCTTTTTTGGGCCTCCAAAGTTTTCAACATTGTTGCAGCCTAAGATGCATTTTACGGCCTTTTTTGGGCTGCTATCATATTCTGAACTTTCAGGGGTGTAGGATGCATTTTTCGTGCCATGAATATTTTTGGGATTTTCAGTGCTCTAGGATGCGGGTTAATGCCCCTTTCAGGCTGCAAATGTTTTTGAGACATTCAGAGCTCTCTGACCCTGTTTTTAGGCCACCAACATTTTCTGGACTTCAGGGGGTCTAGGATGCCTGTAAACCCCCTTTTTTGGGCATCCAAAGTTTTCTACATTTTTGCAGCCCTAAGATGCATTTTAAGGCATTTTTGGGGCTGCTAACATATTCTGAACTTTCAGGGTGTAAGATGCATTTTTCGTGCCAAAACTATTTTTGGTAATTTCAGTGGTCTAGGATGCGGTTTAATGCCCATTTCAGGCTGCAAATATTTTTGGGACATTCAGAACTTTCTGACACAGTTTTTAGGCCACCAACATTTTCTGGACTTTAGGGGGTCTAGGATGCCTGCAAACCCTTTTTTGGACCTCCAAGTTTGTCAATATTTTTGCAGCCTAAGATGCATTTTAAGGCCTTTTTTGGGCTGCTAACATATTCTGAACTTTCAGCGGTGTAGGATGCATTTTTCGTGCAATGAATATTTTTGGGAATTTCAGTGGTCTAGGAAGCGGTTTAATGCCCATTTCAGGCTGCAAATATTTTTGGGACATTCAGAACTTTCTGACACAGTTTTTAGGCCACCAACATTTTCTGGACTTTAGGGGGTCTAGGATGCCTGCAAACGCTTTTTTGGACCTCCAAATTTGTCAATATTTTTGCAGCCTAAGATGCATTTTAAGGCCTTTTTTGGGCTGCTATCATATTCTGAACTTTCAGGGGTTTAGGATGCATTTTTCGTGCACAAAATATTTTTGGGAATTTCAGTGGTCTAGGATGCGGGTTAATGCCCATTTCAGGCTGCAAATGTTTTTGGGACATTCCGAGCTTTCTGACAAAGTTTCTAGGCCACCAACATTTTCTGGACTTTAGGGGATCTAGGATGCCTGTAAACCCCTTTTTTGGGCCTCCAAAGTTTTCAACATTTTTGCAGCCTAAGATGCATTTTAAGGCCTTTTTTTGGGCTGCTAACATATTCTGAACTTTCAGCGGTGCAGGATGCATTTTTCGTGCCATAAATATTTTTGGGAATTGCAGTGGTCTAGGATGAGGGTTAATGCCCATTTCAGGCTGCTAGTGTTTTTGGGACATTCAGGGCTCTCGGACACAGTTTTTGGGCCACCAACTTTTTCTGGACTTTAGGGGGTCTAGGATGACTGTAAACCCCTTTTTTGGGTCTCTAAAGTTTTCAACATTTTTGCAGCCTAAAATGTATATTAAGGCCTTTTTTGGGCTGCTAACATATTCTGAACTTTCAGTGACGTAGGATGCATTTTTCGTGCCATAAATATTTTTGGGATTTTCAGTGCTCTAGGATGCGGGTTAATGCCCATTTCAGGCTGCTAGTGTTTTTGGGACATTCAGAGCTCTCTGACACCGTTTTTGGGCCACCAACATTTTCTGGACTTTAGGGGATCTAGGATGCCTGTAAACCCCTTTTTTGGGCCTCCAAAGTTTTCAACATTTTTGCAGCCTAAGATGCATTTTAAGGCCTTTTTTTGGGCTGCTAACATATTCTGAACTTTCAGCGGTGCAGGATGCATTTTTCGTGCCATAAATATTTTTGGGAATTGCAGTGGTCTAGGATGAGGGTTAATGCCCATTTCAGGCTGCAAATGTTTTTGAGACATTCAGAGCTCTCTGACCCTGTTTTTGGGCCACCAACAGTTTCTGGACTTCGGGGGGTCTAGGATGCCTGTAAACCCCTTTTTTTGGGCCTCCAAAGTTTTCTGCATGTTTGCAGCCCTAAAATGCATTTTAAGGCATTTTTTGGGCTGCTAACATATTCTGAACTTTCAGGATGTAAGATGCATTTTTCGTGCCCAAACTATTTTTGGGAATTTCAGTGGTCTATGATGCAGGTTAATGCCCCTTATAGGCTACAAATGTTTTTGGGACATTCAGAGCTCTCTGACAGTTTTTTGGACTTTAGGGGGTCTAGGATGCCTGTAAACCCCTTTTTTGGGCCTCCAAAGTTTTCAACATTGTTGCAGCCTAAGATGCATTTTAAGGCCTTTTTTGGGCTGCTATCATATTCTGAACTTTCAGGGGTGTAGGATGCATTTTTCGTGCCATGAATATTTTTGGGATTTTCAGTGCTCTAGGATGCGGGTTAATGCCCCTTTCAGGCTGCAAATGTTTTTGAGACATTCAGAGCTCTCTGACCCTGTTTTTAGGCCACCAACATTTTCTGGACTTCAGGGGGTCTAGGATGCCTGTAAACCCCCTTTTTTGGGCCTCCAAAGTTTTCTACATTTTTGCAGCCCTATGATGCATTTTAAGGCATTTTTGGGGCTGCTAACATATTCTGAACTTTCAGGGTGTAAGATGCATTTTTCGTGCCAAAACTATTTTTGGTAATTTCAGTGGTCTAGGATGCGGTTTAATGCCCATTTCAGGCTGCAAATATTTTTGGGACATTCAGAACTTTCTGACACAGTTTTTAGGCCACCAACATTTTTTGGACTTTAGGGGGTCTAGGATGCCTGCAAACCCTTTTTTGGACCTCCAAGTTTGTCAATATTTTTGCAGCCTAAGATGCATTTTAAGGCCTTTTTTGGGCTGCTAACATATTCTGAACTTTCAGCGGTGTAGGATGCATTTTTCGTGCAATGAATATTTTTGGGAATTTCAGTGGTCTAGGATGCGGTTTAATGCCCATTTCAGGCTGCAAATATTTTTGGGACATTCAGAACTTTCTGACACAGTTTTTAGGCCACCAACATTTTCTGGACTTTAGGGGGTCTAGGATGCCTGCAAACGCTTTTTTGGACCTCCAAATTTGTCAATATTTTTGCAGCCTAAGATGCATTTTAAGGCCTTTTTTGGGCTGCTATCATATTCTGAACTTTCAGGGGTGTAGGATGCATTTTTCGTGCACAAAATATTTTTGGGAATTTCAGTGGTCTAGGATGCGGGTTAATGCCCATTTCAGGCTGCAAATGTTTTTGGGACATTCCGAGCTTTCTGACAAAGTTTCTAGGCCACCAACATTTTCTGGACTTTAGGGGATCTAGGATGCCTGTAAACCCCTTTTTTGGGCCTCCAAAGTTTTCAACATTTTTGCAGCCTAAGATGCATTTTAAGGCCTTTTTTTGGGCTGCTAACATATTCTGAACTTTCAGCGGTGCAGGATGCATTTTTCGTGCCATAAATATTTTTGGGAATTGCAGTGGTCTAGGATGAGGGTTAATGCCCATTTCAGGCTGCTAGTGTTTTTGGGACATTCAGGGCTCTCGGACACAGTTTTTGGGCCACCAACTTTTTCTGGACTTTAGGGGGTCTAGGATGACTGTAAACCCCTTTTTTGGGCCTCTAAAGTTTTCAACATTTTTGCAGCCTAAAATGTATATTAAGGCCTTTTTTGGGCTGCTAACATATTCTGAACTTTCAGTGACGTAGGATGCATTTTTCGTGCCATAAATATTTTTGGGATTTTCAGTGCTCTAGGATGCGGGTTAATGCCCATTTCAGGCTGCTAGTGTTTTTGGGACATTCAGAGCTCTCTGACACCGTTTTTGGGCCACCAACATTTTCTGGACTTTAGGGGATCTAGGATGCCTGTAAACCCCTTTTTTGGGCCTCCAAAGTTTTCAACATTTTTGCAGCCTAAGATGCATTTTAAGGCCTTTTTTTGGGCTGCTAACATATTCTGAACTTTCAGCGGTGCAGGATGCATTTTTCGTGCCATAAATATTTTTGGGAATTGCAGTGGTCTAGGATGAGGGTTAATGCCCATTTCAGGCTGCAAATGTTTTTGAGACATTCAGAGCTCTCTGACCCTGTTTTTGGGCCACCAACAGTTTCTGGACTTCGGGGGGTCTAGGATGCCTGTAAACCCCTTTTTTGGGCCTCCAAAGTTTTCTGCATGTTTGCAGCCCTAAAATGCATTTTAAGGCATTTTTTGGGCTGCTAACATATTCTGAACTTTCAGGATGTAAGATGCATTTTTCGTGCCCAAACTATTTTTGGGAATTTCAGTGGTCTATGATGCAGGTTAATGCCCCTTATAGGCTACAAATGTTTTTGGGACATTCAGAGCTCTCTGACAGTTTTTTGGGACACCAACATTTTCTGGACTTAAGGGGGTCTAGGATGCCTGTAAACCCCCTTTTTTGGGCCTCCAAAGTTTTCTACATTTTTGCAGCCGTAAGATACATTTTAAGGCATTTTTGGGGATGCTAACATATTCTGAACTTTCAGGGTGTAAGATGCATTTTTCATGCCAAAACTATTTTTGGGAATTTCAGTGGTCTAGGATGCAGGTTAATGCCCCTTATAGGCTACAAATGTTTTTGGGACATTCAGAGCTCTCTGGCAGTTTTTTGGGCCACCAACATTTTCTGGACTTTAGGGGGTCTAGGATGACTGTAAACCCCTTTTTTGGACCTCCAAAGTTTTCAATATTTTTGCAGCCTAAGATGCATTTTAAGGCCTTTTTTGGGCTGCTAACATATTCTGAACTTTCACCGGTGTAGGATGCATTTTTCGTGCCATGAATATTTTTGGGAATTTCAGTGGTCTAGGATGTGGTTTAATGCCCATTTCAGGCTGCAAATATTTTTGGGACATTCAGAGCTTTCTGACACCGTTTTTGGGCAACCAACATTTTCTGGTCTTTAGGGGGTCTAGGATGCCTGTAAACCCCTTTTTTGGGCCTCCAAAGTTTTCAACATTGTTGCAGCCTAAGATGCATTTTAAGGCCTTTTTTGGGCTGCTATCATATTCTGAACTTTCAGGGGTGTAGGATGCATTTTTCGTGCCATAAATATTTTTGGGATTTTCAGTGCTCTAGGATGCGGGTTAATGCCCCTTTCAGGCTGCAAATGTTTTTGAGACATTCAGAGCTCTCTGACCCTGTTTTTAGGCCACCAACATTTTCTGGACTTCAGGGGGTCTAGGATGCCTGTAAACCCCCTTTTTTGGGCCTCCAAAGTTTTCTACATTTTTGCAGCCCTAAGATGCATTTTAAGGCATTTTTGGGGCTGCTAACATATTCTGAACTTTCAGGGTGTAAGATGCATTTTTCGTGCCAAAACTATTTTTGGTAATTTCAGTGGTCTAGGATGCGGTTTAATGCCCATTTCAGGCTGCAAATATTTTTGGGACATTGAGAACTTTCTGACACAGTTTTTAGGCCACCAACATTTTCTGGACTTTAGGGGGTCTAGGATGCCTGCAAACCCTTTTTTGGACCTCCAAATTTGTCAATATTTTTGCAGCCTAAGATGCATTTTAAGGCCTTTTTTGGGCTGCTAACATATTCTGAACTTTCAGCGGTGTAGGATGCATTTTTCGTGCAATGAATATTTTTGGGAATTTCAGTGGTCTAGGATGCGGTTTAATGCCCATTTCAGGCTGCACATATTTTTGGGACATTCAGAACTTTCTGACACAGTTTTTAGGCCACCAACATTTTCTGGACTTTAGGGGGTCTAGGATGCCTGCAAACGCTTTTTTGGACCTCCAAATTTGTCAATATTTTTGCAGCCTAAGATGCATTTTAAGGCCTTTTTTGGGCTGCTATCATATTCTGAACTTTCAGGGGTGTAGGATGCATTTTTCGTGCACAAAATATTTTTGGGAATTTCAGTGGTGTAGGATGCGGGTTAATGCCCATTTCAGGCTGCAAATGTTTTTGGGACATTCCGAGCTTTCTGACAAAGTTTCTAGGCCACCAACATTTTCTGGACTTTAGGGGATCTAGGATGCCTGTAAACCCCTTTTTTGGGCCTCCAAAGTTTTCAACATTTTTGCAGCCTAAGATGCATTTTAAGGCCTTTTTTTGGGCTGCTAACATATTCTGAACTTTCAGCGGTGCAGGATGCATTTTTCGTGCCATAAATATTTTTGGGAATTGCAGTGGTCTAGGATGAGGGTTAATGCCCATTTCAGGCTGCTAGTGTTTTTGGGACATTCAGGGCTCTCGGACACAGTTTTTGGGCCACCAACTTTTTCTGGACTTTAGGGGGTCTAGGATGACTGTAAACCCCTTTTTTGGGCCTCTAAAGTTTTCAACATTTTTGCAGCCTAAAATGTATATTAAGGCCTTTTTTGGGCTGCTAACATATTCTGAACTTTCAGTGATGTAAGATGCATTTTTTGTGCCAAAACAATTTTTGGGGATTTCAGTGGTCTAGGATGCAGGTTAATGCCCCTTACAGGCTACAAATGTTTTTGGGACATTCAGAGCTCTCTGACAGTTTTTTGGGACACCAACATTTTCTGGACTTTAGGGGGTCCAGGATGCCTGTAAACCCCTTTTTTGGAACTCCAAAGTTTTCAATATTTTTGCAGCCTAAGATGCATTTTAAGGCCTTTTTTGGGCTGCTAACATATTCTGAACTTTCAGCGGTGTAGGATGCATTTTTCGTGCAATGAATATTTTTGGGAATTTCAGTGGTCTAGGATGCGGTTTAATGCCCATTTCAGGCTGCAAATATTTTTGGGACATTCAGAACTTTCTGACACAGTTTTTAGGCCACCAACATTTTCTGGACTTTAGGGGGTCTAGGATGCCTGTAAACCCTTTTTTAGGCCTCCAAATTTGTCAATATTTTTGCAGCCTAAGATGCATTTTAAGGCCTTTTTTGGGCTGCTAACATATTCTGAACTTTCAGCGGTGTAGGATGCATTTTTCGTGCCATGAATATTTTTGGGAATTTCAGTGGTCTAGGATGAGGGTTAATGCCCATTTCAGGCTGCAAATGTTTTTGGGACATTCAGAGCTCTCTGACACAGTTTTTGGGCCACCAACATTTTCTGGACTTTAGGGGGTCTAGGATGACTGTAAACCCCTTTTTTGGGCCTCTAAAGTTTTCAACATTTTTGCAGCCTAAAATGCATTTTAAGGCCTTTTTTGGACTGCTAACATATTCTGAACTTTCAGTGGTGTAGGATGCATTTTTTGTGCCATAAATATTTTTGGGATTTTCAGTGCTCTAGGATGTGGTTTAATGCCCATTTCAGGCTGCAAATGTTTTTGGGACATTCAGAGCTCTCTGACACAGTTTTTGGGCCACCAACATTTTCTGGACTTTAGGGGGTCTAGGATGACTGTAAACCCCTTTTTTGGACCTCCAAAGTTTTCAATATTTTTGCAGCCTAAGATGCATTTTAAGGCCTTTTTTGGGCTGCTAACATATTCTGAACTTTCAGAGGTGTAGGATGCATTTTTCGTGCCATGAATATTTTTGGGAATTTCAGTGGTCTAGGATGTGGTTTAATGCCCATTTCAGGGTGCAAATATTTTTGGGACATTCAGAGCTTTCTGACACCGTTTTTGGGCAACCAACATTTTCTGGACTTTAGGGGGTCTAGGATGCCTGTAAACCCCTTTTTGGGCCTCCAAAGTTTTCAACATTTTTGCAGCCTAAGATGCATTTTAAGGCCTTTTTTGGGCTGCTATCATATTCTGAACTTTCAGGGGTGTAGGATGCATTTTTCGTGCACAAAATATTTTTGGGAATTTCAGTGGTCTAGGAAGCGGGTTAATGCCCATTTCAGGCTGCAAATGTTTTTGGGACATTCCGAGCTTTCTGACACAGTTTCTAGGCCACCAACATTTTCTGGACTTTAGGGGGTCTAGGATGACTGTAAACCCCTTTTTTGGGCCTCCAAAGTTTTCAACATTTTTGCAGCCTAAGATGATTTTTAGGCCTTTTTTGGGCTGCTATCATATTATGAACTTTCAGTGGTGCAGGATGCATGTTATTTCCATAAATACTTTTGGGAATTTCAGTGGTCTAGGATGCGGGTTAATGCCCATTTTAGGCTGCAAATGTTTTTGGGACATTCCGAGCTTTCTGACACAGTTTCTAGGCCACCAACATTTTCTGGACTTTAGGGGGACTAGGATGTCTGTAAACCCCTTTTTTGGGCCTCCAAAGTCTTCAACATTTTTGCAGCCTCAGATGCATTTTAAGGCCTTTTTTGGGCTGCTATCATATTCTGAACTTTCAGGGGTGTAGGATGCATTTTTCGTGCACAAAATATTTTTGGGAATTTCAGTGGTCTAGGATGCGGGTTAATGCCCATTTCAGGCTGCAAATGTTTTTGATACACTCCGAGCTTTCTGACCCAGTTTCTAGGCCACCAACATTTTCTGGACTTTAGGGGGTCTAGGATGCCTGTAAACCCCTTTTTTGGGCCTCCAAAGTTTTCAACATTTTTGCAGCCTAAGATGCATTTTAAGGCCTTTTTTTGGGCTGCTAACATATTCTGAACTTTCAGCGGTGCAGGATGCATTTTTCGTGCCATAAATATTTTTGGGAATTTCAGTGGTCTAGGATGAGGGTTAATGCCCATTTCAGGCTGCAAATGTTTTTGGGACATTCAGAGCTCTCTGACACAGTTTTTGGGCCACCAACTTTTTCTGGACTTTAGGGGGTCTAGGATGACTGTAAACCCCTTTTTTGGGCCTCTAAGGTGTTCAACATTTTTGCAGCCTAAAATGCATATTAAGGCCTTTTTTGGGCTGCTAACATATTCTGAACTTTCAGTGGTGTAGGATGCATTTTTCGTGCCATAAATATTTTTGGGATTTTCAGTGCTCTAGGATGCGGGTTAATGCCCCTTTCAGGCTGCAAATGTTTTTGAGACATTCAGAGCTCTCTGACCCTGTTTTTGGGCCAGCAACATTTTCTGGACTTCAGGGGGTCTAGGATGCCTGTAAACCTCTTTTTTGGGCCTCCAAAGTTTTCTGCATGTTTGCAGCCCTAAAATGCATTTTAAGGCATTTTTTGGGCTGCTAACATATTCTGAACTTTCAGGATGTAAGATGCATTTTTCGTGCCAAAACTATTTTTGGGAATTTCAGTGGTCTAGGATGCAGGTTAATGCCCCTTATAGGCTACAAATGTTTTTGGGACATTCAGAGCTCTCTGACAGTTTTTTGGGACACCAACATTTTCTGGACTTTAGGGGGTCTAGGATGCCTGTAAACCCCCTTTTTTGGGCCTCCAAAGTTTTCTACATTTTTGCAGCCGTAAGATACATTTTAAGGCATTTTTGGGGCTGCTAACATATTCTGAACTTTCAGGGTGTAAGATGCATTTTTCATGCCAAAACTATTTTTGGGAATTTCAGTGGTCTAGGATGCAGGTTAATGCCCCTTATAGGCTACAAATGTTTTTGGGACATTCAGAGCTCTCTGGCAGTTTTTTGGGCCACCAACATTTTCTGGACTTTAGGGGGTCTAGGATGCCTGTAAACCCCTTTTTTGGACCTCCAAAGTTTTCTACATGTTTGCAGCCCTAAGATGCATGTTATGGCCTTTTTTGGGCTGCTAACATATTCTGAACTTTCAGTGGTGTAGGATGCATTTTTCGTTCCATAAATACTTTTGGGAATTTCAGTGGTCTAGGATGCGGGTTAATGCCCATTTCAGGCTGCAAATGTTTTTGGGACATTCCGAGCTTTCTGACACAATTTCTAGGCCACCAACATTTTCTGGACTTTAGGGGGTCTAGGATGCCTGTAAACCCCTTTTTTGGGCCTCCAAAGTTTTCAACATTTTTGCAGCCTAAGATGCATTTTAAGGCCTTTTTTTGGGCTGCTAACATATTCTGAACTTTCAGCGGTGCAGGATGCATTTTTCGTGCCATAAATATTTTTGGGAATTTCAGTGGTCTAGGATGTGGTTTAATGCCCATTTCAGGCTGCAAATATTTTTGGGACATTCAGAGCTTTCTGACACCGTTTTTGGGCAACCAACATTTTCTGCACTTTAGGGGGTCTAGGATGCCTGTAAACCCCTTTTTTGGGCCTCCAAAGTTTTCAACATTTTTGCAGCCTAAGATGCATTTTAAGGCCTTTTTTGGGCTGCTATCATATTCTGAACTTTCAGGGGTGTAGGATGCATTTTTCGTGCACAAAATATTTTTGGGAATTTCAGTGGTCTAGGATGCGGGTTAATGCCCATTTCAGGCTGCAAATGTTTTTGGGACATTCCGAGCTTTCTGACACAATTTCTAGGCCACCAACATTTTCTGGACTTTAGGGGGTCTAGGATTCCTGTAAACCCCTTTTTTGGGCCTCCAAAGTTTTCAACATTTTTGCAGCCTAAGATGCATTTTAAGGCCTTTTTTTGGGCTGCTAACATATTCTGAACTTTCAGCGGTGCAGGATGCATTTTTCGTGCCATAAATATTTTTGGGAATTTCAGTGGTCTAGGATGTGGTTTAATGCCCATTTCAGGCTGCAATTATTTTTGGGACATTCAGAGCTTTCTGACACCGTTTTTGGGCAACCAACATTTTCTGCACTTTAGAGGGTCTAGGATGCCTGTAAACCCCTTTTTTGGGCCTCCAAAGTTTTCAACATTTTTGCAGCCTAAGATGCATTTTAAGGCCTTTTTTGGGCTGCTATCATATTCTGAACTTTCAGGGGTGTAGGATGCATTTTTCGTGCACAAAATATTTTTGGGAATTTCAGTGGTCTAGGATGCGGGTTAATGCCCATTTGAGGCTGCAAATGTTTTTGGGACATTCCAAGCTTTCTGACACAGTTTTTGGGCAACCAACATTTTCTGCACTTTAGGGGGTCTAGGATGCCTGTAAACCCCTTTTTTGGGCCTCCAAAGTTTTCAACATTTTTGCAGCCTAAGATGCATTTTAAGGCCTTTTTTGGGCTGCTATCATATTCTGAACTTTCAGGGGTGTAGGATGCATTTTTCGTGCACAAAATATTTTTGGGAATTTCAGTGGTCTAGGATGCAGGTTAATGCCCCTTATAGGCTACAAATGTTTTTGGGACATTCAGAGCTCTCTGACAGTTTTTTGGGACACCAACATTTTCTGGACTTTAGGGGGTCTAGGATGCCTGTAAACCCCCTTTTTTGGGCCTCCAAAGTTTTCTACATTTTTGCAGCCGTAAGATACATTTTAAGGCATTTTTGGGGCTGCTAACATATTCTGAACTTTCAGGGTGTAAGATGCATTTTTCATGCCAAAACTATTTTTGGGAATTTCAGTGGTCTAGGATGCAGGTTAATGCCCCTTATAGGCTACAAATGTTTTTGGGACATTCAGAGCTCTCTGGCAGTTTTTTGGGCCACCAACATTTTCTGGACTTTAGGGGGTCTAGGATGCCTGTAAACCCCTTTTTTGGGCCTCCAAAGTTTTCAACATTTTTGCAGCCTAAGATGCATTTTAAGGCCTTTTTTGGGCTGCTATCATATTCTGAACTTTCAGGGGTGTAGGATGCATTTTTCGTGCACAAAATATTTTTGGGAATTTCAGTGGTCTAGGATGCGGGTTAATGCCCATTTCAGGCTGCAAATGTTTTTGGGACATTCCGAGCTTTCTGACACAATTTCTAGGCCACCAACATTTTCTGGACTTTAGGGGGTCTAGGATGCCTGTAAACCCCTTTTTTGGGCCTCCAAAGTTTTCAACATTTTTGCAGCCTAAGATGCATTTAAGGCCTTTTTTTGGGCTGCTAACATATTCTGAACTTTCAGCGGTGCAGGATGCATTTTTCGTGCCATAAATATTTTTGGGAATTTCAGTGGTCTAGGATGTGGTTTAATGCCCATTTCAGGCTGCAAATATTTTTGGGACATTCAGAGCTTTCTGACACCGTTTTTGGGCAACCAACATTTTCTGCACTTTAGGGGGTCTAGGATGCCTGTAAACCCCTTTTTTGGGCCTCCAAAGTTTTCAACATTTTTGCAGCCTAAGATGCATTTTAAGGCCTTTTTTGGGCTGCTATCATATTCTGAACTTTCAGGGGTGTAGGATGCATTTTTCGTGCACAAAATATTTTTGGGAATTTCAGTGGTCTAGGATGCGGGTTAATGCCCATTTCAGGCTGCAAATGTTTTTGGGACATTCCGAGCTTTCTGACACAATTTCTAGGCCACCAACATTTTCTGGACTTTAGGGGGTCTAGGATGCCTGTAAACCCCTTTTTTGGGCCTCCAAAGTTTTCAACATTTTTGCAGCCTAAGATGCATTTTAAGGCCTTTTTTTGGGCTGCTAACATATTCTGAACTTTCAGCGGTGCAGGATGCATTTTTCGTGCCATAAATATTTTTGGGAATTTCAGTGGTCTAGGATGTGGTTTAATGCCCATTTCAGGCTGCAAATATTTTTGGGACATTCAGAGCTTTCTGACACCGTTTTTGGGCAACCAACATTTTCTGCACTTTAGAGGGTCTAGGGTGCCTGTAAACCCCTTTTTTGGGCCTCCAAAGTTTTCAACATTTTTGCAGCCTAAGATGCATTTTAAGGCCTTTTTTGGGCTGCTATCATATTCTGAACTTTCAGGGGTGTAGGATGCATTTTTCGTGCACAAAATATTTTTGGGAATTTCAGTGGTCTAGGATGCGGGTTAATGCCCATTTGAGGCTGCAAATGTTTTTGGGACATTCCAAGCTTTCTGACACAGTTTCTAGGCCACCAACATTTTCTGGACTTTAGGGGGTCTAGGATGACTGTAAACCCCTTTTTTGGGCCTCCAAAGTTTTCAACATTTTTACAGCCTAAGATGATTTTTAGGCCATTTTTGGGCTGCTATCATATTCTGAACTTTCAGTGGTGCAGGATGCTTGTTATTTCCATAAATACTTTTGGGAATTTCAGTGGTCTAGGATGCGGGTTAATGCCCATTTCAGGCTGCAAATGTTTTTGGGACATTCCGAGCTTTCTGACACAGTTTATAGGCCACCAACATTTTCTGGACTTTAGGGGGTCTAGGATGTCTGTAAACCCCTTTTTTGGGCCTCCAAAGTCTTCAACATTTTTGCAGCCTCAGATGCATTTTAAGGCCTTTTTTGGGCTGCTATCATATTCTGAACTTTCAGGGGTGTAGGATGCATTTTTCGTGCACAAAATTTTTTTTTGGGAATTTCAGTGGTCTAGGATGCGGGTTAATGCCCATTTCAGGCTGCAAATGTTTTTGATACATTCCGAGCTTTCTGACACAGTTTCTAGGCCACCAACATTTTCTGGCCTTTAGGGGGTCTAGGATGCCTGTAAACCCCTTTTTTGGGCCTCCAAAGTTTTCAACATTTTAGCAGCCTAAGATGCATTTTAAGGCCTTTTCTTGGGCTGCTAACATATTCTGAACTTTCAGCGGTGCAGGATGCATTTTTCGTGCCATAAATATTTTTGGGAATTTCAGTGGTCTAGGATGAGGGTTAATGCCCATTTCAGGCTGCAAATGTTTTTGGGACATTCAGAGCTCTCTGACACAGTTTTTGGGCCACCAACTTTTTCTGGACTTTAGGGGGTCTAGGATGACTGTAAACCCCTTTTTTGGGCCTCTAAAGTTTTCAACATTTTTGCAGCCTAAAATGCATTTTAAGGCCTTTTTTTGACTGCTAACATATTCTGAACTTTCAGTGGTGTAGGATGCATTTTTCGTGCCATAAATATTTTTGGGATTTTCAGTGCTCTAGGATGCGGGTTAATGCCCCTTTCAGGCTGCAAATGTTTTTGAGACATTCAGAGCTCTCTGACCCTGTTTTTGGGCCACCAACAGTCTCTGGACTTCAGGGGGTCTAGGATGCCTGTAAACCCCTTTTTTGGGCCTCCAAAGTTTTCTGCATGTTTGCAGCCCTAAAATGCATTTTAAGGCATTTTTTGGGCTGCTAACATATTCTGAACTTTCAGGATGTAAGATGCATTTATCGTGCCCAAACTATTTTTGGGAATTTCAGTGGTCTATGATGCAGGTTAATGCCCCTTATAGGCTACAAATGTTTTTGGGACATTCAGAGCTCTCTGACAGTTTTTTGGGACACCAACATTTTCTGGACTTTAGGGGGTCTAGGATGCCTGTAAACCCCCTTTTTTGGGCCTCCAAAGTTTTCTACATTTTTGCAGCCGTAAGATACATTTTAAGGCCTTTTTTGGGCTGCTATCATATTCTGAACTTTCAGGGGTGTAGGATGCATTTTTCGTGCACAAAATATTTTTGGGAATTTCAGTGGTCTAGGATGCGGGTTAATGCCCATTTGAGGCTGCAAATGTTTTTGGGACATTCCAAGCTTTCTGACACAGTTTTTGGGCAACCAACTTTTTCTGGACTTTAGGGGGTCTAGGATGACTGTAAACCCCTTTTTTGGGCCTCTAAAGTGTTCAACATTTTTGCAGCCTAAAATGCATATTAAGGCCTTTTTTGGGCTGCTAACATATTCTGAACTTTCAGTGGTGTAGGATGCATTTTTCGTGCCATAAATATTTTTGGGATTTTTAGTGCTCTAGGATGCGGGTTAATGCCCCTTTCAGGCTGCAAATGTTTTTGAGACATTCAGAGCTCTCTGACCCTGTTTTTGGGCCAGCAACATTTTCTGGACTTCAGGGGGTCTAGGATGCCTGTAAACCCCTTTTTTGGGCCTCCAAAGTTTTCTGCATGTTTGCAGCCCTAAAATGCATTTTAAGGCATTTTTTGGGCTGCTAACATATTCTGAACTTTCAGGATGTAAGATGCATTTTTCGTGCCAAAACTATTTTTGGGAATTTCAGTGGTCTAGGATGCAGGTTAATGCCCCTTATAGGCTACAAATGTTTTTGGGACATTCAGAGCTCTCTGACAGTTTTTTGGGACACCAACATTTTCTGGACTTTAGGGGGTCTAGGATGCCTGTAAACCCCCTTTTTTGGGCCTCCAAAGTTTTCTACATTTTTGCAGCCGTAAGATACATTTTAAGGCATTTTTGGGGCTGCTAACATATTCTGAACTTTCAGGGTGTAAGATGCATTTTTCATGCCAAAACTATTTTTGGGAATTTCAGTGGTCTAGGATGCAGGTTAATGCCCCTTATAGGCTACAAATGTTTTTGGGACATTCAGAGCTCTCTGGCAGTTTTTTGGGCCACCAACATTTTCTGGACTTTAGGGGGTCTAGGATGCCTGTAAACCCCTTTTTTGGACCTCCAAAGTTTTCTACATGTTTGCAGCCCTAAGATGCATGTTATGGCCTTTTTTGGGCTGCTAACATATTCTGAACTTTCAGTGGTGTAGGATGCATTTTTCGTTCCATAAATACTTTTGGGAATTTCAGTGGTCTAGGATGCGGGTTAATGCCCCTTTCAGGCTGCAAATGTTTTTGGGACATTCCGAGCTTTCTGACACAATTTCTAGGCCACCAACATTTTCTGGACTTTAGGGGGTCTAGGATGCCTGTAAACCCCTTTTTTGGGCCTCCAAAGTTTTAAACATTTTTGCAGCCTAAGATGCATTTTAAGGCCTTTTTTTGGGCTGCTAACATATTCTGAACTTTCAGCGGTGCAGGATGCATTTTTCGTGCCATAAATATTTTTGGGAATTTCAGTGGTCTAGGATGTGGTTTAATGCCCATTTCAGGCTGCAAATATTTTTAGGACATTCAGAGCTTTCTGACACCGTTTTTGGGCAACCAACATTTTCTGCACTTTAGAGGGTCTAGGATGCCTGTAAACCCCTTTTTTGGGCCTCCAAAGTTTTCAATATTTTTGCAGCCTAAGATGCATTTTAAGGCCTTTTTTGGGCTGCTATCATATTCTGAACTCCCAGGGGTGTAGGATGCATTTTTCGTGCACAAAATATTTTTGGGAATTTCAGTGGTCTAGGATGCGGGTTAATGCCCATTTGAGGCTGCAAATGTTTTTGGGACATTCCAAGCTTTCTGACACAGTTTTTGGGCAACCAACATTTTCTGCACTTTAGGGGGTCTAGGATGCCTGTAAACCCCTTTTTTGGGCCTCCAAAGTTTTCAACATTTTTGCAGCCTAAGATGCATTTTAAGGCCTTTTTTGGGCTGCTATCATATTCTGAACTTTCAGGGGTGTAGGATGCATTTTTCGTGCACAAAATATTTTTGGGAATTTCAGTGGTCTAGGATGCGGGTTAATGCCCATTTGAGGCTGCAAATGTTTTTGGGACATTCCAAGCTTTCTGACACAGTTTCTAGGCCACCAACATTTTCTGGACTTTAGGGGGTCTAGGATGACTGTAAACCCCTTTTTTGGGCCTCCAAAGTTTTCAACATTTTTACAGCCTAAGATGATTTTTAGGCCATTTTTGGGCTGCTATCATATTCTGAACTTTCAGTGGTGCAGGATGCATGTTATTTCCATAAATACTTTTGGGAATTTCAGTGGTCTAGGATGCGGGTTAATGCCCATTTCAGGCTGCAAATGTTTTTGGGACATTCCGAGCTTTCTGACACAGTTTATAGGCCACCAACATTTTCTGGACTTTAGGGGTCTAGGATGTCTGTAAACCCCTTTTTTGGGCCTCCAAAGTCTTCAACATTTTTGCAGCCTCAGATGCATTTTAAGGCCTTTTTTGGGCTGCTATCATATTCTGAACTTTCAGGGGTGTAGGATGCATTTTTCGTGCACAAAATTTTTTTTTGGGAATTTCAGTGGTCTAGGATGCGGGTTAATGCCCATTTCAGGCTGCAAATGTTTTTGATACATTCCGAGCTTTCTGACACAGTTTCTAGGCCACCAACATTTTCTGGACTTTAGGGGGTCTAGGATGCCTGTAAACCCCTTTTTGGGCCTCCAAAGTTTTCAACATTTTAGCAGCCTAAGATGCATTTTAAGGCCTTTTCTTGGGCTGCTAACATATTCTGAACTTTCAGCGGTGCAGGATGCATTTTTCGTGCCATAAATATTTTTGGGAATTTCAGTGGTCTAGGATGAGGGTTAATGCCCATTTCAGGCTGCAAATGTTTTTGGGACATTCAGAGCTCTCTGACACAGTTTTTGGGCCACCAACTTTTTCTGGACTTTAGGGGGTCTAGGATGACTGTAAACCCCTTTTTTGGGCCTCTAAAGTTTTCAACATTTTTGCAGCCTAAAATGCATTTTAAGGCCTTTTTTTGACTGCTAACATATTCTGAACTTTCAGTGGTGTAGGATGCATTTTTCGTGCCATAAATATTTTTGGGATTTTCAGTGCTCTAGGATGCGGGTTAATGCCCCTTTCAGGCTGCAAATGTTTTTGAGACATTCAGAGCTCTCTGACCCTGTTTTTGGGCCACCAACAGTTTCTGGACTTCAGGGGGTCTAGGATGCCTGTAAACCCCTTTTTTGGGCCTCCAAAGTTTTCTGCATGTTTGCAGCCCTAAAATGCATTTTAAGGCATTTTTTGGGCTGCTAACATATTCTGAACTTTCAGGATGTAAGATGCATTTTTCGTGCCCAAACTATTTTTGGGAATTTCAGTGGTCTATGATGCAGGTTAATGCCCCTTATAGGCTACAAATGTTTTTGGGACATTCAGAGCTCTCTGACAGTTTTTTGGGACACCAACATTTTCTGGACTTTAGGGGGTCTAGGATGCCTGTAAACCCCCTTTTTTGGGCCTCCAAAGTTTTCTACATTTTTGCAGCCGTAAGATACATTTTAAGGCATTTTTGGGGCTGCTAACATATTCTGAACTTTCAGGGTGTAAGATGCATTTTTCATGCCAAAACTATTTTTGGGAATTTCAGTGGTCTAGGATGCAGGTTAATGCCCCTTATAGGCTACAAATGTTTTTGGGACATTCAGAGCTCTCTGGCAGTTTTTTGGGCCACCAACATTTTCTGGACTTTAGGGGGTCTAGGATGCCTGTAAACCCCTTTTTTGGACCTCCAAAGTTTTCAATATTTTTGCAGCCTAAGATGCATTTTAAGGCATTTTTTGGGCTGCTAACCTATTCTGAACTTTCAGCGGTGTAGGATGCATTTTTCGTGCCATGAATATTTTTGGGAATTTCAGTGGTCTAGGATGTGGTTTAATGCCCATTTCAGGCTGCAAATATTTTTGGGACATTCAGAGCTTTCTGACACCGTTTTTGGGCAACCAACATTTTCTGGTCTTTAGGGGGTCTAGGATGCCTGTTAACCCCTTTTTTGGGCCTCCAAAGTTTTCAACATTGTTGCAGCCTAAGATGCATTTTAAGGCCTTTTTTGGGCTGCTATCATATTCTGAACTTTCAGGGGTGTAGGATGCATTTTTCGTGCCATAAATATTTTTGGGATTTTCAGTGCTCTAGGATGCGGGTTAATGCCACTTTCAGGCTGCAAATGTTTTTGAGACATTCAGAGCTCTCTGACCCTGTTTTTAGGCCACCAACATTTTCTGGACTTCAGGGGGTCTAGGATGCCTGTAAACCCCCTTTTTTGGGCCTCCAAAGTTTTCTACATTTTTGCAGCCCTAAGATGCATTTTAAGGCATTTTTGGAGCTGCTAACATATTCTGAACTTTCAGGGTGTAAGATGCATTTTTCGTGCCAAAACTATTTTTGGGAATTTCAGTGGTCTAGGATGCAGGTTAATGCCCCTTATAGGCTACAAATGTTTTTGGGACATTCAGAGCTCTCTGACAGTTTTTTGGGCCACCAACATTTTCTGGACTTTAGGGGGTCTAGGATGCCTGGAAACCCCTTTTTTGGACCTCCAAAGTTTTCAATATTTTTGCAGCCTAAGATGCATTTTAAGGCCTTTTTTGGGCTGCTAACATATTCTGAACTTTCAGCGGTGTAGGATGCATTTTTCGTGCAATGAATATTTTTGGTAATTTCAGTGGTCTAGGATGCGGTTTAATGCCCATTTCAGGCTGCAAATATTTTTGGGACATTCAGAACTTTCTGACACAGTTTTTAGGCCACCAACATTTTCTGGACTTTAGGGGGTCTAGGATGCCTGCAAACCCTTTTTTGGACCTCCAAATTTGTCAATATTTTTGCAGCCTAAGATGCATTTTAAGGCCTTTTTTGGGCTGCTAACATATTCTGAACTTTCAGCGGTGTAGGATGCATTTTTCGTGCAATGAATATTTTTGGGAATTTCAGTGGTCTAGGATGCGGTTTAATGCCCATTTCAGGCTGCAAATATTTTTGGGACATTCAGAACTTTCTGACACAGTTTTTAGGCCACCAACATTTTCTGGACTTTAGGGGGTCTAGGATGCCTGCATACGCTTTTTTGGACCTCCAAATTTGTCAATATTTTTGCAGCCTAAGATGCATTTTAAGGCCTTTTTTGGGCTGCTATCATATTGTGAACTTTCAGGGGTGTAGGATGCATTTTTCGTGCACAAAATATTTTTGGGAATTTCAGTGGTCTAGGATGCGGGTTAATGCCCATTTCAGGCTGCAAATGTTTTTGGGACATTCCGAGCTTTCTGACAAAGTTTCTAGGCCACCAACATTTTCTGGACTTTAGGGGATCTAGGATGCCTGTAAACCCCTTTTTTGGGCCTCCAAAGTTTTCAACATTTTTGCAGCCTAAGATGCATTTTAAGGCCTTTTTTTGGGCTGCTAACATATTCTGAACTTTCAGCGGTGCAGGATGCATTTTTCGTGCCATACATATTTTTGGGAATTGCAGTGGTCTAGGATGAGGGTTAATGCCCATTTCAGGCTGCTAGTGTTTTTGGGACATTCAGGGCTCTCGGACACAGTTTTTGGGCCACCAACTTTTTCTGGACTTTAGGGGGTCTAGGATGACTGTAAACCCCTTTTTTTGGGCCTCTAAAGTTTTCAACATTTTTGCAGCCTAAAATGTATATTAAGGCCTTTTTTGGGCTGCTAACATATTCTGAACTTTCAGTGATGTAGGATGCATTTTTCGTGCCATAAATATTTTTGGGATTTTCAGTGCTCTAGGATGCGGTTTAATACCCATTTCAGGCTGCAAATATTTTTGGGACATTCAGAGCTTTCTGACACAGTTTTTAGGCCACCAACATTTTCTGGACTTTAGGGGGTCTAGGATGCCTGTAAACCCCTTTTTTGGGCCTCCAAAGTTTTCTGCATGTTTGCAGCCCTAAAATGCATTTTAAGGCATTTTTTGGGCTGCTAACATATTCTGAACTTTCAGGATGTAAGATGCATTTTTTGTGCCAAAACAATTTTTGGGGATTTCAGTGGTCTAGGATGCAGGTTAATGCCCCTTACAGGCTACAAATGTTTTTGGGACATTCAGAGCTCTCTGACAGTTTTTTGGGACACCAACATTTTCTGGACTTTAGGGGGTCTAGGATGCCTGTAAACCCCTTTTTTGGACCTCCAAAGTTTTCAATATTTTTGCAGCCTAAGATGCATTTTAAGGCCTTTTTTGGGCTGCTAACATATTCTGAACTTTCAGCGGTGTAGGATGCATTTTTCGTGCAATGAATATTTTTGGGAATTTCAGTGGTCTAGGATGCGGTTTAATGCCCATTTCAGGCTGCAAATATTTTTGGGA